>NC_056743.1:1890853671-1890861171 GCF_019279795.1 Protopterus annectens | reverse complement strand
CTAGAACATACAGGAACAGGGAAAATCTGCACATTCCCTAGAACACACCCTGACTGAGAACTGAACCACAGAACCTTGTGGTATCAGGCAACAGTGCTATTAATAGGTCACTCTGCAATAACACAACTGTATAAAGGTCAAACATAGAAAATAATACTGCTCCTGGAAATGATTTAGTATATGAAGTCAAACATTATGGCCAGTTACTATGCTCAGGTGTAACCAGCTGTTATAGTACCCATATATTTTTAACTTGAGCATAGTAACTATGACTAGATTACTGTTATTATCATAACTTTTTCCCATTCAGTTTCCTAGTCCTGTATTTAAATAAATGTAATAGTTTGCACATGCAAACATGTAAAAGTCCCTTTAATAGCTGTTTAATTAATAGACATGTAAGCAGTAATGCCTAACAAGGTGTGTGTTATTGTGGAAATAATGCCTTCCAAGGGGTGTTCTGAGGCCTTACGTGTGATTGAAGTTACTAAATAATGACCTACATTTGAGTTTCAGACTTTTATTTTCATCAGAAAACTCATACTAACAGAAATCCTTTATTTAAGCAAGTTTGTAATTTTAAGAGCAATAATTAAAATCCTTTTCTATTTTTGAGCCTGCGTTCCCACTTTATTATAAGCTTTATCCAGATTTCTTCAGCTGAAGGGTCCAGAGGTATGCAAACCTCTTTACTGCTGTTGCTGCTGCCAGTAGTTATCTCACTCATTCACTCCCTCACTCATTCACCCACTCCCTCCCTCCCTCCCTTCCTCATTCTCTCACTCCCTCACTCCCTCCCTCACTCACTCCCTCACTCCCTCACTCACTCCCTCACTACTTACTCCCTCACTCCCTCACTCACACCCTCACTCCCTCCCTCACTCACTCCCTCCCTCACTCCCTCCCTCCCTCACTCACTCCCTCACTCCCTCACTCACTCCCTCACTACTTACTCCCTCACTCCCTCACTCACACCCTCACTCCCTCCCTCACTCACTCACTCACTCCCTCACTCCCTCACTCCCTCACTCACTCCCTCACTCCTTCACTCCCTCACTCACTCCCTCACTACTTACTCCCTCACTCCCTCACTCACACCCTCACTCCCTCCCGCACTCACTCCCTCCCTCACTCCCTCACTCCCTCACTACTTACTCCCTCACTCCCTCCCTCACTCACTCCCTCCCTCACTCACTCCCTCACTCCCTCACTCACTTACTCCCTCAATTACTCCCTCCCTCCCTCACTCACTCCCTCACTCCCTCACTCACTTACTCCCTCAATCACTCCCTCCCTTACTCCCTCCCTCCCTCACTCCCTCACTCCCTCCCTCACTCCCTCACTCCCTCACTCACTCCCTTACTCCCATACTCACTCACTCACTCACTCACTCACTCACTCACTTACTCCCTCCCTCACTCCCACACTCACTCACTCACTCACTCACTCACTCACTCACTCACTTATTCGCTCACTCACTCACTCCCTCACTCCCTCCCTCCCTCATTCTCTCACACCCTCACTCCCTCCCTCCCTCCCTCACTCACTCCCTCACTCCCTCACTCCCTCCCTCACTCACTCCCTCACTCCCTCACTCACTCCCTCACTACTTACTCCCTCACTCCCTCACTCACTCCCTCCCTCCCTCACTCACTCCCTCACTCACTCCCTCACTCCCTCACTCACTCCCTCACTCCCTCACTCACTCCCTCACTCCCTCACTCACACCCTCACTCCCTCCCTCACTCACTCCCTCACTCACTCCCTCACTCCCTCACTACTTACTCCCTCACTCACTCCCTCACTCCCTCCCTCACTCACTCCCTCACTCCCTCACTCACTTACTCCCTCAATTACTCCCTCCCTTACTCCCTCCCTCACTCACTCCCTCACTCCCTCACTCACTTACTCCCTCAATCATTCCCTCCCTTACTCCCTCCCTCCCTCACTCCCTCACTCCCTCACTCACTCCCTCACTCCCTCCCTCACTCACTCCCTCACTCCCTCACTCACTTACTCCCTCAATTACTCCCTCCCTTACTCCCTCCCTCACTCCCTCACTCCCTCACTCACTTACTCCCTCAATCATTCCCTCCCTTACTCCCTCCCTCCCTCACTCCCTCACTCCCTCCCTCACTCCCTCACTCTCTCACTCACTCCCTTACTCCCATACTCACTCACTCCCTCACTCCCTCACTCACTCACTCACTCACTCCCTCACTCCCTCACTCACTTACTCCCTCCCTCACTCACTCACTCACTCACTCACTCACTCACTCACTCACTCACTCACTCACTCACTCCCACACGCACTCACTCACTCACTCACTCACTTGCTCACTCGCTCACTCACTCACTCTGTCTCTCACAGGCACACCTCTGCTTGAGAAAATGCATGCTAACAAAAATCCCAGTAGTCAAGTAAAATATGTTCCTATTTTGAGCCATTGCCCCTCCTTTATTTTAGGTTTATCCAGTTGTGTTGAGCTAAGATTAAAGAGCATACCTCTCAACTGTCTATTTTTTTGCAGAATATCCAGATTTTTGGCTTATATGGTTCGTCCATTCCTCATAAAATTTGTAGAGTTCTGTGAAATCGCTGGGGATCAGATTCATTATTCATATTCAATATGACTCAGTCATACTCCATGTGTTAAGTAAATGACCTGAGATGTACCTCCCTAGACTATATGAACAGAGACATCACGAAGCTCTTAGAATATGTGTCTCAGGCTGGCATGAGCCGAGCACTGAGGAGCATTTTACCTTCTCCAAGGATGATGCCACAATATGAACAAAAGATGATTTACTTTAATAATTTGCTTAGTTTCTGGTATTATCCGAAAGGGATGCAATATTTGTCAGCATGGAAGGAGATGGTCAATAGACCATGCTGTTTTGTCAGGGACAATCTCCACCTCTCCCCTCTAGAATTTCGAATATTAGCTAAAACATTTTCTTCCCCATAGTGCCTTTTTTAAGCAAGGTCAAACTGAAAGTACTTCCGACATAGCAAATCAAAACCAAGAAAAACTAAAGGTATTACTGCTCAGTGCTAGGAGTCTAAACAAAAATGTCCTCTTCCTAGAAGCTCTTCACCCTAGAGAATGCTGATGTCTGTGCGGTCACTGAGACATGGTTTAAAGCCATGGAGAGCACACCAACAGTGCAAGGTTACAATGCCTTCCACACATTTAGGCCAGCTACTTCACAGGCAGGGAATAAAGGTGAAGGTGTCTCTAGTTACATCAAAAATAAATATACTTCAAGGCTTGTCAAACAGGACAATGCACTTGAGCTGCTCCATGTCCGAATCACCATAGGTAAAATCCAATACCACTTCCTTGCAAGCTATAGTTCTGTCTCTATGACCCAGGAAAACCATACCACGTACTTAAACTTTTTAGAAACACTAACCATCTAACCTTATACCATATTCATGGGTGACTTTAATTATCCCACTACTAACTGGGAATCGTATACAACACCAAACGTACATGCAGAGAGATTCCTGGATTTTGTAAACACAAACTCCCTGGACCAGATAGTCAATAAATCAACCAGGAGTACAACCATACTGGATCTGGTCCTCACTGATATGGGAGAGTACTGCACACCTCCTACTGTAATGCCTTCCCTGGTGAGGTCAGTCCACAAAATGGTTTCCTTTGAAGTAAAAATAAAACCTGGACCCCAGCTAAACCTGGAATATTCAGGAAAAAGAGTAACCTCCTACTATTAAGTGAGAACTTGGCAAAAATGTCAAGCCCCCATAAACCCTGAGAACACTACTGCCTATGCAGAACTGTTCACAGAAACCCTGTACAAGCATGTTATTAGGTGCATAGAGGCAGCTGTACCCACCAGGAAGAAGTACAGACTTAACTCAAAAAACAAGCCAACCTGGTGGAATCACAAAATCAATAGGTTGTATAACAGGAGGAAGAAAATCATGGCAAAAATTAGGAGATGCAGCATCCAGCAGGATAAAAGCACTCTCAGCAAACTAAACAAACAACTCAGAGGGCAAATAAAGTCTACCAAAGCCAAATTTGAGATACGTTTGGCCTCCCTGGCCAAGGACAACCACAAAGCATTTTTTAGCTATGTCCACAACCTCAAAGGCAATACACAATTGTGTGCAGAACTCATTATAAATGGAGCCACCTATACTGAGCCAGAAGGTACAGCAAACCTACTGGCTAACAAATATAGCTCCAACTTTACCCCTCTCCCCCCCCCTCAACCTTCCCTCAGGAAATATCATCAAATATAACTCCCTCTACTATCACTAGGGAACAGGTCCTTAATGCTCTCTCTAAGACCAAGAACACTGCATCAATGGGCCCAAACAATATCCCAGGATGCCTTCTAAATAGCATGAAACATGACCTATCAGGGCCTCTGGAATTACTATTTAACTGTAGCCTCCAAACAGGCTTCATGCCTCATGAATGGAGAAAGCCAACAGTCATCCCTCTGCACAAAGGAGGGCCATCTACCGACCCTGGAAACTACAGACCCATAAGTCTCACTAGTCTTATATGTAAAGCCATGGAAAAAACTATCATGGAGATGATAAACAGAGATATAGTAAACCTCCAGACACTGGACCCAACCCAGTTTTGTTTCTTCAAGGGCAGATCATGCTTACTCAACCTGGTGGACTTCTTTGAGAAGGTCACCAAAGCAGTGGATGAGGGCAAAATTGTCCCCTTCAAACTAGCCTAGTTCCAAGACCCATACCAGCCACTATCTAATCCAAGTGTTTTTCCAAGTTAACATAGATAGTGTCCTATCTTATATCCTCTGCTGTATTTACTTATCCATCTTATCCCCTTGTGTTTTACAGCTAACCCCTAAGGTGCGTCGACCTCCCCCTCCCGCAGAAACAGTCAGAAGGCTTCCTTACTCCTACACAGGTGTCCTTACCTACTGGAACAGCTCCTAGCCAGACCAGGACCATCTGTTTTAGGGCTCAGTGTAGGTGCTTTTTCATTAATTACAGCCCTGCTAGCTGAAAGCTAATAAAACCTGCTCATTGCCTTAACTTTGTGTGGTACAATAGGAGTGGGAGAGGACACTCATAAGACGTATGCCCCAGCCTATCATCCTAAATTATAAACCCTAGTGTCCTGTAGTACTATTATTTCATTCGTAGATGGCAGCAGGTATCCAGGTATCCTATCCAAACTGCAGATACCAGTGCAATGGTGCTAAGTGTGCTGCCCTTTCGGCCTGCTCTTCCCATTCCCAGACCACTCTTCAGTTGGAGTCCAACTACTAAATTAAAAAATCAGGTTAACTAAGCATCGTACTGCAGAACCTAGCACAAATGCACTAAAGCAGCCTATTCCCTAACCTTCATACTGGCCACAGACTCAGTCTACGTAACTGGTCATCTCTATCAGCAGGACTTATTGTTTTTGGCACCACGTGGTTCTGCTGGGTTCAGCCCCACTCCCCTACCCTGCCCCCATTCTCTACCTACCCCCATTACTCATAGATTTTTCCATACTCCACACCACCTGACCCCTAGATCCACACCCCACATCCAATCCAAACTCTCAATATAACTCCAGCCCTTATTACACTCCCTAAGTCACACCACAACAAATTTGCTAATCACCCACCCCTCTACCACTCACTGCTATCCCTAGCACCTCCCCTTTTTCTATTCTACCTTTCATCCTACTCTTCCTCCAAATCCAGTCACCCAACATCTTTCTGAATAACAAAAACCCTGCTTTGAACCAATACAACTCTAAATATGCCTCATCTCCTCCACAGCCAAAAGCACCTTACTCCCTTACTATTAGTCTCTCTATTTATAATTGTGTCCATAGCCTTCATTAGTATCACTTATCACCCATTACCACAGTCTGCAATCCCCAACTCTATCCTTTACCACTACCTCTCCCCCAGTCACCTTCGCCTATCCCCAGTCACTTATAGACAATCCTTCGTCCAATTCAGCTCACCTATTTATCTTGACTCCACATCCAAAAAATAACCTAGTCTCAAATTTCACACCCTAACGATGCTATACCTCAGAGCAATCACCACCATAGTAGCCCAAATACTGCTAGGCGGTGATATCCACCCCAATCCCAGCCCATTAACACCTTCAACAAACACCTGTAATTCCCACCTCCTATTCAAACATAAACTGACTGACTTACTAATACTTATTTAAACATTCACAGTATCACAAATAACATCGAACAAACTTCACTCTACTATGGCCATTTATAAACCTGATCTAATGCTCATTACAGAGACATGGCTTAAATTACATATCAAAGACAACCAAATAACCCTACAACATACTGAGGGCTGACAGACCAACAAAAGAGGTGGTGTCATTGCCCAACTTTACAAAACCAGCTTAAAACTTCAACTTCTACAATGTGAATCCCCAGACTTCAAAAACACAGAAACAATTTTTGCTAAATTCCACCTTAACCAACATAAACATCTAAACCTACTCAGAATTTACATACCCCCAGGTGATAACCTGACCAGTCTAGAATCTATCCTACATTGGGCTTACCACTCCCTTCCCCATGACACTATAGTCCTAGGTGATGTCAATATTGACTGGAACTCTATCCACACCATAATACCCAATAGCCATATTAACCTTTATAACTTCACCCAACTCATACATACACCTACTTGCACCAATAAGTCTACCAAAAGAGAATCCATATTAGACTGGATCCGCACAAACCAACTCAATACTGCCCATCGGTGTGGTACACTGCCTGACTCTCTCAGTGACCACAATCCCACATTTATCCTTAGACACAAACTAAAACTTAATAACTCACCCTCCTCAATACAAACCCGCTCCCAGAAAAACTTCCCCATGAAGCCCTAAAATCATGTAACTGTTCCCCATTCAAAATCCTCCCACTTGGCAAAGTAGTTGAATACTTTAACACCACATTTCTAAACATCCTTAATCAACTAGCCCCAGTCAAAACAATTAGGATACGTAGCAACCCTGGCCCCTGGCTACAAAATTCCACAAAAGCCTTACTCAAAGACAGGGCAAAGCTTGGAAAAATCTGGCATCAACACAAGACACCTACAACTAGGCAAACCTTCCTTGAACTTCAAAACAGGGCAAAAAAACAAATTAGGATTGACAACCAAAACCACTGCTTCTCCCTACAAAGTAAACAGAACTCCAACCCCCAAAACTTTTGAGCTGCAGTGAACAACATCCTCCAGCCTGGAAAAAACTACTCCCACCCCCCAACATAGAAGGTACAAACTCATAAATAGCCTCCAGCTTCAGCAAATACTTTACCACATCTATACGTAAACTCATAAACAGTACAAACACTCAGAACCTACCACGAACCCCTAAGGTCCACAACAACACTACCTCCTTCTCTATTGTGCCATTACCAACCACTGTTATCCAAAAATACTTATCCAAACTCAAACCAACCACCCTTACAGCCCTCAATCTGCCCTCTGAATACCTTC
>NC_056743.1:1890711171-1890848671 GCF_019279795.1 Protopterus annectens | reverse complement strand
GCACTGCATTTGTAGACAAAACACTGAAATATAAAGTTGTTTGCTAGTATCAACCTCTTCATTAGTTACAGATCTCTTTAACGTGTTATGTCTGCAGAGACTGTGCATATCGACAAATATTGGTGGATTGTAATGAAAAGTTTGAGTGGCCTTTTGTTATTTTATTTATTTTATATTATTTTGCATTTGTTGTCCGGGTTAGTCCATCTGAGCTGATAGCCCTTTTTCAGCAGAGGTCCGGGAAGAAAAGCTCCAACATGTTAATTTTATTTTATTTATTTTATTTTATTTTACATTTGTTGACCGGGCTAGTCCAGCTGGATAATTTCCATTTTCAGTGGAGGCCCGGGGAGAAAAGCTCCACAGATTTAAAACAAAGGTTATACAAAATTGAAGATTAACTATGAGATCCTTTAACAGATATTAAGTTACCATGGATAGTTATTAGTCAAGATCAAGAAAAATAGAACACTTATAATACTATCTACGTATTGCAACAGACATTAATTATATCTAGAAATACACTCCATTCAGGTCATTTCATACATATTAGTGTATATACAATATATAATTTTTTTTTTTTTTTGAGAACAGTAGAAACTGTAAAGTCATTAGGTTGTTTGAGAACACAGAGAAGGATTGTAGTTGAGAAGTGAGGAAGAATGATAGTAGAAGGTATTAGGTTTCTCAGTCGGGATTGGTACAAGAGCAGAGCCAGAAGTTTGTAAGATGTGCAAGGAGTTGTTTTTAAAAAGATCAAAGGAGCCTATAGAGGTAATGTGTGAGGGGAGGTTATTCCATATTTTGCCTACTGCGTTGGGAAAAAGGCAGTTACCTGCAGAATTGGTGATTCGAGTTGTTTTGACTTGAAGCTTTTCTGCAGAACGTAGTTGTTTCAGGTTATTATAAGGGCTCAGAAGATTAGTGAGAGCAGGTGTTTTAGATGGTTGATACAATATGTTATGTGTTATTAGGAGTTGTTGATATATAATCTTGTTGGGAAGTTCCAACCAGTGTAAGTGTTTTAAGTTTAGACAGTGGTGTGTTCTATACTGGGATGCTGTGGCAAAGCGAGCTATATTGTGGTAGGATGTCGTAAGTTTCTTCAGGTTGCTTTTGGAGAGGTTAGTGTAAATAGAGGAGGCATACAATAGGGTCGAGATGAGATGTGTTTGTGCTAAGGTGGTCCGTGCTTCTGGTGTAAGGTAGGGTTTGATTCTGTATAGTGAGCCTATTTTTTTATTAACTGCTTTTATGGTGTTGTTGATATGGTAATCATAGCTAAGATTATTGTCAATAGTAACACCAAGTAGTTTAGTTGATAAGTCTGGGGAGATGAGGGAGTTATCACCTGCAGTAATAGAGAAGTTCAGTTGTGTAGATTTGTGTGTAGGTGAGAAAAGTAGTAGTTTTGTTTTCTTGGGATTGAGGAGAAGACATCTTTTAATAATAATAATACAGGTCATGACAGCAATAAAGTATAAAAATATTTATGATATGTACAGAAAAAATATATATATTTTTAGTCAAAAAAAGCATTCATAATATAACATGAGCAAAACATCTAAGATTTCAATTGTTGATAAAAAACAGACAAATAACAACAATATTATAGGGTTTAGATTGTGTATGGCCTTAATATTTGTTTAGAAGACACTCAGTTTAGAGATATCATAGCTCAGGAAGGACAGTAAGAAGGGGTACTAGAAGTGTGATGAGAGTTATAATTTGGTTAGATTGAGTAAAAGAGAGATACATGTATCAGATACATAGAAATTAACACTGGATAGAAACAGGCAAGTGGACTGTACTAGGATAGGAAGACAGATTATATATAGTACAGTGCCAAGTCCATTGAGATTTCAGATGTTCTTTTGTGGCAGATTTATATTCCTTAGCTTTGGTAAAGGTCTTAATTTCCAGTGGGAGTTTGTTCCAAGGTATGGCTGGATTATAGCTATAGAGGTTGCAGCCTATTTTGTTCTTAGGTTTATGAATTTGTAGTAAATCTTGGCCAGAATTTATGTGAGTTTATGGATGAAATATTCTGGAATGGGCAGTTTTTCCTCACTATTGGTTCGTACATTTTGTTTCATTGCTTATTGGAAAAATGTTCAAAACTGCAAGTTACAAGTTTAAAACACATTCTAACAAGTGGTGCTGTATTATACAAGAGATATAATAAACTGCCGTGGTGGTACAGCGGTTGCATTTTTGCCTCACAACCAGAGGTTCCCCCATTCAATTCTCAGCTAGTGTGTGGGGGAGTGCCTTCTGTGTGGAGTCTGCATATCCTCCCCATGGTCGAGTGGCCTGCGAAAGACATAGGTGAATGGGTGTGCCTTCGCTGAAGGCTGGGTGTCGGGCTGGCAACTCGGCACCATAAAAATATACTGCCAATCATTAGCAGACCGGAGTTCCGCTGTGGCGACCCCTTACTGGGAAAAGCCGAAAAGGCAAACAACAACAGCAATCAGGAAGGTCAATCAAAGAACATGTGGATGTATGCATGGTCCTAAAAATATATACAAGGGGCCTAAGGTTTGAAAACAGCCCAAAGGTAAACTTAATCCAGCACTGACCAGAGGCATTTTCTTTGAATGTAAGTCTTCATGTGGTTTTAATGAATATGAGTTTTAATGGCAGAGAAGCTTACTGTTAATGCTAAGTCTGTTTTCATTGTGAGACTGTATTGTTTTGTTTAGCAAATGCCTGTCAAGGTCTGTGCTATAAAATTTGAAATAAAAGTTTTAAACTAAATTAAAATATCTGTAATTATTATAGAAATAAAGAAACAGTACGCACATTCAGAGGTTTGACCAGTGCTTATGGTAAATGGGGAGAAATAGACCATTAATGGGACACTGGAATGGCTACTGCTGGGGGGGAGGCTGAAGTGTGTGTGTGTGTGTGTGTGTGTGTGTGTGTGTGTGTGTGTGTGTGTGTGTGTGTGTGTGTGTGTGTGTGAGGGGACCTGATCCCACCCTGCCTAGGGTCCCATTTGACCATGGTCCACCTCTGGGACCAGTCAGTACTAGTAGTGATTTATTTTTAATTTGAATAATACAATTCAGATACCTTGTGCTGCCATTTTGATATTTCTTTGCTGTTAATCTTTCAGTAGTGATGTGACCTGTGACATTCTAACCTAATAAGGTTAGTCACATAGAGAGAAAGCTGTGCTTACCTATTGTGGGGGGTAGATTCTACTTGAACATGTGATTATTAGCATCATGAGTACATACCTATTATATCATTACTCATAAGCTATGTTTCAAAAGTTATTCTTTATGGCACAGTGTGCACAACATAACCCCTGTATAAACATAGTTTGTTCAGCTCTGTGTTTCTCTTAGCAATGAGATACAAACTAAAATGGTCACTATGGAAATGCATGAAACCAAATTTGTACTCTAATCCCCTGACAGAGTGTATTTATACTAAAACAGGTAGACAGTATATTACTGTACTACCAGGGTCTACTCTGATAATGCACAGAGCATTGCGATAATACACTCTGAATTCAGGAGAAGAGAACCTCACAGCACTATTACACTGTTGGCTTAAGTGAGAGCTCAAGTGGATCTGGATGCTGTACCATTAGCTATTACATGGATCTGGATGCTGTAGCATTACCTATTGCATGGATCTGTGTACTGTACCTTTACCTATTACATGGATCTGGATGCTGTACCATTACCGACTACATGGATCTGGATGGTGTACCTTTACCTTTTACATGGATCTGGATGGTGTACCTTTACCTATTACATGGATCTGGATGCTGTACCTTTACCTATTACATGGATCTCGATGCTGTACCTTTACCTATAACATGGATCTGGATGCTGTAACTTTACCTATTACATGGATCTGGATGCTGTACCATTACCTATTACATGGATCTCGATGCTGTACCTTTACCTATTACATGGATCTGGATGCTGTACCTTTACCTATTACATGGATCTGCATGCTGTACCTTTACCTATTACATGGATCTGGATGTTGTACCATTACCTATTACATGGATCTGGATGCTGTACCTTTACCTATTACATGGATCTGGATGCTGTAGCATTACCTATTGCATGGATCTGTGTACTGTACCTTTACCTATTACATGGATCTGGATGCTGTACCTTTACCTATTACATGGATCTGGATGTTGTACCATTACCTATTACATGGATCTGGATGCTGTACCTTTACCTATTACATGGATCTGGATGTTGTACCATTACCTATTACATGGATCTGGATGCTGTACCTTTACCTATTACATGGATCTGGATGCTGTACCTTTACCTATTACATGGATCTGGATGCTGTACCTTTACCTATTACATGGATCTGGATGCTGTAACTTTACCTATTACATGGATCTGGATGTTGTACCTTTACCTATTACATGGATCTGGATGCTGTACCTTTACCTATTACATGGATCTGGATGCTGTACCTTTACCTATTACATGGATCTGGATGCTGTACCTTTACCTATTACATGGATCTGGATGCTGTAGCATTACCTATTGCATGGATCTGTGTACTGTACCTTTACCTATTACATGGATCTGGATGCTGTAGCATTACCTATTGCATGGATCTGTGTACTGTACTTTACCTATTACATGGATCTGGATGCTGTACCTTTACCTATTACATGGATCTGGATGCTGTACCTTTACCTATTACATGGATCTGGATGGTGTACCTTTACCTATTACATGGATCTGGATGCTGTACCTTTACCTATTACATTGATTTGGATGCTGTACCTTTACCTATTACATGGATCTGGATGTTGTACCTTTACCTATTACATGGATCTGGATGCTGTACCTTTACCTATTACATGGATCTGGATGCTGTACCTTTACCTTTTACATGGATCTGAATGTTGTACCTTTACCTATTACATGGATCTGAATGTTGTACCTTTACCTATTACATGGATCTGGATGCTGTACCATTACCTATTACATGGATCTGGATGCTGTACCTTTACCTATTACATGGATCTGGATGTTGTACCTTTACCTATTACATGGATCTGGATGCTGTACCTTTACCTATTACATGGATCTGGATGCTGTACCATTACCTATTACATGGATCTGCATGCTGTACCTTTACCTATTACATGGATCTGGATGCTGTAACTTTACCTATTACATGGATCTGGATGCTATACCATTACCTATTACATGGATCTGGATGTGGTACCTTTACCTATTACATGGATCTGGATGCTGTACCTTTACCTATTACATGGATCTGGATGTTGTACCTTTACCTATTACATGGATCTGGATGCTGTACCTTTACCTATTACATGGATCTGCATGCTGTACCTTTACCTATTACATGGATCTGGATGCTGTACCTTTACCTATTACATGGATCTGGATGTTGTACCTTTACCTATTACATGGATCTGAATGTTGTACCTTTACCTATTACATGGATCTGGATGCTGTACCATTACCTATTACATGGATCTGGATGCTGTACCTTTACCTATTACATGGATCTGGATGTTGTACCTTTACCTATTACATGGATCTGGATGCTGTACCTTTACCTATTACATGGATCTGGATGCTGTACCATTACCTATTACATGGATCTGCATGCTGTACCTTTACCTATTACATGGATCTGGATGCTGTAACTTTACCTATTACATGGATCTGGATGCTATACCATTACCTATTACATGGATCTGGATGCTGTACCTTTACCTATTACATGGATCTGGATGTTGTACCTTTACCTATTACATGGATCTGGATGCTGTACCTTTACCTATTACATGGATCTGGATGCTGTACCATTACCTATTACATGGATCTGGATGCTGTACCTTTACCTATTACATGGATCTGGATGTTGTACCTTTACCTATTACATGGATCTGGATGCTGTACCTTTACCTATTACATGGATCTGGATGCTGTAACTTTACCTATTACATGGATCTGGATGCTATACCATTACCTATTACATGGATCTGGATGTTGTACCTTTACCTATTACATGGATCTGGATGCTGTACCTTTACCTATTACATGGATCTGGATGTTGTACCTTTACCTATTACATGGATCTGGATGCTGTACCTTTACCTATTACATGGATCTGCATGCTGTACCTTTACCTATTACATGGATCTGGATGCTGTACCTTTACCTATTACATGGATCTGGATGTTGTACCTTTACCTATTACATGGATCTGGATGCTGTACCTTTACCTATTACATGGATCTGGATGTTGTACCATTACCTATTACATGGATCTGGATGCTGTACCTTTACCTATTACATGGATCTGGATGCTGTACCTTTACCTATTACATGAATCTTGATGCTGTACATTTACCTATTACATGGATCTGGATGCTGTACCTTTACCTATTACATGGATCTGGATGTTGTACCATTACCTATTACATGGATCTGGATGCTGTACCTTTACCTATTACATGGATCTGGATGCTATACCTTTACCTATTACATGGATCTGGATGCTGTAGCATTACCTATTACATGGCTCTGGATGCTGTACCTTTACCTATTACATGGATCTGGATGTTGTACCTTTACCTATTACATGGATCTGGATGCTGTACCTTTACCTATTACATGGATCTGGATGCTGTACCTTTACCTATTACATGGATCTGGATGTTGTACCTTTACCTATTACATGGATCTGGATGCTGTACCTTTACCTTTTACATGGATCTGGATGCTGTACCTTTACCTATTACATGGATCTGGATGTTGTACCATTACCTATTACATGGATCTGGATGCTGTACCTTTACCTATTACATGGATCTGGATGCTGTAGCATTACCTATTGCATGGATCTGTGTACTGTACCTTTACCTATTACATGGATCTGGATGCTGTACCTTTACCTATTACATGGATCTGGATGCTGTACCATTACCGACTACATGGATCTGGATGGTGTACCTTTACCTTTTACATGGATCTGGATGCTGTACCTTTACCTATTACATGGATCTGGATGTTGTACCATTACCTATTACATGGATCTGGATGCTGTACCTTTACCTATTACATGGATCTGGATGCTGTAGCATTACCTATTGCATGGATCTGTGTACTGTACCTTTACCTATTACATGGATCTGGATGCTGTACCTTTACCTCTTACATGGATCTGGATGCTGTACCATTACCGACTACATGGATCTGGATGGTGTACCTTTACCTTTTACATGGATCTGGATGCTGTACCTTTACCTATTACATGGATCTGGATGCTGTACCTTTACCTATTACATGGATCTGTGTACTGTACCTTTACCTATTACATGGATCTGGATGCTGTAGCATTACCTATTGCATGGATCTGTGTACTGTACTTTACCTATTACATGGATCTGGATGCTGTACCTTTACCTATTACATGGATCTGGATGTTGTACCTTTACCTATTACATGGATCTGGATGCTGTACCTTTACCTATTACATGGATCTGGATGTTGTCCCTTTACCTATTACATGGATCTGGATGTTGTACCTTTACCTATTACATGGATCTGGATGCTGTAACTTTACCTATTACATGGATCTGGATGCTGTACCTTTACCTATTACATGGATCTGGATGTTGTACCTTTACCTATTACATGGATCTGGATGTTGTACCTTTACCTATTACATGGATCTGGATGCTGTACCTTTACCTATTACATGGATCTGGATGCTGTACCTTTACCTATTACATGGATCTGGATGCTGTAACTTTACCTATTACATGGATCTGGATGCTGTACCTTTACCTATTACATGGATCTGGATGCTGTACCTTTACCTATTACATGGATCTGGATGCTGTACCTTTACCTATAACATGGATCTGGATGCTGTAACTTTACCTATTACATGGATCTGGATGCTGTACCTTTACCTATTACATGGATCTGGAAGCTGTACCTTTACCTATAACATGGATCTGGATGCTGTAACTTTACCTATTACATGGATCTGGATGCTGTACCTTTACCTATTACATGGATCTGGATGCTGTAGCATTACCTATTGCATGGATCTGTGTACTGTACTTTACCTATTACATGGATCTGGATGCTGTACCTTTACCTATTACATGGATCTGGATGCTGTACCTTTACCTATTACATGGATCTGGATGTTGTACCTTTACCTATTACATGGATCTCGATGCTGTACCTTTACCTATTACATGGATCTGGATGCTGTACCTTTACCTATTACATGGATCTGCATGCTGTACCTTTACCTATTACATGGATCTGGATGTTGTACCTTTACCTATTACATGGATCTGGATGTTGTACCTTTACCTATTACATGGATCTGGATGCTGTACCTTTACCTATTACATGGATCTGCATGCTGTACCTTTACCTATTACATGGATCTGGATGTTGTACCTTTACCTATTACATGGATCTGGATGCTGTACCTTTACCTATTACATGGATCTGGATGTTGTACCTTTACCTATTACATGGATCTGGATGCTGTACCATTACCTATTACATCTATCAGGATGCTGTACCTTTACCTATTACATGGATCTGCATGCTGTACCTTTTCCTATTACATGGATCTGGATGCTGTACCTTTACCTATTACATGGATCTGGATGCTGTACCTTTACCTATTACATGGATCTGGATGTTGTACCTTTACCTATTACATGGATCTGGATGCTGTACCTTTACCTATTACATGGATCTGGATGCTGTACCATTACCTATTACATGGATCTGGATGCTGTACCTTTACCTATTACATGGATCTGGATGTTGTACCTTTACCTATTACATGGATCTGGATGCTGTACCTTTACCTATTACATGGATCTGGTTGCTGTACCTTTACCTATTACATGGATCTGGATGCTGTACCTTTACCTATTACATGGATCTGGTTGCTGTACCTTTACCTATTACATGGATCTGGATGCTGTACCTTTACCTATTACATGGATCTGGATGCTGTACCATTACCTATTACATGGATCTGGATGTTGTACCTTTACCTATTACATGGATCTGGATGTTGTACCTTTACCTATTACATGGATCTGGATGCTGTACCTTTACCTATTACATGGATCTGGATGTTGTACCTTTACCTATTACATGGATCTGGATGCTGTACCTTTACCTATTACATGGATCTGGTTGCTGTACCTTTACCTATTACATGGATCTGGATGCTGTACCTTTACCTATTACATGGATCTGGATGTTGTACCTTTACCTATTACATGGATCTGGATGTTGTACCTTTACCTATTACATGGATCTGGATGCTGTACCTTTACCTATTACATGGATCTGGATGCTGTACCTTTACCGATTACATGGATCTGGATGCTGTACCTTTACCTATTACATGGATCTGGATGTTGTACCTTTACCTATTACATGGATCTGGATGTTGTACCTTTACCTATTACATGGATCTGGATGCTGTACCTTTACCTATTACATGGATCTGGATGCTGCACCTTTACCTATTACATGGATCTGGATGCTGTACCTTTACCTATTGCATGGATCTGGATGTTGTACCTTTACCTATTGCATGGATCTGTGTACTGTACTTTACCTATTACATGGATCTGGATGCTGTACCTTTACCTATTACATGGATCTGGATGTTGTACTTTTACCTATTACATGGATCTGGATGCTGTACCTTTACCTATTACATGGATCTGGATGTTGTACCTTTACCTATTACATGGATCTGGATGCTGTACCTTTACCTATTACATGGATCTGAATGTTGTACCTTTACCTATTGCATGGATCTGGATGCTGTACCTTTACCTATTACATGGATCTGGATACTGTACCATTACCTATTACATGGATCTCGATGCTGTACCTTTACCTATTACATGGATGTGGATGCTGTACCTTTACCTATTACATGGATCTGGATGTTGTACCTTTACCTATTGCATGGATCTGTGTACTGTACTTTACCTATTACATGGATCTGGATGTTGTACCTTTACCTATTACATGGATCTGGATGCTGTACCTTTACCTATTACATGGATCTGGATGCTTTACCATTACCTATTACATGGATCTGGATGCTGCACCTTTACCTATTACATGGATCTGGATGTTGCACCTTTACCTATTACATGGATCTGGATGCTGTACCTTTACCTATTACATGGATCTGGATGCTTTACCATTACCTATTACATGGATCTGGATGCTGTACCTTTACCTATTACATGGATCTCGATGCTATACCATTACCTATTACATGGATCTGGATGCTGTACCTTTACCTATTACATGGATCTGGATGCTTTACCATTACCTATTACATGGATCTCGATGCTATACCATTACCTATTACTTGGATCTGGATGCTGTACCTTTACCTATTACATGGATCTTGATGGTGTACCTTTACCTATTTCATGGATCTGGATGCTGTAGCATTACCTATTTCATGGATCTGGATGCTGTACCTTTACCTATTTGTTATTCCACATAGAAGGACTTCCTCATAACTGTAGACACATGACAGTCAAAGTTCAGGCTACTATCTCTCTGTCTACCTAGATCTCTCACCTCTGAGTCTACTCTTAGGACTGTGCTATACCCAAAGGGTATGATAATGCATTTTTTCACATTTAGTTTTAGGCCATTGTTCTGGAATCAAATCAATTGCCCGATCTAGACCCCCATAAAGTATATCTACATCATTAGGACATTCAATGACTGCCCAGCTTGCAGTCATTGGCAAACTTTATTATCCATAGGTCTTCCATAGGTTCATACATACATACAAATATTTCAAGCAGGCGTATTAATCCCCTTCTAGCTTGCCAATATACCAAAACACTTCTTCCCATAATAAGTTTCTAGGTTGTTCTTAAAAATATGTAAACTAGTACTTGCTTTAATGTAATTTGGTAGTCTGTTCCACACATTGGCTACTCTGTCAGAGAACCAATTAGTACACTTCTCATTCCTATAGAATCTTCTACATAAGTTTTTTTTGATAACCTCAAACATTCCCAGTGGTAGTTGTCTTTAAGTGCCCTCAATACCTGAATAAGATCTCCTCTTAGATATCTGTAATAGACTGTGTACAAGTTCAGATATTTTCGTCTTTCATAGTAACTTAAATTTTCACATCCATGGATGTCCTTGGTCTATTTCTGCTGTCCTCTTTCCAGTTTATTCATGCTTGTTTTCTTATAAGGTTTCCATATTGTTGTTCTATACTCAAGTTTGGGTCTAATATAGCTAACAAACAATGTCTTCATCATTTTTGATTTGTTAGACTTTATAAATCTTTTTATACAACCCATAGTTCTATAACTATCATTAACCAATTGGTTGATATAATTAGAAAAACTTATAGCTTACTCTACCCATGTACCCAGGTCCTTAAATGAGTCTAGTCACTGTGCGCGGTATTAAATATTCACCTTTCAATTTATGTCTCCTAAATCTCATATGCTTAGTTATTGATGCATTTATCAGCATATTATTCTCCTGTGCCCAAATGGACAATTTAGTCAAGTTATTTTGCAGATATGCCTTATCCTGTAACACATGTAATCAGTTTACCCAATTTCAAGTTGTCTGCATATAGACAGTAGAACAGCTCAGATGAAAAAGTAAGGTCTGAAAGGTGCAATCTAAACAAATAAGGGCCTAGGACAGAGCCCTGTGGGACACCTTGACTGTAACCAAGGATTTCACCTGTCCAGTTGATGTATGATACTTGTCATGTCCTATTTGTAAGCCATGCAGCTATCCAACTTACCAACACTACATCAATACCTAGTTGTACTAATTTCTTGATCAGTGTTTTGTGTATGACCCTTTCAAATGCTGGATTTAAATCTATATAAATTATATCACATTAGTTTTTCATTCATAGCTGTTATTATGTTGTTATAGAACATCAGGTTACAGGTGGTAATAGATCTGTTTTCAACATATGCATGCTGATATATGGTATCAAGTCCCAACCTATCCAGTTCTGACAATAACTTATCCAATATTACCTTCTCCATTATTTCTCCACAACATATGTTCATAGGTTCATAGGTAGGCACTAGGCTATTGGTCCAAGGGCCTAAGTAAGTCTAGCCAACAAGGTTTCCTGGCTTATGCCACCCAAGAAAGTTATTTTCCTGTGCTCCTGTTGAGCAGAGCCACAGAAGTGATCCCCGGGGTGTATTTCCTATTTCCCATCCACTCATCAAGATTTTCTTGAAGAGTGCTAATGAACTTTGCTTAACATAGATGGGTAGCTTGTTCCAGAGTATGAGAAGTCTCTGGAAAATAGACTTAAGGGTCTGCATGACTCTGAGTTTGTCCTACTCCCCTTTCCCTTAAACACAGGTTTAATAATTGCATGACATCAATCTTGAGGAATCTTGCCATATTTATATGACATCGTGAATAATAGATATAATGGGACAACAAGTTCTTGCTGAAGTGTTCTCAGGTCATTGTTACTAATTCTTTCTCCTCCCTATGCTTTGTTTGGATACAATTTGCACAGTTCTTTTTCAATATAATCTAATTTGATTCCGTTATCTGGGGTTGCCTGGATGTCACTAGGACAACTTATAACCCCTTTTGTGGAACCAAACTGTTTTGCATAAGATTTTGTAAATATATCTATAATATGTTGTGTATGAGAATACATTTTAGAGTCTGCACACCGTTTATCAATTTGTGGATCTTTACTCCTTCCACATCTTGTCTATAAAAAGGTTTCCTATTATGCTCAATATCTTTATATAAATTTTCCTCAAATTGTTTTTGATCTTGTCTTACACTATGCTTAATTTGTTTGTCTAGCTTGTTTATTTCAGTTTTCAAAGTTGTAGTTAGACCTCTCTTCCATTTCTTATATTTTTGTCACTCACCTTAATCAGCTATTTTGTTCTTATGGAAATATATTCCCCCTGATGTTGTCTGCCTAGATCTTGATGTTAAACATATTTTTAGGTTCACAGATTCATATGTGTTTACCAGGCTAACAACCACAAGGCCTTTTTAAGCCTAGCCAAGCATCCCAAAACTCTGACAAGTTGTGGTACCCTTGATAAATGTAACCATGAGCTTGGGAGATGAAACATTTACAAGCAGGGGCCTTGGAGATGAAACATTTATAGGTTGCCTGTGTCCATTAGAGACATTAGGTGCCAGACGAGGATTTCCTATTCCCCATCCCATTTTCCAAGTTACACTTGAATTGTGTTAGAGAGGGGCTCTGCTACACATGGATGTGGAGTCTGTTCCAGAAATGTGGAAGTCCCTGAGGTACATATCTGTCTCTCCAGCAGGTCCTCTTTATATTACAGGTAAGGTTTAAGTCTTTAGAATGGGTATTTTATATGCTGTTTGTCTTGCAGATATGCAGGAGATCCATCAGGGTGGGGTCTGACAATGTCTTATATGCCAGGATTCCATGACCATGATCTTATCATAATAAGTTTGTGGTACCAGCATGGTAGTGGATGCAAGATATTTAGCAGAAGTCACATTGTGTCAATGCTTTTTAAACAAAATCACATTTTATGAGACTCCCTTCCTTCCAGCACTGATTTTTGTCATTCCAATCACCCCATTCATTACGGCCTCTTCCTATTCCTCTAATCAAGGGACAAGGTCCTGCCATAACCCTAGTCACAGCGGCAGTACAACTTTAATGGCCTTTCATAATGAGTCATTGACACTCATTTTTGAAAGGCATGACATGTGAAGGGGGTATTATATATGAGGTTGGGGACAGGGATTTTAGATATGTAATGAGAAAGAGTAAGGTCCTAATTGGGATGGAGTGATCATGGTGCCATAACCATATCTACCTATAATGCCTTCCCATTTGAGGCAGCCCCAGCTACCACACAATTGGCAGTCTGACATCAAACCAGACACGTTCATAATTTTCACCAGAAAGTACCAATTACAAGTAGGCATGCACAACCCTTGTGTGATGCCCCTGCACTGGCCCAGTAATCACGGAGTCTCAATCTCCACCACTAACACCAGTGAGGGGCATGCACATTGGGAGTATGACAAATACACACACAGTAAAGTACAGTTTCCCTTAAGAGCACACAGAGATCACAGTCAGTCTGGGGCTGGTTTCTCTCTCTTCCTCCAGATCCCCCAATAAGACTCCCCACTGGCACAGTTGTAGGATTAATATCTCAGCTGAGTGATCAAGCCAAAACCTCCAGCACCCTCTCTGTCCAACCAGTGCTTCGTGTCCCTGGCCAAGTAGCTCACACACACACACACACACACACACACACACACACACACACACACACACACACACACACACACACATAAACACGTACTTTGACATTTGATTTATATACAAACACACACACACACACACACACACACACACACACACACACACACACACACACACACACACACACACACACACACACACACACACACACACACACACACACACACACACACACACACACACACACACACACACTCCTGGGGAAGGCTGGCACAGGTTTACTAGCTATGTCCCCTTCTGCCCAGACTATAAGGTAGTTATTACTGCCACCAACCACCCTTACTTATCAGCTACTATAAGGCCCTTACAAAGGGTGACCAATCCTACTGTGTAATGTTACTATTATCCGAATAAGTGTGACCAAGACTTGCAAAGCTATTTAAGAGTGGCCTGTACAGTGTCACCAAATACACATACAAGTATGCTAAGAGCTTAAATATCTCTAAAAAAACAGCCACAATTAAAAGGTTTAAATATATGTAATAATAAATAAGAAAAGAGCAAGACAATAGTTAATAACAAACACAGTCACTTCCACGTTTAGAATCACAGGAAACATTTTAAAACAACATTGCAGGACAGTCTCAAATAAACACAGAAAACATCTAAACTAATCTTTACTATATTTCTTTCTATATCTAAAAGATACTTTTACTTACTAACTTAGTATTAGCAAAGCAAGTGCTGATGAGAGGATGTTTCCAGGTCCAAAGACACATACAAAATGCTCAGACTTTCTCTGAGAGATAGTTCTTAAATTACTAACAACACATTACTGCTGGGTCAGCTGGATGACATCACTATGTGTCACCTGCCTCCAATTCCCAGGCTAAACAGATAACAGAATTTAACATTTCTCTGTGAAAAATACTTATCTCTCAGAAGTTTGCCTAGAACTGGAAGTCCTAAAACAGTTAAAAACTTTTACATTTTAAACCTAGCAATTATTTCTGTTTCAAGACAATAGAAAACCCTCTAGCTTTAGGCATCCTGTCTTCTTGCTGTATTAACTACCTTTATAGCACATCGTAAAACTCTTTATTTTTCAACTTATTTTCTTGAGGTTTTGCAAGTTACCTCTGTACCATTAAAACACACATCTGCACAGGTATATAGTTTATACACATTTCTGCTCTTTTGCAGCAGGGTACACTATGGTTACAGTCTAGAAGTTCAGTACATAACACACAATTCACCACACACTTCTGCACTAGTAGTTTAATATCCACATAACATATAGTTCTCTTACATTTGTAAGACAAGCCTATGGATCATATTAATACTAACAAATGACATATGATTATTTACAAAGTTCCAGATAGCTGGGCTGGCAGTGTCACATTTGTCTATAAACCATACTAAAATTTTCAAGTGACATATAATTATTTACAAAATTCCAGCTAGCTGGGCTGGCAGCATTTCGCTTTGTCACACTTTGCATGAGGATGGACGAGCTAATGCAAGTTGATCAGTTCCCTCCCCCTACCTGCCTCCTATGGCATCCAAGCTTCTAATCAAACATGGTTATTTGGGTTACAGTCAGGACTTCATCCCACTATACCACAGATATGTGCCCATCAAAACCACATTTTAGAAAATACATTCTCACAAATTAAATAATTACTTTCTTTTTTCATGAGTTGCCAAACTCCCCAAAGTTTAATAGCTCGTACTTAAAATAAACATATCTAAGGCTGGAGTCCTTCAGGATAAGGGAGGATTTGCCCACCCTTATATTGACCTTGTGTAGAGAACATGCTGTCTTGCTGAGTGTGTTTTAACACACAGTTGCCTGTCTCACAGCTTGTCTACCCCCTGCATGCTGCTTTCTACAGTGGGAAGCTGAAAAGGAAATAGTTCAATGTTTCCTGCACAATATTAATGATGAATATGTCTCTGTGTATGGTCAGGACATGTTATGTTGAGGATTAAAGCTCTGACTGGTTTACTTAATTTATGATCAGTGCATTTAATAGCTAGACACTGTATTTAAAAAGTCAAATCTGACTTATTTCAGCATATATTTACAAGCTTATTTGCTTGTATAACAGGTAAAACAAAAATGTCATATTCAGGAGTTCCCTGGCCTGCAGAAAAGCACTATAAATCTTTAATGTAGTGGGTGACAAACTGTAGAGTAATTGTGTAAAAATTACTCAAAACCTATTTAATGCCCCCCAAATACCACAAGGTAGATGGATAAAGTAGTGAGCTGGACACTGGAGGAGATGGGAAGTGGAGGGCTGATGTGAATAAGTCTCTGTCAACTTGTACATTTTGGTGGAAGGAGGAAGACTGCCCTCCTGCTGTATTGGCTTCTATTCAAGGCAGAGATCGAGTGCAGTAACAAAATGTTCCAGAATATTCTAAGCAGTGTATGACAGAACAACTGTAGGTCAAAGCACAAGTGAAGAAAGCATGTGGATAGGCCAGTAATGTGTTCTCCTGCCTCAGTGGCACACACATTAAATCTGTAGGTTCATAGGTAGGTACTAGGTTAGCTGCCCTTGAGGGCCATTTTAAGCCTAATCAGTTTCCTTTTTTGTTCTCAAAATAACCTATCCCATTTGGTTATAGTTTGGGCTTACATATCCCATGGCTGATGATTATATATTACTCCTAGTGAGAATAACTGGGAACATACCATAGATAATTCAAGGGGACCCCTGCATGGGATAAAGCAGTTTGGAGCTGCCTCTGTCCATTAGTAGTACAGGGGGCAATCCTTGAGAAAATGTTCTATTATTCATCCATAGAGTGAACTTGTGCTTGTCTAAGGACAGGGATTAGCTTTTTTTTACATCGATTATCCTCTGCAAGTTACTCATGTCCCTCCAAACCATTCTGCTGCAGTTGTAGAAGAGGTTTAGGTCCCTAGATTGAGCATTTCTGATGCTATTTGACTTGCTGATGTGCAAAAGTCCATTAGTATTGGTTCCATGAGTGTGGGTTAACAGATTTCAGCTATAAGCCTTTTTCATCATTTTTCATGCAGGTGTAATAGCTGGGACTGCCATGTAGATCTCCAGCCTGAGGACATTAGTGCCCATCCTGAAATCTTGATAAACCCAGTCTCGAAGCTGGAGTCAAACCCTCAGGTTTGTGAGATAGTGATATTCCTTTCATGTGAGGACAGTGAAAATGGTGGAGAATAAGGGACCAAATTTCCTTCAAGTCTGTCAGGACAATGGACCTTCTGATCAGTTTTAAATCCACTGGGAAATGAAGAACAATTAGAAGGACTGATGGCTGGAAGACATGAGGGGAAGAAAGAATAAAAATGAATTTAATGCCATTTAAAAAGAAAACAAAACATGCTGAGTGTTTCCTTCTCAAACTCACCCAAGCATGGAGTTGTGGACAGTAGCACAGACTATAGATGGTGTCTATAGAGATGCATAGACCAACCACTTTGGGCATCTTCTGTGGTACGCAGTATCCTCAAGATAGGAGAACACAGATCACAGACTGTGCACCATGGCAGGGCTAGCCACTCAATACTGTAAAATATGGCTCTAGGAGATTTGGTCATGTTGACTAAGGTTGCCAAATGGGCATGGGTATTTGCTGGTGATAAGTTGGTTGAGGACCCGGCCTACTCTAACCTATGCCAGGGCCCCATGCTAATGGTGGGAGGGATGTTTGTGCCCCTATTTACCAGTGTGTGCTTGCCATAAATAGCAACCCTGGGTTAATGAGCTACTGGCTAACCAGTGTCCAGTTGCCCAGCTTGGCTTATCTGGGATAGCTCTGTTGAGAAAAATCTGGACGTAAAACATATCAACCTGTCAAACATAAACTAAGAATTACTACCTCAATTTAGGTTTGCTGAGAGGTAAGGAGGAGGCTGGACATTCTATGTATTCAGGAGACAAGATGGATGGGCAGTGCAGCAAAGCCACATGGCTTCTGAGTCAGAGTCTAATACTCATGCGGCTAGTAGTTTTGTGGGAACTGTAGTGACAGGGAAACTTCATAAGACAATGTGGGATGTCATCAGAATTAGTGACAGGCTCATGGCAATCAGACAGCGATGTTAATGATAGGGCAGTATTCATAATCACAGCCTATGGCAGGGTTGTGATAATGAAGAAAAATGCATTTAGATAGAAGTTGCAGGATCTACTAGATAAAGCAGGTAACATGAATTGGTGTCAATAATGGGTGAGCTGAATGCACATATTGGCACAGACAGAACAGGACATGAGGACTGTCTAGGTCCCCATGAGTGGGACAGCAAGAATAAAGAGGGAGAGGCCATCATGGTTCATCAGGAGAGACAGTCACAAAGTCACATACAAGAGTGGACAACATGCAATTCATATAGACTTCTCCTAGTAATGAAAGAGCAGTAGGGTAGAACTTGTGATTTCAAAGTCAATGCCAGTGAAACAGTCAGCCAACAACAAAAACTCACTGATTACCACAATCATCTGTGAGCAGTGCTCAGAGAAGTCTCAGGTCAACAGAGACCAGGCTGAAGACCTGAAAGTTGACCAGAGATAAAGCAAAACAGTTCAATGAATTACTCAGGGTTCTGGCACCTCAAGAAGAAGAGGTAACAGGCGGAGTTGAAGAAGAATGGCAGCACCTCAAAACAGCATGTGTGAGGGGTACAGAGCAGGTATGTGGCCCAGCCAGGTGTGGAAACAAAGTACATAAGGAAAGCTGATGGTGGATTGCAGATGTCTGGCAAGTCATCAAAAGAAAGAAGGAGTGCAGGAATAAGTGGGAGGCAGAAAAGACAGACCAGGATTGGAAGGAATACTGGTTGGCTAACAAACAGGCTAGGAGAGGAGTTGCAATAACAAAGAACAAGGTATCAGAGGGACTGTACCAACTTCTGGAAAGTGACTCAGTAGATGGCACAAAGAAACTCTATCAGGCTGCAAGGCCAAGACAGAAAGATAAAGAAGATAGTCAGACACCCTTCATAATGGATGCCGACAACAACCTGCTCACCAGTTCACAGGGCATCAATGGCAGATGGAAGGATTACTTTGAGCAGTTTCTAAATGAAGAAAACTACACAGAACTTGTACTATCCCAGACACAGCCCATGATGAAAGAGGAGAAGCCCACTACAGAAAAACTAAAGACAGCACTAAAGAAAATGAAGTCAAGGAAAGCAGCAGGCCTCGGGTGGCGAAAGTCAGGGTACCTTTTTGGCTAGGCTTATATAGGCCCTAGGGCCAATAGCCTAGTACCTACGTATGAACCTAGATGAGATCACAGCAGATATATAAAGATGCTGGTGAGATAGGGTAGAAATGGCTTCTGAAGGTACTCATAGCAGTGTGGAGAGAAAGACATATCCCAGATGACTGGAGAATAAGCATACTAATGCTAATATTCAAAAATAAAGGGGGCATTCACAACTGTGGGCAGTATAGAGGTATCAAACTCATATCACACTGCATGAAAGTTCTGGAGAGGGTGATAAACAAATACCTAGTGTAGCAGAAAGTAAGATGGGAGATGAGCAGTTCAGATTAGGATGCAGCACAACTGACCCATTGTTTGCAGTGTGACGGATAGTTCAGGAGAAGCTAGAGATGAGGAAAGAGTCCAACTGGGCATTCCTAGACTTGGAGAATGCATATGACAAGGTCCTAAGAAAGCTAATTTGGGAAGTACTGCAGTGGTCTGAAATACCAGAAACACTTGTAGAATTAGTGCAGGCT
The DNA here is from genome assembly GCF_019279795.1 of Protopterus annectens. Lineage (NCBI taxonomy): Eukaryota > Metazoa > Chordata > Ceratodontiformes > Protopteridae > Protopterus > Protopterus annectens. The sequence continues at coordinate 1,890,828,620 of NC_056743.1, read as the reverse complement.
ATGTACAAGGACCCAATGACAGTGTTTGATCTCACAGAGGGGTTCTTAGAGGGAGTGGGTGTGCATTAGGTTTCTGCACTGCATTAGCAAACATGTCAGAGGGGACAGATCAACAAAGTTGCTGTATGCAAACAATGTGGCATTACAGGCAGATTCTGAGCAAGAACTTCAGCAAGGGATTGGGGAATGAAATGCAAAACTGAAGGCACATGGGAACAAGGAACAAGAAACTAAGGGTAATGCTGCTAAACGCCAGAAGTCTTAACCTCAAGATGCACACACTCGAAGCTCTCCTCAGTATGGAGAACATCAATATCTGTGCAGTGACAGAAACCTGGTTCAAGGCTCCAGAGAGCACCCCAGCACTCCCAGGCTATACCTCATATCATGCTTTTCGGCCCCAAAACCCGAACCGAACCAGAAAAGGAGGGGGAGTTTCCATATTTATCAAGGATATCCACACCTCAAGGTTAGTGGCATTGCACGAAGTATCGGAGACCATCCATATGCAACTAACAGTGGGCAAGACTGCTTTTCAGTTTATAGCATCCTACAGACCACCCTCTCAAAGTCAGGAATCCCACTCGGCTTTCCTGAAAACATTGGAGAACATGAAGATCTCTCCGAACACCATTATATTGGGTGACTTCAACTACCCAAACATTGACTGGGAGCACTACTCAAGCCCCAGCACCTTAGCCCAAAGGTTCCTGGAAATTATAAACTCAAATGCTATGGAACAACTTGTCACCACTCCCACAAGAGGGGACAACATACTAGACCTGATCATTACCAACATGGGGACTCTATGCTCCACACCAGAAGTATATCCCTCATTGGTAAGATCAGACCATAAATTAATCTCACTGGATGTCCACATCCCGACCCCACCCCCAGCCCAGAAAACCACAGTGAAAAACTTCTCAAAAGCGAACTTCTCACTTCTCAAAACTGAAGTGGAATCCTTCAAAGCTCCAGGGCCAGTGGAAACTACGGCCCAAACTGCAGAATCTTATATAAACGTATTCTACGGACATCTCCAGGAATGCATGGATCATGCTATCCCAAACAAAACCAAGACCCAATCATCCAAAGGCAGGCATCCAGTCTGGTGGACCCCTGCCATAAATAAACTGTACAACAGAAGGAGGAAGCTACTACATGATAGAGCAAAATCCCTAATAGGGAAGGCATCTCTGATCAGTACTAGCAAAAAATTATGATCCCTCATAAAATCCTCCAAGGCCAGCTTCGAGAGAAAAATTGCACAGGACACCAAAGACAATCATAAGGCATTTTTCAGTTATGTTAGAAACCTGGGATGCAACTCCCAGACTTGTTCTGAGTTGATTCTAAATGACAAAAAATACACTGAACCCACAGACATAACCAATATATATCCTGGCAGACAGGTTCAGTGCAAACTTCTCCACCCCCCCCCCCAAAAGAGCAAGTATCTATCCCAGCAGAGGGCTGCCTCCCAAACATCTCTGATGCTCAGGTGAAGGCTGCCCTCTCCAAAACAAAAAACACTGCTTCCATGGGACCAGTTGGCATCCCAGGTTGCATCCTACATGAACTCCAAGAGGAACTAATCCCTCAAATAAAACAGCTATACAATCTCAGCCTCACTACAGGATATGTGCCCACAGAATGGCGTACAGCAACAGTGGTCCCACTCCACAAAGGTGGAGCCTCTACGCACCCTGGAAACTATTGCCCCATAAGCCTGACTAGCTTAGTCTGCAAGGCTATGGAGAGGATCATCATGGAGCTCATAAACAAAGACATTGGGGACCTACAGACACTAGATCCTACCCAGTTCGGCTTTGTCAAGGGCAGATCCTGCCTTTTGAACCTGGTTGACTTCTTCGAAACAGTCACCAAAGCCATAGATGAAGGGAAGGTAGTCCACACAGCCTATCTGGACCTTGCAAAGGCATTTGACACAATACCCCACTCGGGCATCATAGATAAGCTATCCAGCTTAAATACAAACCCCTATGTCACAAGATGGGTCGCAAACTGGCTCAAAGACAGAACCCACAGAGGGAGAGTTGCTGGAGCCATGTCAGACTCAAAACCAGTCACAAGTGGCGTCCCACAGGGTTCTGTCCTGGGACCACTCTTGTTCCGTATATACTTTTCCGAGGTACAGGCAAATGTGGGAGGATTATGGCTCACCAAGTTCGCAGACGACTGCAAACTGGGCGCCATAATCAACTCTCCAGCTGACACAAACATCCTTCAAAAAGGTCTCACAGAGACAGATAACTGGTGCCAGTGCCATGGTCTAAAGCTAAATGCCAAAAAATGTATAGTCATACCCTTTGGCAAAAACAATGTTCCCAGAAATTACCACATAGGCGGAAACCCATTAAGTACAGAGAAAGTTATTAGGGACCTGGGGACCCAAGTTGATAGCAATCTCTCCTTTGAAAACCACATTGCCAAAGTGGTTAGAAAGACCTTCTACATAGCCCACCTCATCACGAAGGGTTTCACATCTAGATCAAGAGAGGTAATCGTGCCCCTTTATTCATCCCTCATCAGGCCCATCATAGAATACAATGCCCCTTTTGGGATGTACCTTACCCGACACCTGCAGCAATTAGAAAGACCCCAAAAGTATCTCACCAAGAGGATCAAGGGTCTCAAATAGATGCCATATGCTGCTCGGTTAAAAAAACTCCAGCTCTACTCAGTTGCATACCGCCTACTTCGAGGCGATCTATGCCTGACATACAAAGCTATGTCAAATCCAGAATTAATGGACATGCTCCACCTCAGTAAATCTAAATCCCTTAGAGCCACACATTTGAGGGACTTGAACCTCAGCACAGAAATAAATAGAACTTGCTGGAGGGACAGGTTCATAACCCAGAGGCTCCCTTCGCTCTGGAATAGAATTCCAGCTCATATGAGGCAGAGCACCTCACTGAATCTCTTCAAGAAGAATCTCGATAGCTGGATGGGGGATCGTAGGTTTGTCCCAGGGATTACTCCCGTGTCACTATTAGACAGAGGCACAGTAAACTAAACCTTAAAAAGGGCACAGTATACTCAAATCAAGGGGTGGCGTAAGCAATACTGAATCGGGCTAGGCTTAAAATTGCCTCAGGGCAGATAGCTTAGTATGAACCTATGAACCTATGAACCTATGAAACTGACTGCAAATAAGACAGCAATGGGGGAAATCAGAAGAGACTGAGAACTGAGATATAAGGGAAAACAATGGAACATGTTAATAGCTTCAAGTTATCTGGGAGGAGATGGATGAGGAGAAGGGAAGTCTGAATGAGGAGGTCCAAGCTAGAATCAGAGGGGTTGCAGGCAACTGGCATACATTACCAGGAGTAGTGTATGACAGAAGAATGCCAAAGAAGCTGACAAGTAAGGTGTATAAAACAGTGGTGTGACCAGCACCACTGTATGGTACAGAAACCTGGACAGTAAAAGCACTGCAGCTGAGGAAGCTAAAGGTGATGGAAATGAAGTGGCTAAGACAGGTGGTAGGATGCACATTGTGGGATAGACTAAGAAATGAGGACAAAAGAGAAGAAGTCAAATAGCTCCAATTGCAGTAAAGGTCAAAGAGAACAGGTTGCATTGGTTCTGGCACATCTGTGGAAAAGCAGAAGACAATCTGGTGAAGAAGATTTGGGGCAGACATGAAGAAGGCAAAATGAGATGGACTGTGTGACAGAAAACCCGTGGCAGTCAGGCATAATTGTCGAATAAGGATGGGAAGTGGCTTTGAATCAAGAGAGATGGAGGCAGCTGACATGACACCCCTACCCCATGTAGAAAAAATGGGAAAGGGGGTTGATGATGATGCTGTATATATTGTTATAAATGGTTTATTATCACGGTCTTGGAACTGATAATCATGAGATCAAAAATTGAAAGAGAAAATACTGAAGGCCACAAATACATCTCTTGGAATAACTGTCGACAGAACCCGTGTTAACACGTCTTCCTGGGGCAACAGTGCAAGACAAATCTGGTAACTTGAGATTTTAGACATTGTGGTCTTCAGCATTTTGACCTTTCAATATTATAGTCTCAGGATTATGGGTTTGTGGGATTCAACAGTGTGACAGTAAACCATTTTAAACACCTGATGTTTTACATGTATTTATCTTCTTTCCAACATGTGTATTTTATAAAATGTTGCCCTACAGAGATTTCTTTCCTAAATATATAGAAAAAATGCCATGTCTTGTTATTATTAAATTTAAATTAAACAAAGAAAATACAAGTTAAATAAAATATCTTAATAACTCAATTAAAATGTTAGTCTCCCTAAATAGAATTATATTCACCTTGGTAACCTGAAAATATTTTCAGTCTAATTTCACCACCTAAATTGACTGCCAGAAGTACAGTTAACAGTAAGTGTATTTTTCTACTGAAATGTATTGAATCAGTAATAATCATGATTACTAAAACTCTCACCTCACAAAACATATCATAAAAGCATGCTGGATTTTAATGGACATTTTCTTCACTTGTTTAGCCAAGACTCATTGGAAAGACCACGATTCGGACCAGCACACCATTGAAGCTACTGCCTATGCTTTGCTCACCCTGACTAAACTCCAGAAGTTTGAACTTGCTGCTCCTGTTGCAACATGGCTAACAGAAAAGAGATTCTATGGAGGTGGATCAGGGTCCACTCAGGTACATAAAATATGAATGAGTGTGAAACAAAAACAGTAGGTGGTATGCTAAACATCAGCAATGAACCATGCATCACAGTTTATAAGGCCAGACTATGATTACTGTCACTTCAGTGTTAGACATAAAATATGAAGTAGGCAGAAATATTTAAATAAATACTGAATGATATGAAATAAACAAGTATCCCAGCACAGTGACTAAATCGTACAGTAGAAGAACAACAAGAACATGCATTAAGGATCTTGGAGGTATGAGACTGGAGAGACTGGAACATAAACAAGATAAGTACTTACCAAAACCAAGCAAAGTGAGTGACCAAAGAACTCCACTGCAAAACAGGCAGGTTCTTGTCATGCAAATAACTTACAACCATGGATATAGTCAGAAATTTATGTTGCAAGCAAAATGTAGGTTTGAGCTAGTAATTGTAATGCTATTTATTTTGTGGGCATGCAAAAGGTTCATCAAAACAGGGATGCCTTGTATGCCAAGGCAAAGATCAACTCTCAGAATTCTGTATGATGTGCTCCATAGCACACATTTTTTTAAAAATGAGTTAATTATTTTGGGAAGTGATATGTGCTACAGATTATAATTAAAAAATGGTGTATTTATTGTATTTTATGGTTGTTTTGCATCACAGAAATGGTATACTCCCCAAAAGTAATGCACTTTCTGGAAGTGAGGAGCACCCTTCTGGTGCTTGGCTATATTCTGGAAGGTAGTATCCAATCCCAAAAAGCATGACAAGGAAACTGCATCTTACTGCATTACCCCATCCCCTGTATTGATATTACAGATCCCGCAGCAGATAAGTTACTTCAATGTAAAATAAACAAAGGTTACGTAGTTACATGATAATATACCTTTAATATGGTCTGACTTTGGTAAGCAATAGGACTTGCACTGCTGATGTTAGAACTGGTAAAACTGCCTTGAGGCTAGCACACACTTCAGTGCTTTCCCACCATTTTTAATACCTTTATTGAATTACTATTTATGACACAGGTAAACCTACGTTTATATAAAGGAAAATAAACCACATTAGCATATTTCTAGTTGCAAACATTATATATCACATATGTTCTTTTGTGTAGTTATCATTTATCCAGGATTATATAACACAGTCAATTCCTGCCTTTCCTTAATCCTCACTCCAGCTGTAAAATATTATTCTGCACATATTGTTATTTTTCTACGTAATTTGCTGTTCCCTTTTATAAAGATCCCACCCCCAGTTATGTTATCTTTGTTACTTTATTCAGTACTTCAAATACAATTAGTTTGTTCTTTGATTTCCATTTTCTAGTCATTGCTTTTTTTGCAGCCAACATAACTAAACTTAATAAGGCCTTACTATGCCTAGACAATTCAGATCCCCTATCCCATCTCAAAAGAATAATTTCCTTAGTCACACCCATTTGCTCACCCAGTTTTGCTGACAAAGTATTGTGTAGGGAATTTTTAAAGGGGTCTATATTATATCCTTGAACGCTTAAAAAAGCGAACGCAGATTGATCGAACTTATTTTCGCGAAACTGCAAAATATCGAAGCAACAGAAACTCTAATTTTTTCCTAGGGAAAGAATTTGGTTGTCCGTTTCTGTTGCTTCAGTATTTTCAGTGTTATGGTGAAAGTTACTGGTCAGATTCAGGTAAGTGTGCGATTGTGTGGATGTGAGTGTTAGAGTGATTTAGGTGAGTTAGGGTTAGGGCTCGGGTTAGGTGTATGTGCGATTGAGTGGACATGAGGGTTAGGGTGGATTTAAGTGAGTTAGGGTTAGGGAGCGGGTGAGGTGAGTGTGCGATAGTGATGGACCTTAGGGTTAGGGTTTGGGTTAAGGTAAGTGGGTAGTTAGTGGTGTGTGCATAGTTTAGTGTAGGGTTAGATATCAGATTTTAGGTGTATGTCTGTGGAGTTCTGTTTGTTTGGTGTGCTTGTGTTGTGTGTATGTGTTTTGGATCAGCGATTTTTTTCCCTGGGAAAAAAATCGCTGATCTGACAGTTTGAGATTGTAAGCTTTCGCTTAAATTAGGTCAGTCAATCAGCGTTCGCTTTTTTTAGCGTTCGATGATATAATATAGACCCTTTTTAAAGTATGTCAACCCATAACACTCCCAAAATATATGTTCCCAATTATTTTGTTCTTCCCCATCATAATGCCAACATTTGGTGTCTGCCTAAGGAGGAAAAATTATTTGGAGTCTGCTTGGGATATAAAAATAACTATGCAAACACTTCCAAGCAAAAATAAATCTTCTAGACTTGCATACTTGGGAACCATACATATGTTGCTCCACTGTTTCCTCAACTGCTAATCCAGTCACTCTTCCCAATACTTTCTAACCTCCTTTGATTGATTCCTGTAGTTCTCATACATATGCCCTTATGAATTATCTGTTTTTTACCAGCAGCTTCTGTATAAAAACTCTACCAAAGCAGGTCTCTCACTTGGGTCCCCCTATTGCTGTCTTTTTGGCTACACTCTGATATCAATCCCTGATAGGAAGGCAGTCTCTAGCCTGCAGTCCAAATGCCTTTTTGGCCTCTTCCCATTCTATTATGTGTATTCCATAGGAAGACTTTCAGTGAGACTAGTCTCTGTTGGTGTATTCCCCAGGAAGACTTTCAGTGAGACTAGTCTCTGTTGGTGTATTCCTTAGGAAGCCTGTCAGTGTGTCTAGCCCCTGTTGGTGTCTTCCAAAGAAACACTTTCAGTATAACTAGTGACTGTTGGTGCATTCCCTTGGAAGACTTTCAATGTGACCAGTCCCTGTTGATGTATTTCCAAGGAAGACTGTCGGTGTGTCTAGTCCCTGTTGGTGTACTCCCTAGTTAGACTTTCATCGTGTCTAGTCCCTGGTGGTGTATTGCCCAGGAGGACTTTCAGTGTGACTAGTCCCTGTTGGTGTATTCCCTAGGAAGACTGTCAGTGTGAGTAGACCGTCTTTGGTGTATTCCTTAGTTAGACTTTAAGCGTGACTAGTCCCTATTGTTGTAATCTCTAGTAAGACTTTCAGTATGACTAGTACCTGTTGGTGCATTCCCTTGGAAGACTTTCAGCATAACTAGTCCCTGTTGATATATTCCCTAGGAAGACTTTCAGCATAACTAGATGCTGCTGGTGTATTTCCATGAAGAGTTTTAATGTGACTAGTCTTTGTTGGTGTATTCCCTAGGAAGACTTTCAGTGTGACCAGTCACTGTTGGTGTATTATCTGAGAAGACTTTCAGTGTGTCTAGTCCCTGTTAATGTACTCCATAGGAAGACTTTCAGTGTGACTAGTCCATTTTGATGAATTCCATAGGAAGACTTTCAGTGTTACTAGTCCCTTTTGATGAATGCCATAGGAAGACTTTCAGCGTGACTCATCCCTGTTTGTCTATTCCCTAGGAAGACTTTATGTGTAACTAGTCCCTGTTGATGTATTCCCTAGGAAGACTTTCAGTGTAACTAGTCCCTGATAGTGTATTCCTTAGGAAGACATGCAGCGTGACTAGTCACTGTTGATGTATTCCCTAGGAAGGCTTTCATTGTAACTAGTCCCTGTTGATGTATTCCCTAGCAACACTATCAGCGTTACTAGTCCTAGTTCATGTACACCCTAGGAAGACATTCAGCATTACTAGTCCCTGTTGATGTAGTCCCTAGGAAGACTTTCAGTGTATCTAGTCCCTGTTAGTGTATTCCATAGGAAGACATTCAGCGTAACTAGTCGCTGCTGATGTATTCCCTAGGAAGACTTTCAGTGTGACTAGTCCCTGTTGATGTATTCCCCGTGAAGACATTCAGTGTGGCTTGTCCATATTGAAATATTCCCCCAGTAAGACTTTCAGCATGACTAGTCTGTGTTGAAGTATTCCCTAGGAAGATTTTCAGTGTGACTAGCTCTGTTGATGAATTCACTAGGAGCACTTCCAGCGTGACTAGTCCCTGTTGATGTATTCCCTAGGAAGACTTTCAGCGTGACTAGTCCCTGTTGGTGTTTTTCCTAGGAAGATTTCCAGCATGATTAGTCCCTATTGATGTATTCTCAAGGAAGACTGTCGGTGTGACTAGTCCCTGTTGGTGTACTCCCTAGTTAGATTTTCAGCGTGTCTAGTCCCTGATGGTGTAATGCCTAGGAGGACTTTCAGTGTGACTAGTCCCTGTTGGTGTATTCCCTAGTAAGACTGTCAGTGTGAGTAGACCGTCTTTGGTGTATTCCTTAGTTAGACTTTCAGCGTGACTAGTCCCTATTGTTGTAATCTCTAGTAAGACTTTCAGTATGACTAGTACCTGTTGGTGCATTCCCTTGGAAGACTTTCAGCATGGTTAGTCTCTGTTGGTGTATTCGCTAGGAAGACTTTCAGTGTTACTAGTCCCTGTTGGTGTATTCCCAAGGAAGACTTTCAGTATGACTAGTCCCTATTGTTGTATTTCCAAGGAAGACTTTCAGCGTGACTAGTCCCTATTGTTCTATGCCCTAGTAAGACTTTCAGTAGGACTAGTACCTGTTGGTGATTCCCTTGGAAGGCTTTTAGCATGACTAGTCCTTGTTGGTGTATCCCTTAGAACACTTTCTGTGTGACTACTCCCTGTTTATGTATTCCTTAGGAAAACTTTCAGCATAACTAGTCCCTGTTGATATATTCCCTAGGAAGACTTTCAGCATAACTAGATCCTGCTGAAGTATTCCCATGAAGAGTTTTAGTGTGACTAGTCTTTGTTGTTGTATTCCCTAGGAAGACTTTCAATGTGACCAGTCACTGTTGGTGTATTCTCTGAGACGACTTTCAGTGTGTCTAGTCCCTGTTGGTGTACTCCCTAGGAAGACTTTCAGTGTAACTAGTCCCTGTTGATGTATTCCCTAGGAAGACTTTCAGCATGACTAGTCCCTGATGGTGTATTCCTTAGGAAGACATGCAGCGTGACTAGTCGCTGTTGATATATTCCCTATGAAGGCTTTCATTGTAACTAGTCCCTGTTGCTGTATTCCCTAGCAGCACTGTCAGCGTTACTAGTCCTAGTTCATGTACACCCTAGGAAGACATTCAGCATTACTAGTCCCTGTTAATGTAGTCCCTAGGAAGATTTAGTGTATCTAGTCCCTGTTAGTGTATTCCATAGGAAGACTTTCAGCTTAACTAGTCGCTGCTGATATATTCCCTAGGAAGACTTTCAGCGTGACTAGTCCCTGTTGATGTATTGCCCCTGAAGACATTCAGTGCGGCTTGTGCATATTGAAGTAGTCCCCCAGTAAGACTTTCAGCGTGACTAGTCTGTGTTAAAGTATTCCCTAGGAAGATTTTCAATGTGACTAGCTCTATTGATGAATTCACTAGGAGCACTTCCAGCGTGACTAGTCACTTTTGATGTATTCCCTAGGAAGACTTTCAGCGTGACTAGTCCCTGTTGCTGTTTTCCCTAGGAAGACTTCCAGCGTGTTTAGTCCCTGTTGATGTATTCCCTAGGAAGACTTTCAATGTGACTAGCCATGTTGATGAATTCCCTAGTAAGACTTTCAGTGTGACTAGTCTCTGTTGGTGTATTCCCTATGAAGACTTTCAGTGTTACTAGTCCCTGTTGATGTATTCCCTAGGAAGACTTTCAGCGTGACCAGTCCCTGTTGATGTATTCCCAAGGAAGACTTACAGTGTGACTAGTCCTGTTGGGGAATTCCCTAGGAAGGTTTTCAATGCGACTAGCCCTGTTGATGAATCCCCTAGGAAGACTTTCAGTGTGACTAGTCCCTGTTGGAGTGTTCCCTAGGAAGACTTTCAATGTGACTAGCCATATTGATGAATTCCCTAGGAAGACTTTCAGTGTGACTAGTCTCTGTTGGTGTATTCCCTATGAAGACTTTCAATGCAACTAGTCCTGTTGATGAATTCCCTAGGAAGACTGTCAGTGTGACTAGTCACTGTTGGTGTATTTCCTAGGAATACTTTCAGTGCGACTAGTTCCTGTTGGTGTATTCCCAAGGAAAACTTCCTGCATGACTAGTCACTGTTGGTGCATTCCCTAGAAGACTTTTATTGTAACTAGTACCTGTTGGTGAATTCCCTAGAAAGACTTTCAGCATGATTAGTCCCTTTTGGTGTTTTCCCTAGGAATACTTTCAGTGTGGATATTTCTTGTTGGTGTATTCCCTAGGAAGACTTTCAGGGTGACTAGTCCCTGTTGGTGTATTCCCCTGGAAGAGTTTCAGTGTGACTAGTCCCTGTTGGTGTATGTCCTTGGAAGACTTTCACTATGACTAGTCCCTGTTGGTGTATTCCCTAGGAAGACTTTCACCACGAGTAGTCCCTGTTGGTGTATTCTCTAGGAAGACTTTCATTGCGACTAGTTCCTTTTGGTGTATTCCCTAGGAAGACTTTCAGTGTGGCTAGTACCTGCTGGTGTATTCCCTAGGAAGACTTTCAGGGTGACTAGTCCCTGTTGGTGTATTCCCCTGGAAAAGTTTCAATGTGAATAGTCCCTGTTGGTGTATGTCCTAGGAAGACTTTCACCATGACTAGTCCCTGTTGGTGTACTTCCTAGGAAGACAGTCAGCCTGGCTATTCCCTTTTAGTGCATTCCCTAAGAAGACTTTCAGCGTGACTAGTCTTTGTTGGTGTATTCCCTAGGAAGACTGTCAATTTGTCTAGCATCTGTTGGTGTCTTCCCCAGAAATACTTTCAGTATAACTAGTCCCTGTTGATGTATTCCCTCTAAAGACTTTCAGTGTGGCTAGTCCATGTTGAAGTATTCCCCCCGTAAGACATGCAGCGTGACTAGTCCCTGTTGGTGTATTGCCTAGGAAGACTGTCAGTGTGACTAGTCCCTTTTGCTGTATTCCCTAGTAAGATTTTCACTATGACTAGTCCCTGTTGGTGCATTCCCTTGGATGACTTTCAGTGTGACGAGTCCATGTTGATGTATTCCCTCTGAAGACTTTCAGTGTGGCTAGTCCATGTTGAAGTATTCCCCCAGTAAGACATGCAGCGTGACTAGTCACTGTTGGTGTATTGCCTAGGAAGACTGTCAGTGTGACTAGTCCCTGTTCATGTATTCCTTAGGAAGACTTTCAGCGTGACTAGTCCCTTGTGGTGTATTCCCTAGGAAGACTGTCAGCGTGAGTAGACCCTCTTGGTGTATTCCTTAGGAAGACTATCAGCGTGACTAGTCCCTTTTGCTGTATTCCCTAGTAAGATTTTCACTATGACTAGTACCTGTTGGTGCATTCCCTTGGAAGACTTTCTGCATGATTAGTCTCTGTTGGTGTATTCCCTAGTAAGTCTATCAGTGTCACTAGTCCCTGTTCATGAATTCCCTAGGAAGACTTTCCATTTGTCTAGCCCCTGTTGGTGTATTGCCAAGGAAGACTTTTAGTGTGACTAGTCCCTGTTGGTGTATTCTCTAGCAAGGCTTTCAGCATGACTAGTCCATGTGGTGTATTCGATAGGAAGATTTTCAGTGTGACTAGTCCATGTTGGTGTATTCGATAGGAAGATTTTCAGTGTGACTAGTCCCTGCTGGTGTATTGCCTAGAAAGACTTTCAGTGTGACTAATCCCTGTTGCAGTATTCCCTAGGAAGGCTTTCAACATGACTAGTCCATGTTGGTGTATTCCCTAGGAAGATTTTCAGCATGACTAGTGTCTCTTGGCGTATTCCCTAGGAAGACTTTTAGCAAGACTACTCCCTATTTGTGTATTCACTAGGAAGGCATCAGGCATGACTAGCAATGTTGGTGTATACCCTAGGAAGGGTTTCAGCATGACTAGTCCTTGTTGGTGTATTCCCTAGGAAGACTTTCAGCATGACTAGTCCCTTTTGGTGCATTCCTTAGGAATATTTTCAGTATTAGTCTCTTTTGGCGTATTCCCTAGGAAAACTTTTAGCATGACTAGTCCCTATTTGTGTATTCACTAAGAAGATATCAGGCATGACTAGCCATGCTAGTTTATTCCTTAGGAAGATTTTCAGCATGACTAGTCTCTTTTGGTGTATTCCCTTGGAAGGCATTCATTGTGACTAATCCCTGTTGATGTATTCCCTAGGAAGACTTTCAGCGTGACTAGTCCCTGTTGATGTATTCCCTCTGAAGACATTCAGTGTGGCTAGTTCATGTTGAAGTATTCCCCCAGGAAGAATTTCAGCATGACTAGTCCCTGTGGTATATTGCCTATGAAGACTTTCATTGTGACTAGCCCTGTTGATGAATTCCCTAGGAAGACTTCCAGTGTGACTAGTTCCTGTTGATCTATTCCCTAGGAAGACTTTCAGTGTGACTAGCCTTGTTGATGAATTCCCTAGGAAGACTTTCAGTGTGACTAGTCCCTATTGACATATTCCTTAGGTAGACTTTCAGTGTGACTAGTCCTTGTTGGTGTATCCCCTAGGAAGTCTTTATGTGTGACTAGTCCCTGTTGGTGTATCCCCTTGGAAGACCTTCAGAGCGACTAGTCCCTGTTGATGCATTCCGTACAAACAACTTCAGCGTGAGTAGTCCACGCTGGTGTATTTTGTAGGAGGACTTTCAGCATGACAAGTCAGTTCTGGTGTGTTCCCTAGGAAGACTTTCAGCGTGACTAGTCCCTGTTAGTGAATTCTCTAGTAAGACTTTCGGTGTGACTAGACCCTGTTGGTGAATTCCCTAGGAAGACTTTCAGAGTGACTAGTCCCTGTTGGTGAATTCCCTAGGAAGACTTTTAGCGTGACTAGTCCCTGTTGGTGTATCCCCCAAGGAAGAACTTCAGCGTCACTAGTCCATGTTGATGCATTCCGTACGATCAATTGCAGTGTGAGTAGTCCATGTCACTGTATTCCCTAGGAAGATTTCCAGCATGACTAGTCCCTGTTTGTGTATTCCCTAGGATAACTTTCAGAGCGACTAGTCCCTGTTGGTGTATTCCCTAGAAAAGACTTTCGTTGTGACCAGTACCTGTTGGTGTTTTCCCTAGGAAGACTTTTTGCATGGCTAGTCCCTGTTGGTGTATTTCCTAGGAAGAGCTTCACTGTTACTAGTCCGTATAAGTGTACTGCATAGGAAGACTTTCAGTGTGACTAGTCCCTGTTGGTGTATTCCACAGGAAGACTTTCAGGATAACTAGTCCCTGTTGGTGTATGGGCTAGGAAGACATTCAGCATAATTAGTCCCTGTTGGTGTATGGCCTAGGAATACTTTCAGAATGACTAGTCCCTGTTGTTGTATTCCATACGAAAACTTTCAGTGTGACAAGTCCCTATAGGTGTATTCCCTAGAATGTTTTTATGTGTGAGTAGCTCCTGATGATGTATTCCCGAGGAAGACATGCAGCATGACTAGTCCCTATTGGTGTATTCCCTAGGAAGACTTTTCATATGACTAGTCCCTGTTGGTGCATGGACTATGAAGACATTTAGCATGACTAGTTCCTGATGGTGTATTCTCTAGGAAGACGTCAGTGTGGCTTGTCCCTTTTGATGAATTCCATAGGAAGACTTTCAGCATAACTACTCCCTGCTGGTGTATTCCCTATGAAGAAGTTAAGTGTAACTAGTCCCTGTTGGTGTATTCCCTAGGAAGACTTTCAGCGTGACTAGTCCCTGTTGATGTACTCCCTAGAAAGACTTTCAGTGTGACTAGTCCCTATTGATGTATTCCCTAGGAAGACTTTCATCGTGCCTAGTCCCTGTTGATGTTTTCCCTTGGAAGACTTTAGTCTCTGTTGATGCATTCCCTAGGAAGACTTTAAGCGTGACTAGTCCCTGTTGATGTATTCCTTAGGAAGACTTTCAGTGTGACTAGTCTCTGTTGATGTATTCCCTAGGAAGACTTTCAGTGTGACTAGTCTCTGTTGATGTATTCCCTAGGATGACTTTCAGCATGACTGGTCCCTGCTGATGTATTCCCTAGGAAGACTTTCAGTGTGACTTATCTCTGTTGATGTATTCCCTAGGAACACATTTAGCATTGATAGTCCCATAGCCGGCCTTAGGCATAGGCCAACTAGGTGGCCACCTAGGGCACCACTCTAGTAGGGGCACTTTTCCAGTATTTATTTGGTGTAGGTAGACCAGGAAGACCAGGATGGGGGCAGCGGATGATGTGGTGGGGGGCACCATGGAGCCCTTTTGCCTAGGGCACCAGTTGACTTAAGGCCACTCCTGGCTAGTCCCTGTTGATGTACACCCTAGGAAGACTTTCAGCGTTACTCGTCCCTGTTGACGTATTTCCTAGGAAGACTTTCAGTGTAACTAGTCCCTCTTGTTGTATTCCATAGGAAGACTTTCAATGTATCTAATCCCTGTTGGTGTATACATTAGGAAGACTTTCAGCATGACTAGTCGCTGCTTATGTATTCTCTCTGAAGACAGTCAGTGTGACTAGTCCATGCTGAAGTATTCCCCAGTAAGACTTTCAGTGTGACTAGTCCCTGTTGGTGTATTGCCTAGAAAGACTTTCAGAGTGACTCGTCTGTGTTGGTGTATTCCCTAGGAAAACTTCCAGTGTGACTAGTTCCTGTTGATGTATTCCCTAGGAAGAATTACAGTGGGAATAGTCCCTGTTAGTGTATTCCCTAGAAATACTTCCAGTGTGACTTGTCCCTGTTGATATATTCCCTATGAAGGCCTTCAGCATGACTAGCCCCTGTTGGTGTATCCCCTTGGAAGACATTCAGCATGAATAGTGCCTGTTGATGGATTCTGTACGAACAATTTCAGATTGAGTAGTCCCCGTTGGTGTATTCCCTACGAAGACTTCCAGAATAACTAGTCCCTGTTGGTGTATTCCCTAGGAAGAGTTTCAGTGTGACTAGTCCCTGTTGGTGTATTCCTTAGGAAGATTTTCAGAGTGACTAGTCCTTGTTCGTGTATTGCCTAGGAAGACTTTAAGCATGACTAGTCCCTTTTGATGTATTCCTTAGGAAGAATTTCAGCGTTACTAGTGTCTCTTGGCTTATTCCCTAGGAAGACTTTTAGCAAGACTACTACCTATTTCTGTATTCACTAGGAAGGCATCAGGCATGACTAGTAATGTTTGTGTATACCCTAGGAAGATTTTCAGCATGACTAGTCCCTGTTGGTGTATTCCCTAGGAAGACTTTTAACGTAATTAGTCCCTTTTGGTGTATTCTCTAGGATGATTTTCAATGTGACTTGTCTCTATTTGTGTATTCCCTAGGAAAACTTTCAGCATGACTAGTCCTTATTTGTGTATTCACTAGGAAGACATCAGGCATGACTAGCCATGTTTGTTTATTCCCTAGGAGGTTTTTCAGCATGACTAGTCTCTTTTGGTGTATTCCCAAGGAAGACTTTCAGAGTGACTAGTGCCTGATGGTGTATTCCTTAACAAGACTTTCAGCATGACTAGTCCCTGTTGGTGTATTTCCCAGGAAGACTTTCAGCGTGACTAGTTCCTGTTGGTGTATAGCTTATGAAGACTTTCAGTGTGACTAGCCCTGTTGATGAATTCCCTAGGAAGACTTCCAATGTAACTAGTCCCTGTTGATCTATTCCCTAGGAAGACTTTCAGTGTAACTAGCCCTGTTGATGAATTCCCTAGGAAGACTTTCATTGTGACTAGTCCCTGTTGACATATTCCTTAGGAAGACTTTCAGTGTGACTAGTTCTTGTTGGTGTATCCTCTAGGAAGACTTTCAGTGTGACTAATCTCTGTTGATGTATTCCCTAGGAGCACATTTAGCATTGCTAGTCCCTGTTGATGTACACCCTAGGAAGACTTACAGCGTTACTAGTCCCTGCTGATGCATTTCCTAGAAAAACTTTCAGTGTAACTAGTCTCTCTTGATGTATTCCAGACGAAGACTTTCATTGTATCTAGTCCCTGTTGGTGTATTCCTTAGGAAGACTTTCAGCGTGACTAGTCACTGCTTATGTATTCCCTCTGAAGACATTCAGTGTGACTAGTCCCTGTTGGTGTATTCCCTAGGAAAACTTCCAGTGTGACTAGTCCCTGTTGATGTATTCCCTAGGAAAACTTCCAGTGTGACTAGTCCCTGTTGATGTATTCCCTAGGAAGACTTTCAGTGTGACTAGTCCCTGTTGGTGAATTCCCTAGGAAGACTTTCAGCGATTATAGTCCCTGTTGGTGTATTCCATATAAAGATTTCCAGTGTGACTTGTCCCTGTTGATATATTCCCTATGAAAACCTTCAGCATGACTAGTCCCTGTTGATGGATTCTGTATGAACAATTTCAGAGTGAGTAGTCCCGCTGGTGTATTCCCTACGAAGACTTCCAGCATGACTAGTCCTTGTTGGTGTATTCCCTAGGGAGACTTTCAGCGTGACTTGTCCCTGTTGATGTATCCACTAGGAAGACTTTCAATGTGACTTGTCCCTGTTGATGTATTCCCCCAGGAAGAATTTCAGAATTTCAGCGTGACTTGTCCCTGTTAGAGTACTGCCTATGAAGACTTTCAGTGTGACTCGTCTCTGTTTGTGTATTCCCTAGGAAGACTTTCAGAGTGACTAGTGCCTGATGGTGTATTCCCAAGCAAGACTTGGCATGACTAGTTCCTGTTGGTGTATTTCCTAGGAAGACTTCCAGTGTGACTAATCCCTGTTGATCTATTCCCTAGGAAAACTTTCAGTGTGACTAGTCCCTGTTGACATATTCCTTAGGAAGACGTTCAGTGTGACTAGTCCTTGTTGGTGTATCCCCTAGGAAGACATTATGTGTCTAGTCCCTGTTGGTGTATACCCTAGGAAGACCTTCAGTGTTACTAGTCCCTGTTGATACATTCCGTACGAACAATTTCAGTGTGAGTAGTCCCCGCTGGTGTATTTTGTAGGAGGACTTTCAGCATGACAAGTCCCTTCTGGTGTGTTCTCTAGGAAGACTTTCACTGCGGCTAGTCCTTGTTGGTGTATTCCCTTGGAAGACTTTCAGCATGACTAGTCCCTGTTGGTGAATTCCTTAGGAAGACTTTCAGCGTGACTAGTCCCTGTTGATGCATTCCATATGAACAATTGCAGTGTCAGTAGTCCATGTTGGTGTATTCCCTAGGAAGATTTCCAGCATGACTAGTCCCTGTTTGTGTATTCCCTAGGATAACTTTCAGAGTTACTAGTCCCTGTTGGTGTATTCCCTAGAAAAGACTTTCATTGTGACTAGTACCTGTTTGTGTATTTCATAGGAAGAGGTTCATTGTTACTAGTCCCTATAAGTGAATTGCCTAGGAAGTGTGAATAGTCCCTGTTGGTGTATTCCCTAGGATGACTTTCACTGTGACTAGTCCCTGTTGGTGTATTCCACAGGAAGACTTTCAGGATGACTAGTCCCTGTTGGTGTATGGCCTACGAAGACATTCAGCATGAGTAGTCCCTGTTGGTGTATGGCCTAGGAAGACTTTCAGAATGACTAGTCCCTGTTGTTGTATTCCGTAGGAAAACTTTCAGTGTGACTAGTCCCTATAGGTGTATTCCCTAGAATGACTTTATGTGTGAGTAGCCCCTGATGATGTAGTCCCTAGGAAGACATGCAACGTGATTAGTCCCTATTGTATTCCCGAAGAAGGCTTTCCATGTGACTAGTCCCTGTTGGTGCATGGACTACGAAGACATTTAGCATGACTAGTCTCTGACGGTGTATTCTCTAGGAAGACGTTCAGCATGACTAGTCCCTGTTGATGTGCTCCCTATTAAGACTTTCAGAGTGACTTGTCCCTGTTGATGTATTCCCTAGGAAGACTTTCAGTGTGACTAGTCCCTGTTGGTGAATTCCCTAGGGTGACTTTCAGAGTGACTAGTCCCTGTTGGTGTAATCCCTAGGAAGACTTCCAGCGTGACAAGTCCCTGTTGATGAATTCCCTAGGAAGACCTTCAGTGTGACTAGTCCCTGTTGATGTATCCTCTAGGAAGACCTTCAGCATGACTAGCCCTGTTGAAGCATCCCGTATAAACAATTTCAACGTAAGTAGACCCCGTTTTTGTATTCCCTAGGAGGACTTTCAGCATGACATGTCCCTGCTGGTGTGTCCTCTAGGAAGATTTTCACTGTGGCTACTCCCTGTTGGTGTTTTCCCTTGGAAGACTTTCAGTGTTTCTAGTCCCTTTTGGTTTATTCCTTAGGAAGACTTTCAGTGTAACTAGTACCTGCTGGCAAATTCTGTAGGAAGTCTTTCAGCATGACTAGTCCCTGTTGGTGTATTCCTTAGGAATACATTCACCATGATTAGTCCCTGTTGCTGAATTCTCTGGGAAGACTTTCAGTGTGACTAGTTCCTGTTGGTGTATTCCCTAGGAAAACTTTCAGTGTGGCTAGTCCTTGCTTATTTATTCCCTAGGAAGACGTTCAGGGTGAGTAGTCTCTCTTGGTGTAATCCCTTGGAAGAGTTTCAGTGTAACTAGTCCCTGTTGGTCTATGGCCAAGGAAGACTTTCACCGTGACTAGTCCCTGTTGGTGTACTCCATAGGAAGACTGTCAGCCTGATTAGCCCTGTTGGTGAATTCCCTTAGAAAACTTTCAGTGTGACTAGTCTCTGTTGTTGTATTCCCTAGGAAAAAAATCTGTGAGACTAGTCTCTGTTGGTGTATTCCCTAGGAAGACTGTCAGTTTGTCTAGCACCTGTTGGTGTCTTCTCCAGAAATAATTTCAGTATAACTTGTCCATGTTGGTACATTCCCTTAGAAGACTTTCAGTGTGACTAGTCCCTTTTGGTGTATTCCCTAGGAAGACTGTCAGCATGAGTAGACCCTATTGTTGTATTCCCTAGTAAGACTTTCAGTATGACTAGCACCTGTTGGTGCATTCCCTTGGAAGACTTTCTGCGTGATTAGTGTCTGTTGGTGTATTACCTAGGAAGACTTTCAGTGTTACTAGTCCCTGTTGATGTATTCCCTAAGAAGACTTTCAGTCTGACTAGTCACTGTTGGTGCTTTCCGTTGGAAGTCTTTCAGTGTGACCATTCTCTATTGGTGTATTCCCTAGGAAGACTTTCAGTGTAACTAGTGCCTGTTAGTGTATTCCTTAGGAAGTCTTTCAGTGTAACTAGTCCCATTTAATGTATTCTCTAGGAAGACTTTCAGGGTGACTAGTCCCTGTTGGTGTAATCCCTTGGAAGAGTTTCAGTGTAACTAGTCCCTGTTGGTGTATGGCCTAGGAAGACTTTCAGCGTGACTAGTCCCTTTTAGTGCATTCCCTAGGAATACTGTCAGTGTGTCTAGCCTATGTTGGTGTCTTCCCCTGAAAGACTTTCAGTATAACTAGTACCTGTTGGTGCATTCCCTTGGATGACTTTCAGCGTGACTAGTCCCTGTTGATGTATTCCCTCTGAAGACATTCAGTGTGGCTAGTCCATGTTGAAGTATTCCCCCAGTAAGACATTCAGCGTGACTAGTCCCTGTTGGTGTATACCCTAGGATAACTGTCAGTATGACTAGTCCCTGTTGGTGTACTCCCTAGGAAGAATGTCAGTGTGAGTTGACCCTCTTGGTGTACTCCTTAGAAAGACTTTCAGCATGACTAGTCCCTTTTGTTCTATTCCCTTGTAAGACTTTCACTATGACTAGTACCTGTTGGTGCATTCCCTTGGAAGACTTTCAGCATGATTAGTCTCTTCTGGTGTATTCCCTAGGAAGTCTTTCAGTGTTACTAGTCCCTGTTGATGTATTCCCTTAGAAGAATTTCAGTGTGACTAGTCCCTGTTGGTGTATTCCCTAGTAAGACTATCAGTGTGACTAGTCCCTATTGATGTATTCCTTAGGAAGACTTTGCATGTGTCTAGCCCCTGTTGGTGTATTGCCAAGGAAGACTTTCAGTGTGACTAGTCCCTGTTGGTGTATTCCCTAGGAAGGCTTTCTGCATGACTCGTCCATGTTGGTGTATTCGATAGGAAGGTTTTCAGAGTGACTAGTCTCTTTTGGTGTATTCCCTCGGAAGGCTTTCATTGTGACTATTCCCTGTTGATATATTCCCTAGGAAGACTTTAAGTGTGACTTATCCCTGTTCATGTATTCCCTCTGAAGACATTCAGTGTGGCTAGTCCATGTTGAAGTATTCCCACAAGAAGAATTTCATCGTGACTAGTCCCTGTTGGTGTATTGCCTATGACGACTTTCAGTGTGACTCATCTCTGTTGGAGTATTCCCTAGGAAGGCTTTCAGCATGACTAGTCCATGTTGGTGTGTTCGCTAGGAAGATTTTAAGCATGACTAGTCCCTTTCGATGTATTCCTTAGGAAGATTTTCAGCAAGACTAGTGTCTGTTGGCATATTCCCTAGGAAGAATTTTAGCAAGACTACTCCATATTTGTGTATTCACTCGGAAGGCATCAGGCATGACTAGTAATGTTGGTGTATACCCTAGGAAGATTTTCAGCATGACTAGTCCCTGCTGGTGTATTCCCTAAGAAGACTTTCAGTGTGACTAGTTCCTTTTGATGTATTCCCTAGGAAGATTTTCAGTGTGACTAGTCTCTCTTGGCATATTCCCTAGGAAAACTTTTAGCATCACTAGTCCCTATTTGTGCATTCACTAGGAAGACATCAGGCATGACTAGCCATGTTGATTTATTCCTTAGGAAGATTTTCAGCATGACAAGTCTCTTTTGGTGTATTCCCTTGGAAGGCTTTCATTGTAACTAGTCCCTGTTGATGTATTCCCTAGGAAGACTTTCAATGTGACTTGCCCCTGTTGATGTATTCCCTCTGAAGACATTCAGTGTGGCTAGTCCATGTTGAAGTATTCCCCCAGGAAGAATTTCAGCGTGATTAGTCCCTGTTGGTGTATTGCCTATGAATTCTTTCAGCGTGACTCGTCTCTGTTGGTATAGTCCTTAGGAAGACTTTCAGAGTGACGAGTGCCTGATGGTGTATTCCCTAGCAAGACTTGCAGCATGAATAGTCCTTGTCGGTGTATTCCCTTTGAAGACTTTCAGCATTACCAGCCCCTGTTGGTGTATTCCCTAGGAAGTCTTTACGTGTGGCTAGTCCCTCAGAAGACTTTCAGTGTAACTTGTCCCAGTTGGTGCATTCCTTAGGAACACTTTCAGAGTAACAAGTCCCTGTTAGTGTATTCCCTTAGAAGACTTTAAGCGTTACCAGTACTTGTTGGTGTATTCCCTAGGAAGACCTTCAATTTGGCTAGTCCCTCTGGTGTATTACCTAGGAAGACTTTCAGCGTGATTAGTCCCTGTCGATGTATTGCATAGGAAGACTTTCAGTGTGACTCGTCTCTGTTGTTGTATTTCCTAGGAAAACTTCCACCGCTACTAGTCCCTGTTGATGTATTCCCGAAGAAGACCTTCAGCGTGACTAGTCCCTGTTGGTGAATTCCCTAGGAAGACTTTCAGCGTGACTAGTCCCTGTTGATGCATTCCCTAGGAAGACTTCTAGTGTGACTAGTCCCTGTTGGTGTATCCCCTAGGAAGACCTTCAGTGTGACTAGTCCCTGTTGATGCATTCTCTATGAACAATTTCAGCATGACTAGTCCCTGTTGGTGTGTTCCCTTGGATGACTTTCAGTGTGACTAGTCCCTGTTGATGTATTCCCTAAGAAGACTTTCAGTGTGGCTAGTCCCTGCTGGTGTATTCCCTGGGAAGACTTTCAGGGTGACTAGTCCCTCTTGGTGTATTCCCTTTGAAGAGTTTCAGTTTGACCAGTCCCTGTTGGTGTATGGCCTAGGAAGACTTTCACCGTGACTAGTCCCTGTTGGTGTACTCCCTACAAAGACTGTCAGCGTGACTAGTCTCTGTTGGTGTATTCCATAGGAAGCCTGTCAGTGTGTCTAGCCCCTGGAGGTGTCTTCCCCCAGAAAAACTTTAAGTATAACTAGTCCCTGTTGGTGTATTCTCTAGGAAGACTTTAGTGTGACTAGTCTCTTTTGCTGTATTCCATAGGAAGACCTTCAGTGTGACTAGTCCCTGTTAGTGTATTCACTAGGAAGACTTTCAGAGTGAGTAGTCCCTCTTGGTGTATTCACTAGTGAGACTTTAGGCGTGACAAGTCCCGGTTGGTGTATTCCCTAGGAAGATTTTCAGCTTGACTATTCCCTGTTGGTGTATTCCCTAGGAAGAATTTCAGTGTGACTAGTCCATGTTTGTGCATTCCCTTGGAAGTCTTTCAGCATGATAGCCTCTGTTTGTGTATTCACTTGGAAGACTTTCAGTGTGACTAGTCCATTTTGGTCTATTCCCTAGGAAAACTTTCAGCATGACTAGTCCCTGTTGGTGAATTCCCAGGAAGACATTCAGCGTGACTACTCCCTGTTGATGTATTCCTTATGAAAACTTTCAGCATAACTAGTCCCTGTTGATGTATTCTCTAGGAAGACTTTCAGTGTGACTAGATCCTGTTGATGTATTCCCTAGGAAGACTTTCAGAGTAACTAGTCCCTGTTGGTGCATTCCCTTGGAAGACTTTCAGCTTTACCAGTCCCTGTTGGTGTATTCCCTAGGAAGTCTTTCAGTGTGGCTAGTCCCTCTGGTGTATTCCCTAGGAAGATTTTCAGTGTGACTAGTCTCTGTTGATTTATTCCCTAGGAAGACTTTCAGTGTAACTAGTCCCAGTTAGTGTATTCCATAGGAAGACTTCCAGTGTGACTAGTCCCTGTTGGTGAATTACCTAGGAAGACCTTCAGCATGACTAGTCCCTGCCGATGCATTCTGTGTGAAGAATTTCAGCATTACTAGTCTCTGTTGGAGTGTTCCCTTGGAAGACTTTCAGCGTGTCTAGTCCCTGTTGATGTATTCCCAAAGGCTTTCAGTCTGACTAGTCACAGTTGATGCTTTCCTTTGGAAGACTTTCAGCATGACTAGTCCCTGTCAGTGTATTCCATAGGAACACATTCAGCATTACTAGTCCCTGTTGATGTACACCCAAGGAAGACTTTCAGTGTAACTAGTCCCTGTTGATTTATTCCCTAGGAAGGCTTTCAGTGTAACTAGCCCCAGCTAGTGTATTCCTTAGGAAGACTTTCAGTGTAACTAGTACCTGTTGGTGTATTCCCTAGGAAGACCTTCAGCATGACTAGTATATGTTGTATTCCCTAGGAAGACTTTCAGTGTGCTTGTCCCTACTGGTGTATTCCCTAGGAAGATGTTCAGGGTGATTAGTCTTTGTTGGTGTATTCCCTTGGAAGAGTTTCAGTGTGACTAGTCCCTGTTAGTGTATGGCCTAGGAAGACTTCACTGTGACTAGTCCCTGTTGGTGTACTCTCTAGGAAGACTGCCAGCGTGACTAGTCTAGGTTGGTGTATTCCCCAGGAAGACTTTCAGAGAGACTAGTCTCTGTTGGTGTATATCTTAGGAAGCCTGTCAGTCTGTCTAGCCACTGTTGGTGTCTTCCCCAGAAAGACTTTCAGTATAACTAGTCCTTGTTGGTGCGTTCCCTTGGAAGACTTTCAGCGTGAATAGTACCTGTTGATGTATTCCTAAGGAATACTGTCAGTGTGACTAGTCCCTGTTTGTGTACTCCCTAGTTAGACTTTCAGCATGCCTAGTCCCTGTTGGTGTATTGCCTAGGAAGACTTTCAGGTTGACTAGTCCCTGCTGATGTATTGCCTAGGAGGAATTTCAGTGTGACTAGTCCTTGTTGGTGTATTCACTAGGAAGACTGTCAGCATGAGTAGACCCTCTTGATGTATTCCCTAGTAAGACTTTCAGTATGACTAGTACCTGTTGATACATCCCCTTGGAAGATTTTCAGTGTTACTAGTCCCTGTTGATCTATTCCCTAGGAAGACTTTCAGTGTAACTAGTCCCAGTTAGTGTACACCTTAGGAAGACTTTCAGTATAACTAGTACCTATTGGTGTATTCCCTAGGAAGACTTTCAGCATGACTAGTCCATGTTGTATTCCCTAGGAAGACTTTCAGTGTGGCTTGTCCCTACTGGTGTATTCCCTAGGAAGATGTTCAGGGTGACTAGTCCTTGTTGGTGTATTCCCTTGGAAGAGTTTCAGTGTGACTAGTCCCTGTTAGTGTATGGCCTAGGAAGACTTTCAATCTGACTAGTTACTGTTAGTACTTTCTCTTGGAAGTCTTTCAGCGTGACTAGGCCCTGTTGGTGTATTCCCTACGAAGACTTTCAGTGTGACTAGTCCCTGCTGATGTATTCCCTTGGAAGACTTTCAGTGTGACTAGTCCCTGTTGGTGTAGTCCCTAGGAAGACTGCCAGCATGACTAGTCTAGGTTGGTGTATTCCCCAGGAAGACTTTCAGAGAGACTAGTCTCTGTTGGTGTATTTCTTAGGAAGCCTGTCAGTGTGTCTAGCCACTGTTGGTGTCTTCCCCAGAAAGACTTTCAGTATAACTAGTCCCTGTTGGTGTGTTCCCTTGGATGACTTTCAGCGTGAATAGTACCTGTTGATGTATTCCTAAGGAATACTGTCAGTGTGACCAGTCCCTGTTTGTGTACTCCCTAGTTAGACTTTCAGCATGCCTAGTCCCTGTTGGTGTATTGTCTAGGAAGACTATCAGGTTGACTAGTCCTTGCTGATGTATTGCCTAGGAGGAATTTCAGTGTGACTAGTCCTTGTTGGTGTATTCCCTAGGAAGACTGTCAGCGTGAGTAGTCCCTCTTTGGTGTATTCCCTAGTAAGACTTTCAGTATGACTAGTACCTGTTGATGCATCCCCTTGGAAGATTTTCAGTGTTACTAGTCCCTGTGGATCTATTCCCTAGAAGACTTTCAATCTGACTAGTTACTGTTAGTACTTTCTCTTGGAAGTCTTTCAGCGTGACTAGGCCCTGTTGGTGTATTCCCTACGAAGACTTTCAGTGTGACTAGTCCCTGCTGATGTATTCCCTTGGAAGACTTTCAGTGTGACTAGTCAATGTTGGTGTGTTCCCTAGGAAGACTGTCAGCATGACTAGTCCCTGTTGGTGTATTCCCTGGGAAGACTTTCAGTGTGACTAGTCCCTGCTGATGTATTCCCTAGAAAGACTTTCAGTGTGACTAGTCAATGTTGGTGTATTACCTAGGAAGAACTTTAGCGTGACTAGTTCCTCTTTGTGTATTCACTAGGAAGACATCAGGCATGACTAGCCATGTTGGTGTATTCCCTAGGAAATTTATCAGTGTGACTAGTCCCTGTTGGTGTACTCCCTAGATAGACTTTCAGTGTGATTATCAGTGTGACTAGTCCCTGTTAGTGTATTCCCAAGGAAAACTTTCAGCGTGACTAGCCTCTGTTGGTGAAGTTCTGTGGAAGTCTTTCAGTGTGAGTAGTCCCTGTTGGTGTATTCACTAGGAAAACTTTCACTGTGACTAGTCCCTAATGGTGCATTCCTATGCAAGCCTTTCAGTGTGACTAGTCTCTGTTGGTGTATTCCTTAGGATGACTTTCAGCATGCCTAATCACTACTGATGTATTCCCTAGGAAGTCTTTCAGTCTGACTAGTCGCTGTTGATGTATTCCCTATGAAGACTTTCAGTGTTACTAGTCCCTGTTGATGTATTCCCTAGGAAGACATTCAGTGTGACTAGTCCATGTTGGTGTATTCCCTAGGAAGACTTTTAGTGTGACTAGTCCCTTTTGGTGTATTCCCTAGGAAAATTTTCAGTGTGACTAGTCCATCTTTGTGTATTCACTAGGAAGACATCAGGTGTGACTATCCATGTTGGTGTATTCCATAGGGAGATTTTCAGTGTGACTAGTCCCTTTTGGTGTATTCCCTAGGAATATGTACATTGTGACTAGTCCCTGTTGGTGTATTTCCTAGGAAAATTTTCAGTGTGACTCATCCCTATTGGTGCATTTCCCTGGAAGACTTTCAGCGTGACTAGCCTCTGTTGGTGAAGTCCCCTGGAAGACTTTCAGTGTGAGTAGTCCCTCTTATTCTCTAGGAAGACTTTCTGTGTGTCTAGCCCCTGCTGGTGTATTGCCCAGGAAGACATTCAGCGTGACTATTCCCTGTTGGAGTATTCCCTAGGAAGACTTTAGGTGCAGCTACTCCCTGTTGATGTATTCCTTAGGAAGACTTTCAGCATAACTAGTCCTTGTTGATGTATTCTCTATGAAGACTTTCAGCGTGACTAGATCCTGTTGATGTATTCCCTAGGAAGATTTTCAGAGTATCTAGCCCCTGTTGGTGTATTCCCTTTGAAGGCTTTCACTGAGACTAGTCCCTGTTTGTGTACTCTCTAGGAAGCCTGTCAGTGTGACTAGTCCCTGTTGGTGTATTCCCTTGGATGACTTTCAGCATTACTAGTCCCTGTTGATGTACTCCCTAGGAAAACTTTCCGTGTGACTATTCCCTGTTGATGTATTCCCTAGGAAGACTTTCAGCATTACCAGTCCCTGTTGGTGTGTTCCCTAGGAAGACTTTCAGTGTGACTAGGCCCTGTTGGTGTATTTCCTAGGGAGACTTTCAGTGTGACTAGTCCCTGTTGATGCATTCCCTTGGAAAAATTTCAGTGTGGCTAGTCCCTCTGGTGTATTCCCTAGGAAGACTTTCAGTGTGACCAATCCCTGTTGGTGCATTCCCTAGTAAAAGTTTCAGCGTTATTAGTCCCTGCTGGTGTATTCCCTTGGAAGACTTTTAGTGTAACTGGCCCTCTTGGTGTATTGCCTAGGAAGACTTTCTGTGTGTCTAGCCCCTGCTGGTGTATTGCCCAGGGAGACGTTCAGCGTGACTAGTCAATGTTGGTGTGTTGTCTAGAAAGATTTTCACTGTGACTACTCCCTGTTGATGTTTTCCTTAGGAAAACTTTCAGCATAACTAGTCCCTGTTGATGTACTTTCCTGGAATACTTTCAGTGTGACTAACCCCTGCTGATGTATTCCCCAGGAAGACTTTCACCATGACTAGTCCCTGTTGGTGTATTCCCTAGGAAGATTTTCAGAGTGACCAGCCCCTGTTGGTGTATTCCATAGGAATACTTTCAGTGTGACTAGTCTCCCTGTTGGTGTATTTCCTAGGAATACTTTCAGCTTCAGTAGTCCTTGATGGTGTACTCCCTAGGAAGACTTTGATTGTGACTAGTCCCTGTTGGTGTATTCCTTAGGAAGACTTTCAGGTGACTAGTCCCTGTTGGTGTATTCCCTAGGAAGGCATTCAGCGTGACTAGTTCATGTTTGTGTATTCCCAAGGAAGATTTTCAATGTGAATTCCCTAGGAAGGCCTTCATTGTGACTAGTCCCTGTTGGTGTATTCCTTAGGAAGACTTACACTTTGACTAGTCCCTGTTTGTGTATTGAATAGGAAGGTATTCAGTGTGACTAGTCCTTATTGGTGCATTCCCTTGGACGACTTTCAGTGTGACTAGTCCCTCCTGGTATATTCCCTAGGAAGACTTTTCGTGTGTGTAGCCCCTGCTTGTGTATTGCCCGTGGAGACTTTCCATGTAAGTAGTCCATGTTGATGTATTCCTTAGAATGGCTTTCAGCATGAGTAGTCCCTGTTGATCTATTCCCTATTAAGATTTTCAGTGTGACCAGTTCCTGTTGGTCATTTCCTAGGAAAACATTTAGTGTGACTAGTCCCTGTTTTGTATTCCCTAGGAAGACTTTCAGTGTGACTGGTCCCTATTGGTGTATTCCCTAGGGGAACTTTCCATGTGTCTAGCCCCTGTTGGTGTATTGCCTAGGAAGACTTTCAGCATGACTAGTCCCTGTTAATGTATTCTTAAGAAGACTTTCAGCATAACTAGTCCCTGTTGGTGTATTCTACTGGAAGACTTTCAGTGTGACTAGAACCTGCTGATGTATTCCCTAGGAAGACTTTCTCCATGACTAGTTCCTGTTGATGTATTCCCTAGGAAGACATTCAGTGTGACTAGACTCTGTTGGTGTATTCTCTAGGAAGACTTCCACCGTGACTAGTCCCCATTGGTTTATTCCCTTAGGGAGATTTTTAGAGTGAACAGTCCCTGCTGGTGTATTCCCTAGGAGGACTTTCAGTGTGAATAGCCCTGTCGGTGTATTCCCTAGGAAGACTTTGAGCATTACTAGTCCCTGTTGGTGTATTCCCTTGGAAGACTTTCTGTTTGACTAGTCTATGTTGGTGTATTCCCTAAGAAGACTTTCAATGTGACTAGTCCCTATTGGTGTGTTCTCTAGGCAGACTTTCATTGTGACTAGTCCCTGTTCGTGTATTCCCTGGGAAGACTTACAGCGTGACTAGTCCCTGTTGGTGTTTTGCCTAGGAAGACTTTCAGTGTGACTAGCTCCTGTCAGTGTCTTCCCTAGAAAGACTTTCAGGGTGACTAGGCCCTATCAGTGTATTCCATAGGAAGACTTACAGGGTAACTAGTCCCTGTCAATGTATTCCCTAGGAAGACTTTCAGCGTGACTAGTCCCTGATGGTGCATTCCCTAGAAAGACTTTCAGGGTAACTAGTCTCTGTCAGTGTATTCCCTAGAAAGACTCTCAGCGTGACTAGTCTCTATTGGCATATTCCGTAGGATGTCTTTCAGTGTGAATAGTCATTGTTGCTGCATTCCCTAGGAAGTTTCCAGAGTGACTAGTCCCTGTTGGTGTATTCCCCTGGGAAAAGTTTCAGTGTCACTAGTTACAGTTGGTGTATTTCCTAAGAACACTTTCAGTGTGACTAGTCCTTGGTATATCCCTAGGAAGACTTTCAGCATAACTAGTCCCTATTGGTGTATTCCCTAGAAAGACTTTCAGTGTGACTACTCCCTGTCAGTGTATTCCTAAGGAAGACTGTTAGTGTGACTTGACCCTATTGTTGTATTCCCTGGGAAGACTTACAGCATGTCTAGTCTCTGTTGGCATATTCCCTAAGAAGACTTTCAGCGTGACTAGTCATTTTTGGTGCATTCCCTTGAAAGATTTCTAGAGTGACTAGTCCCTGTTAGTGTATTCCAGTGGAAGAGTTTCAGTGTCACTAGTTTCTGTTGATGTAACCCCTAAGAACAATTTCTGTGTGACTAGTCCTTGTTGGAGTATCCCTAAGAACACTTTCTGTGTGACTAGTCCTTGTTGGTGTATCCCTAAGAAGACTTTCATCGTGACTAATCCCTATTGGTGTATTCCATAGGAAGATATTCAGTGTGTCTAGTCTGCGTTGGTGTAGTCCCTAGGAAGATTTTCTACTTGACTAGTCCTCCCTGTTGCTGTGTTGCCTAAGTAGACTTTCAGCGTGACAAGTCCCTATTGATGTACTCCCTAAGAAGACTTTCAGCGTGACTAGTCCCTGGTGGTGTAGTGCCTAGGAAGACTTTCCGCATGACTAGTTCCTGTTGGTTTATTGCCTAGGAAGACTTTCAGCATGACTAGTCCCTGGTGCTATATTCCCTAGGAAGAATTTCAGCATAACTAATCCCTGTTGGTGTATTCCTTAGGAAGAATTTCAGTGTGACAAGTCCCTGTTGGGGAATTCCCAAAGAAGACTGTCAGTGTGACTTGTCCCTGTTGGTGTATTCCCTAAGAAGACTTTTAACCTGCCTAGTCCCTGTTGGTGTGTTGCCTAGGAAAACTTCCCGTATGACTAGTCCCTGATGGTGTATCCCAAGGAAGATTATCATCAGTCCCATTTTCCCAATTTTTACATGGGATCTGGGTGTTATGTCATCTGTTGCCATGTCTATCTCTTGATTCAATGCCACTCCCCTATCTTTTTTAACGGTCATCCTGAATTTCACAGATTCTGTCTCGTGCAATCTATCCAACCATCTCTTTGGATACTCTTCTGGCCGCTTGCTTCCTTTCTGTCTCACCCAATTCTTTTTCAACAGATCATCACCTGCTTTCCTGGACATGTGCCTGAGCCACCTTAATCTGTTCTATTTGATCTTCTCTAAAATTAGAAGTGCATTTGTTTCTGCTCTGATATCCTAACTTCATCATGTGTCCCACTGACTGGAGTTTTGGTTGCCATGTTGTTTCTGGGAGATGGTATGGTGTTAAAATCAACTGTGGAGTGGTTTAGGCCATGAAAACTTCATCTTTTTCCTACATTATTGGTTCTGAAATAAATAAATTAATTGTTATCGTTTTTCTTAATAGTAATATTTTCCGCTGCAAAATCATAATTATTCCATGGGTAGCAGTTATCTTTTTTATCACAGCCCTTTATTTTTTTTTTTGGTTGTTGGGAAAGTTTCAAAGATGAAATCAAAAAAAGTTTATTTTCCTGATAAAATAAAGACTGTCACCTCTGGAACCTTAATACCAAAACGAACAACAATTTTATCCCATTCCTCATATGGTCTATCTGTCTGTCTGTCTGTCTAAAGAAAGAATTTGATTGAATTTAATCCTTACCAAGGGTTTCATTCTTTGTTGAATGACTTTTCCACTGTATTTTCCAGATCTACCTGCTACTGTGGCCACTGCATAGAACTTTTCTCAAAGGCATGTCCATTATTTCACCACTTAAAGCCTCCATATCAATAATATCCCACATGGTCTTTGTGTTTTCAAACCTGCCAATGTTCACTTTGCCATCTACCTCCTCCTCTCTGTTCCTAACAGTACCCCATTTAACAACTGAATCATCTGCCAGCACAGCTGGTTGAACAAACCCATGAACAATTCCCATCCGACAACTCTTCTGACAGAAGAATTTTAATTTTAACTTTGTTGCTTGTGAAGCACAGTCATCCTAAATGGTATCCTTCTCAAAATAAATTTTGCTGAAAAAGCACTTCAGACTCAATAACATTTTCTCACTTTCCTGGCTTCCTTCCCAGTGTTCTCTGTGCCAGAAAGAGTAGGAGTCATTTATAAATATATATATATATATATATATATATATATATATATATATATATATATATATACAAGAATAACATTTATTTATAAAATATTTACATATTTACAAATATTTCCATATGTACGAATAAATAATTATACAAATCTGTTTACACATACTCATAATTTCCTTTACAAACATGCTAAATTTTTATCCCTATTAGAACCCCACTGTTTTTTACATAATCACCATCTAATTTTACTTAATATTGTTGCTAAAATCTATTTACCATTAAACATAATTTAATTTATTCTTTCATTCCAAATAATTACAAAAATAGCGGCAAACGAACGCTAGTAACTGCAGACCGAAACTCACCAAAAAAAACACAAATTAGCCACCTTCCTATATAATACGATGTGTGAGCAGTCTTCAAGAATGTTCAAATGGACAAATGGCAAATTAAACACCTCCAACTACTTTGCAAAAACAAAGCAATACGCTGTCACAAACAGATGTACATGGTATCCAATACTATCCAACAGATTGTATCCACAGAAACAATGTGAAACCAAGTTTCATTTATTTAAAAATGTAGCATGAATAGGTTAAGTGCTTTCACTCACACAAAGTGAGCTTCATCAGAACAAGCCAAACACTAATTCAAAGTGTTTAAATAATTTGTTTGGCGCCAAGTATCTTAAAGTGGCAACACTCTGATTACAACATATCTGACGTGTCAACTCAGAAAACACATTTATAAAACCCTATAACCATCACTATTTGCATAGCCTTATATAAATAAATATATATCTCTATGTTTAATATAAAATTATTAAAATAATAGCTATGCATCTATGTCATTAAATGTAAAATTACATATAAAATATAAAATTCTATCTAGTGCATACATTAAAATAACACATGTACCAACATAGGGGTAATCGAACCTAGTATACATCAATTATCTATTACATAAAAGTGGTTTGATGGACATATGGTCGCTCAGACCAGGTGGTGTAACTGCATATGTTAATAGTTGCCACCAAACTTCTTTATATGCAAGTAAATTTCTATAATCGCCACCCCTAGGATCCATTCATATATTTTCCAAAATGGAAAATTTAAATGTATGTTCTGATCCTAATTTCTCTATGTGTCTATAAAGTGTGTTATTCATATCCTTAGTCCTAATACTATAGAGATGTGCATACATCCGTTTTTTGAAATGCCTCTCAGTTTTGCCAATATAGTATCCTGGACACGCTACGCATTTAGCTAAATAAATGATATATTTTGAATTGCAATTGCCCTGTTTGAATCTAATTCTTGTTTTATTAATATTATTCAGGACTATACCTTCATCTTCATTAATAACATAATATTGATTACAGCAACCACATTTTAAAGTATGCTTAGTGCTGTAAACTGTCCCAGAATCCCCTGAACCTCTTTCCAACAAACATTTTAGGTTTTTCCCATTTTATAAGCAAAATCTGGTCTTAAACCCAATATGTCCATGGAATCCTGGTCCACCATCAACACATTCCAGTATTCTATAAATATGTCTTTGATTTTATTTATATGTGGTCTATATTCAAGGACACAGGCCCTACTATAAACTTCTAAATTCTTCGTGCAATTCTTGTTGTTAACCACTTCAACACTATTCCTGTTAAGACCTAATAATGGAGTAAATTTCTTTCCCCATTCACTCATTACATACTCATTAACCTCTCTCATAATATTGTAATCATAACCTCTTTCTCTGAACAACTCTGTAATGTATCCAAGTTCACTTAACATATCTGTAAATTCAGAAGTCATCCTCACAGCCCTTATACATTGTCCCTTATAAATATTTTGCATCATTTTTTTAGGGTGATTGCTAGTGTATTCTAAATGCGAGTTGCTAAAAGTCTCTTTCCTATGAATTCTAGACTTAAAGCCTTTTATCTGTGTTAGTAACAAGAGTGTCCAAATATGGTACAGCATCACTACTGCTAGTAAATGTAAATTTCAAAAATTCACTACTGTTGTTCAAAAATTCCATGAATTCATTAAATGTATCTTGATGTCCATCCCATAAAATATAAATCTCATCTAAGAAGTGAGAGTAATATTTAATGTTGTTTTCATAAAATGCACTATTGAATATGGTGTTCTCCTCCCAATCAGGCATTACCAAATTTGCAAATATGGGGGCACAAGCCACCCCCATAGCAACACCTTTAGTTTGTCTAAACAGCTCACTTCAAAATAGATTTAATTGTGATCAACAACTATAGACATTAGTTCTAGTATCAGACATGTTTTGTCCCATGCAAGGTGACTGTGTTTCCTAAGACTATTGGTAAATGCTTCCATTCCCTCATCTTTTGGTATGCATGACAATAAGTCCACCACATCAATAGATACAAATAAATATCCCTGTTTCCATATGTCCACTGGATAGTTTTTTAAGACTTCCCAAGAATCCTTAACCATATGTTTTACTTCTCCATATAAATGCTTGAGCAAGTTATCTACTAATACCCCCAGTAGAAATGTTTTAGACTTACTGCCTACTATTATTGGCCGAAAAGGTGGATCCTTAATGTCTTTATGAATTTTTGGAATGTCTACTATAGTGGTCATTTTAGGATGTTCAACCTTAAGAAAATTGTATGTATCCTCAGTTATTCGTCTAACCAATAAAAATTCTTCTATATGCAGGTCTATTCGCCTGTATGCTATATTCATTTCATTGAGAGAGACCGTTGCATAATTCCCAGATGCATGAAGAATAGCATGCATTTTGGAAATATATTCCAAGTTGTCAAATATAACAACACCACCTCCTTTATCAGGTTTCATAACCCTTATGTTGTTTTTAGTCCTTAACTCTTTAAGTGTCATTTGTTCTTCATGAGAAAGGTTACTTCTCATCCTCTTCTTAATCTGATTTTGTGTCTGATAAATCTTCTGTGTAACCAATCTATCATAAATTTGAATATTAGGATTCATAGGTGGAATAAATGTGCTCTTTTTCTTAACACCTCCTGTCTCACGTGCAGGTTCGTGAGTATTTTTCTTAAATAAAAAAGCTAAGTTCAGTTTCCTAATGTATAACTTAAATTCAGTTAGACAGTCAACCAGTCCAAAATTAGAAGTAGGAATGTACTTCATTCCCTTCGATAGTAACCTAAAATATGATTTGTCCAGTGGAGTATGTGTGTAGTTATACATTTTAAATTGGTTCTAATAATGAATAACTCCATCTGTCACAATGTATTGATCATTATTAGATTCTTCATCTGTCACAATGTCTTGATCATTATTAGATTCTTCATCTGTCACAGTGTCTTGATCATTATTAGACTCTTCATCTGTCACACTGTCTTGATCATTATTAGACTCTTCATCTGTCACAATGTCTTGATCATTATTAGACTCATCTGTCACAATGTCTTGATCATTATTAGACTCTTCATCTGTCACAATGTCTTGATCATTATTAGACTCTTCATCTGTCACAGTGTCTTGATCATTATTAGACTCTTCATCTCTCACACTGTCTTGATCATTATTAGACTCTTCATTTGTCACAATGTCTTGATCATTATTAGACTCTCCATCTGTCAAAATGTCTTGATCATTATTAGACTCTTCATCTGTCACAATGTCTTGATCATTATTAGACTCTTCATCTGTCACAATGTCTTGATCATTATTAGACTCTTCATCTGTCACAATGTCTTGATCATTATTAGACTCTTCTTCTGTCACAATGTCTTGATCATTATTAGACTCTTCATCTGTCACAATGTCTTGATCATTATTAGACTCTTCTTCTGTCACAATGTCTTGATCATTATTAGATTCTTCATCTGTCATAATGTCTTGATCATTATTAGACTCTTCATCTGTCACAATGTCTTAATCATTATTAGACTTATAATGACTCTTCATCTGTCACAATGTTTTGATCATTATTAGACTCTTCATCTGTCACAATGTCTTGATCATTATTGGACTCTTCATCTGTCACAGTGTCTTGATCATTAATAGACTCTTCATCTGTCACAATGTCTTGATCATTATTAGACTCTTCATCTGTCATAATGTCTTGTTCATTATTAGACTCTTCATCTGTCACAGTGTCTTCATCATTATTAGACTCTTCATCTGTCACAATGTCTTAATCATTATTAGACTTATAATGACTCATCGTCTGTCACAATGTTTTGATCATTATTAGACTCTTCATCTGTCACAATGTCTTGATCATTATTAGACTCTTCATCTGTCACAATGTCTTGATCATTATTAGACTCTTCATCTGTTATAATGTCTTGATCATTATTAGACTCTTCATCTGTCACAATGTCTTGATCATTATTAGACTCTTCATATGTTATAATGTCTTGATCATTATTAGACTCTTCATCTGTCACAATGTCTTGATCATTATTAGACTCTTCATCTGTCACAATGTCTTGATCATTATTAGACTCTTCATCTGTCACAATGTCTTGATCATTATTAGACTCTTCATCTGTCACAATGTCTTGATCATTATTAGACTCTTCATCTGTCACAATGTCTTGATCATTATTAGACTCTTCATAGGTTCATAGGTTCATAGGTTCATACTAGGCTATCTGCCCGAGGGCATTTACAAGCCTAGCCCATAGTTTTGTGGCTTACGCCACCCCTTTAGTATGGGGAACTATACCCATTATTTTGCTGTGCCTCTGTTGAGCAGTGACACTGAGGTAATCCCTGGGGTATATCTGCGATCTCCCATCCATTGGTCAAGATTTCTCTTGAACAAGGCCAGCGAGGTGCTCTGCCTCACATATACCGGGATTTTATTCCACAGCATAGGGAGTCTTTGGGTGATGAATCTATCCCTCCAGCACGTCCTATTAATAGCCGTGTCGAGGTTTAAGTCTCCGCCCTTGTGGCTCTGACGGATCTAGATTTTTTGAGGTGAAGCATATTCATCAAATCTGGGTTTGACATGGCCTTGTATGTTAGGCAAAGGTCACCTCTGAGGAAGCGGTAAGCGACTGAATAGAGCTGGAGTTCTTTCAGTCGGGCGCATAGGACAGATGTTTGAGACCCTTTATCCTTTTGGTGAGGAACTTTTGTGGCCTCTCCAGCTGCTGCAAGTGTCGGGTCAGATACATTCCGAATGGGGCATTGTACTCAATCATTGGTCTGATGAGTGATGAGTATAGGGAGACTATGACCTCCCTTGATCTAGATGAGAATCCCTTCATGATAAGGTGGGCAATGTAGAAGGTCTTCCTAACTACTTTAGCTACATGGGTGTCGAATGACAGACTACTATCAACCTGGGTCCCCAGGTCCCTGATAACTTCTTCTGTGCTCAGTGGATTGCCACCTATTTGGTAGCTAGGGGTAACCCTGTTTTTCCCAAAGGGTATGACTATGCATTTTTTGGCATTTAACTTTAGGCCATGGCTCTGGCACCAGTTATCCATTTCTGTGAGACCCTTCTGAAGGATATCTGTGTCAGATGTGTTTTCTACTATGGCACCCAGTTTGCAGTCATCTGCAAACTTTGTCAGCCATAACCCTCCTGTGTTTGCTTGTACTTCGGAAAAGTAGATGCCAAACAAGAGTGGGCCCAGGACTGAGCCCTGTGGTACACCACTTGTGACAGGCTTTGAGTCTGACATGGCGCCAGCAACTCTGACCCTGTGGGTTCTGTCACTCAGCCAGTTTGCAACCCATCTTGTGATGTATGGGTTAACATTTAAGCTGATGAGTTTTTCAATGATACCCGAGTGGGGTATTGTATCGAAGGCCTTCGCCAGATCGAGGTAGGCTGTATGGACTGCCTTTCCCTCATCAATGGCTTTGGTGACTGTTTCGAAAAAGTCAACCAAGTTTAGAAGGCATGATCTGCCTTTGACAAAGCCAAACTGGGATGGATCCAAAGTCTGCAAATTCCCTATGTCTTTATTTATGAGGTCCATTATGATCCTCTCCATGGCTTTGCAGATAAGGCTTGTCAAGCTAATGGGCGGTAATTTCCAGGGTCGGTGGAGGCACCGCCTTTGTGAAGTGGGACCACAGTTGCAGTGCGCCACTTCCTGGGTACGTATCCAGAGGTAAGACTATGATTAAACAGCTGTCCTAGCTGTTGGTTTAATTCCTCGTTGAGTTCGTGGAGCACACAGCCGGGGACACCATCAGGTCCCATGGATGCTGTGTTTTTTGCTTTGGAGAGAGCAGTTCTCACTTGGGCATTGGAGATGTTTGGGGGACTGCAATCGCTTGGTATAGATATCTCTCCTTTTGGGGGGGGGGGGAGAAGTTTGCACTGAACCTGTCAGCCAGTATGTTGGCAATGTCTGTAGGATCAGTAATCTTCACATCATTTTGAACTAGTTCTGAGCATATCTGGGAGTTTCCTCCCAGGTTTCTAACATAGCTAAAGAAGGCCTTATGATTGTCTTTTGAGTCTTTAGCTATTTTTCCTCTCAAAATTTGCTTTGGATGATTTTATGAGAGCTCTTAGTTTTTTACTTATAGTGATCAAGGGTGTCTTACCTTTTAAGGATTTTGCTCTATCTTGTAGTAGCTTCCTCCTTTTGTTGTAGAGTTTGTTTATGGCTGGGGTCCACCAGACTGGACGCTTGCCTTTGGAACAAAGAGTCTTTGTTTTGCTTGGGATTGCCTTATCCATGCAGTCCTGCAGGTGCTGGTAGAAGGCATTTGTAAGTGATTCAGCGGCTTGAGTACTGTTTTCCACGGCTCGGGGCCTTAAAGGATACCACACTAGTCTTTAGTAGTGTCAAGTGAGCTGTCGCGAAGTTCTTTACTGTGGTCTTTGTTGTTTCCGGTGGCGGTGGGATAAGGTCCTCCAGCAAGATTAGTCTGTGATCTGATCTCACCAGTGAGGGGTATACTTCGGTGTTGAACATTGTGCTCCCATGTTCGTGATGATGAGATCAAGTATGTTTTCTCCTCTTGTGGGGATGGTGACTAGTTGTTCCATGGCATTTGAGTTTATGAATTCCAGGAACTTTTGGGCTAGGGTGTTTGGGCTTGAGTAGTGTTCCCAGTCTATATTAGGGTAATTGAAGTCACCTAGTATGATGGTGTTTGGTGATACATTTATCCCCTCTAGTGTTTTCAGGAAGGCCATGTGAGGTTCCTGAGTTTGTGAGGGTGGCCTGTAACATGCTACAATTTGCAGAGCAGTCTTGCCTATGGTTAATTGCACCTGGATGGTCTCCGATGCATAGTGCGTTGCCACCAGTCTTGAGGTGTGGGTGTCCTTGATGAATATGGATACCCCCCCTCCTTTCTTGGTATTGTCCGGATTTTGGGCCCGGAACGCATGATAAGAGGTAAAACCTGATAGTGCTGGGGTGCTCTCAGGAGACTTGAACCAGGTTTCTGTCACTGCACAGACATCGATGTTCTCCATACTGAGAAGGGGCTCGAGTGCGTGCATTTTGAGATTTAGACTTCTGGCATTGAGCAGCATTACCCTTCGTTTTTTTCCTTTTTTGTGTTCTAGGGTGGTAGGTTTAGAATTTGAGCCTTGCCTAAAAAAGGCACTATGGGAGTGGCAAGAGCCTTTGCCAATATCCGGAATCCCAGGGGTGACAGGTGCAAGCCGTCCCTTGCGAAGCAGCGTGGCTTGTCCAGCATGTCATCCCAGGCAGACAGACATTGGATCCCCTTTGAATGACACCAGAGTTTAAGCCAATTGTTAAAGCTGATCATCTTATCTCTGTATTGTGGCATCATTCTTGGTGAAGGTAGGATACTGCTCAAGGTCAGGGTCATACCTGCCTGGGCTACATAATCAGAGAGCTCCTCAATGTCTCTTTTCATGTAGTCCAAGGAGATACGTCTCAGGTCGTTTACACCAGCGTGGACAATGACTGAGTTGTATTTGTACCTGCTGTTGAGAGACCTGAGTGCTTGCGTTATGTGGCGGATTCTAGCGCCCGACAGGCAGCTTACTGTGACCTTCTCCTTACTCAGTCTGGTGAGCGGGACGTCAGTGTGTCTGACTATGGAGTCACCAATGACTAGTGTGTCTGGCATTGTGTTTGGCCTTAAGGGCTGTGACTGTTTGACACTCTGACTGTGAGGTCTATGTGTTGCAGGTGTTGTGTTCTGAGGTGGTGGTTGTTTGGGTGTCTGCTTTGGTGGCCTCTGCTGTTTTGGTAGATTTTTGATCAGAGCCTTGCAAGTATGTCTTTGTGTGTTTATGTGTATGATTTGAGGTTGTGATGGTACTATGTGAGACTGGGTCTATAGTGTGTGTGGTAACCTTCTCCTCCTGACTGGTCTTGCCAGTCCTATGTTGAGAGAGCTCAGCCTCCAGTTTGGCCATATAGTTGCATCTCTCGCATGTATTTGTGTTTTGTGGGAGGAGGAGAGGGTTGTCTGTGTACATGAGGCAATTGTAACATTGCCTCAATATTCCCAGGTTCACCAGCTGAGCAGGAGAGGACACTAGCAACTGATCCCTCGACATGCTAGAAGGACTAGACAAAAAAACTTTAAAAGAGATTCCGGGGGACGTGGGTGACCGAGAAATGGGGGTTTGCCTTTTTGGGGTGCTATCTATAAGAATGCCGTATCAAGGTAATAAGTACTGTAGGAGCAAG
Organism: Protopterus annectens; assembly: GCF_019279795.1. NCBI lineage: Eukaryota > Metazoa > Chordata > Ceratodontiformes > Protopteridae > Protopterus > Protopterus annectens. The sequence goes on along the minus strand of NC_056743.1, from coordinate 1,890,788,717 downwards.
TGCTAGGTTTAACAGATAGAGAAAAGTCTTCTTGGAGTCAAGTAGAGATGATCTTTTTAGGTATTAGAGAAAGTGCTAGTAACAGGGATGCTTAAAGGTAAGATTGAAAAGAATGCACTCTGCAGTGCGCACTAGAGAAGTTAGATATGAAAGTAGGTAACTTGAGTTTTACCTGTTTAAAAAGTTAAGGTTTAGTGGAGAGTTACTATTTTTAAAACAGCAAGATGGACTGAAAGGGGTGGTTACTTTTGTATTTTGGTACTATGAAATACTGTAGGATGGCCAATAAATTTAAATAATTGAAGGGGTGGGATTTCAAAAGTGATGGTTTTGTGATTACTCACATAAGCCAGTGAAAGTAGAGAGAAATGAGATATATGGTCAGATTAACATAAGAGGCGGGCAACTAGAAAGACAGTGGTATTTAACAAGACAACTTAAATGGGTGGGAGGGAAAAAATTCTGCCTGACTCAGAACAGAGAGAGCTGTTACATCTTTCACAATGTCTTGATCATTATTAGTCTCTTCATCTGTCACAATATCTTGATCATTATTAGACTCATCTGTCACAATGTCTTGATCATTATAAGACTCTTCATCTGTCACAATGTCTTGATCATTATTAGACTCTCCATCTGTCACAATATCTTGATCATTATTAGACTCATCTGTCACAATGTCTTGATCATTATAAGACTCTTCATCTGTCACAATGTCTTGATCATTATTAGACTCTTCATCTGTCACAATGTCTTGATCATTATTAGACTCTTCATCTGTCACAATATCTTGATCATTATTAGACTCTTCATCTGTCACAATGTCTTGATCATTATTAGACTCTTCATCTGTCACAATATCTTGATCATTATTAGACTCTTCATCTGTCACAATGTCTTGATCATTATTAGACTTTTCATCTGTCACAATGTCTTGATCATTATTAGACTCTTCTTCTGTCACAATGTCTTGATCATTATTAGACTCTCCATCTGTCACAATGTCTTGATCATTATTAGACTCTTCATCTGTCACAATATCTTGATCATTATTAGACTCTTCATCTGTCACAATGTCTTGATCATTATTAGACTCTCCATCTGTCACAATATCTTGATCATTATTAGACTCATCTGTCACAATGTCTTGATCATTATAAGACTCTTCATCTGTCACAATGTCTTGATCATTATTAGACTCTCCATCTGTCACAATATCTTGATCATTATTAGACTCATCTGTCACAATGTCTTGATCATTATAAGACTCTTCATCTGTCACAATGTCTTGATCATTATTAGACTCTTCATCTGTCACAATGTCTTGATCATTATTAGACTCTTCATCTGTCACAATGTCTTGATCATTATTAGACTCTTCATCTGTCACAATGTCTTGATCATTATTAGACTCTTCATCTGTCACAATGTCTTGATCATTATTAGACTCTTCATCTGTCACAATATCTTGATCATTATTAGACTCATCTGTCACAATGTCTTGATCATTATTAGACTCTTCATCTGTCACAATATCTTGATCATTATTAGACTCTTCATCTGTCACAATGTTTTGATCATTATAAGACTCTTCATCTGTCACAATGTCTTGATCATTATTAGACTATTCATCTGTCACAATGTCTTGATCATTATTAGACTTTTCATCTGTCACAATGTCTTGATCATTATTAGACTCTTCTTCTGTCATAATGTCTTGATCATTATTAGACTCTTCGTAACTAGCTGTTCCTTTGTCCGTCACCATTACCATTTCCTCACTTTTTCCACTTCCTGATGGTAAAAGCTCTTTTTTCTCCATTTCCTCCCCTTTTCTTGATCATTATTAGACTCATCTGTCACAATGTCTTGATCATTATAAGACTCTTCATCTGTCACAATGTCTTGATCATTATTAGACTCTCCATCTGTCACAATATCTTGATCATTATTAGACTCATCTGTCACAATGTCTTGATCATTATAAGACTCTTCATCTGTCACAATGTCTTGATCATTATTAGACTCTTCATCTGTCACAATGTCTTGATCATTATTAGACTCTTCTTCTGTCATAATGTCTTGATCATTATTAGACTCTTCGTAACTAGCTGTTCCTTTGTCCGTCACCATTACCATTTCCTCACTTTTTCCACTTCCTGATGGTAAAAGCTCTTTTTTCTCCATTTCATCCCCTTTTCCTTTCTATCTGTTTCCCATTTTTCCATGCCTGGTGAAAATTCTTATTATTGTTGTGAATATACTCCTCTCCATAACCATAAGACACATCATATGCATAATTTCCATTTCGGACATTGTGACAGATGAAGAGTCTAATAATGATCAAGACACTGTGACAGATGAAGAGTCTAATAATGATCAAGACATTGTGACAGATGAAGAGTCTAATAATGATCAAGACATTGTGACAGATGAAGAGTCTAATAATGATCAAGACATTGTGACAGATGAAGAGTCTAATAATGATCAAGACATTGTGACAGATGAAGAGTCTAATAATGATCAAGACATTGTGACAGATGAAGAGTCTAATAATGATCAAGACATTGTGACAGATGAAGAGTCTAATAATGATCAAGACATTGTGACAGATGAAGAATCTAATAATGATCAAGACATTGTGACAGATGGAGTTATTCATTGTTAGAACCAATTTAAAATGTATAACTACACACATACTCCATTGGGCAAATCATATTTTAGGTTACTATCGAAGGGAATGAAGTACGTTCCTACTTCTAATTTTGGACTGGTTGACTGTCTAAGTGAATTTAAGTTATACATTAGGACATTGAGCTTAGCTTTATTATTTAAGGAAAATACTCACAAACCTGCACGTGAGACAGGAGGTATTAAGAAAAAGAGCACATTTATTCCACCTATGAATGCTAATGTTCAAATTTATGATAGATTGGTTACACAGACACAAAATCAGATTAAGAAGAGGATGAGAAGTAACCTTTCTCATGAAGAACAAATGACACTTAAAGAGTTAAGGACTAATAACAACATAAGGGTTATGAAACCTGATAAAGGAGGTGGTGTTGTTATATTTGACAACTTTGAATATATTTCCAAAATGCATGCTATTCTTCATGCATCTGGGAATTATGCAACGGTCTCTCTCAATGAAATGAATATAGCATACAGGCGAATAGACCTGCATATAGAAGAATTTTTATTGGCTAGACGAATAACTGAGGATACATACCATTTTCTTAAGGTTGAACATCCTAAAATGGCCACTATAGTAGGCATTCCAAAAATTCATAAAGACATTAAGGATCCACCTTTTCAGACAATAATAGCAGGCAGTAAGTCTAAAACTTTTCCATTGGGGGTAATAGTAGATACCTTGCTCAAGCATTTATATGGAGAAGTAAAACATATGGTTAAGGATTCTTGGGAATTCTTAAAAAACTATCCAGTGGACATATGGAAACAGGGATATTTATTTGTATCTATTGATGTAGTGGACTTATTGTCATATATACCAAAAGATGAGGGAATGGAAGCATTTACCAATAGTCTAAGGAAACGCAGTCACCTTGTATGGGACAAAACATGTCTGATACTAGAACTAATGTCTATAGTTGTTGATCACAATTACATCTATTTTGAAGTGAGCTGTTTAGACAAACTAAAGGTGTTGCTATGGGGGCGGCTTGTGGCCCATATTTGCAAATTTGGTAATGCCTGATTGGGAGGAGAACACCATATTCAATAGTGCATTTTATGAAAACAACATTAAATATTACTCTCACTTCTTAGATGAGATTTATATTTTATGGGATGGACATCAAGATACATTTAATGAATTAATGGAATTTTTGAACAACAATAGTGAATTTTTTAAATTTACATTTACTAGCAGTAGTGATGGTGTAGCGTATTTGGACACTCTTGTTACTAACACAGATGAAGGCTTTAAGCTTAGAATACATAGGAAAGAGACTTTTAGCAAATCATATTTAGAATACACTAGTAATCAACCTAAAAAAATGATGTGAAATATTTATAAGGGACAATGTATAAGGGCTGTGAGGATGACTTCTGAATTTACAGATATGTTAAGTGAACTTTGATACATTACTGAGTTTTTCAGAGAAACAGGTTATGATTACAATATGATGAGACAGGTTAATGAGTATGTAATATGTGAATGGGGAAAGATATTTACTCCATTATTAGGTCTTAACAGGAATAGTGTTGAAGTGGTTAACAACAAGAATTGCACAAAGTATTTAAAAGTTTATAGTAGGGCCTGTGTCCTTGAATATGGACCACATATAAATAAAATCCAAGGGTTTCCTATGAAACCATCGAAGTTACACTACATCGAAAATGAGAAGATCGGGACTTCTACATTGAAATTGCAAACCATCGAAAACGGAAATCGTCGACTTCCAAAGCGTCGAAATGGAATGTCACAGCACTGGTGTATGTTTAATGCGACCCGGTAAGTGTGCGACAGTGACGGAGGTAGGAGTGGTCAGGTAAGTGAGTTAGGGTTAGGGTGCAGGTAGGTGAAGTGTGCGATAGTGTCGGAGCGACAGTGACGGAGGTAGGAGTGGTCAGGTAAGTGAGTTAGGGTTAGGGTGCAGGTAGGTGAAGTGTGCGATAGTGTCGGAGCTTGGGCTAGGGGTGGGTAAGTGAGTTAGGGTTAGGGTGCAGGTAGGTGAAGTGTGCGATAGTGTCGGAGCTTGGGCTAGGGGTGGGTAAGTGAGTTAGGGTTAGGGTGCAGGTAGGTGAAGTGTGCGATAGTGTCGGAGCTTGGGCTAGGGGTGGGTAAGTGAGTTAGGGTTAGGGTGCAGGTAGGTGAAGTGTGCGATAGTGTCGGACCTTAGGGTTAGGGTTTGGGTCAGGGCTAGTGTGTATTCTATGTAGTGTAGTGTGTTGTTTACGTTCCGTGTGTTGGTGTTCTGGTGTTCGGTGTTTTAAATGTCGACGATTTCTGTTTTCGCTGTTATGTACTTTCGATGGTCTAGTCTCGATGTAGTCATTCTCGATGTAGTGTAACTTCGATGGTTTCATAGGGAACCAATCCAAGACATATTAATAGAATACTGGAATGTGTTGATGGTCGACCGGGTTTAAGACCAAATTGTATTTATAAGATGGGGAAAAACCTAAAAAGTTTGTTGGAAAGAGGTTCAGGGGATTCTGGGACAGCTTACAGCACTAAGCATACTTTAAAATGTGGTTGCTGTAATCAATTTTATGTTATTACTGAAGATGAAGGTATAGTCCTGAATAATATTAATAAGACAAGAATTAGATTCAAACAGGGCAATTGAAATTAAAAATATATCATTTATTATCTAAATGCGTAGCATGTCTGGGATACTATATAGGCAAACTAAGAGGCATTTCAAAAAATGGATATATGCACATCTCTATAGTATTAGGACTAAGGATATAAATAGCATACTTTATAGACACATAGAGAAATTAGGATCAGAACATACATTTAAATTTTCCATTTTGGAAAATATAGGAATGGATCCTAGGGGTGGCGATTATAGAAATTTACTTGCATATAAAGAAGTTTGGTGGCAGCTATTAACAGATGCAGTTACACCACCAGGTCTGAACGACCATATTTCCATCAAACCACTTTTATGTAATAGCTAATTGATGTATACTAGGTTTGATTACCCCTATGTTGGTACATGTGTTGTTTTAATGTATGCACTAGATAGAATTTTATATTTTATATGTAATTTTACATTTAATGACATAGATGCATAGCTATTATCATAATAATTTTTATATTAAACATAGATATATATATTTATTTATATAAGGCTATGCAAATAGTGATGGTTATAGGGTTTTATAAATGTGTTTTCTGAGTTGACACATCAGATATTTTGTAATGAGTGTTGCCACTTTAAGATACTTGGTGCCAAAGAAATTATTTAAATACTTTATATTAGTGCTTGGCTTGTTCTGATGAAGCTCACTTTGTGTGAGTGAAAGTGCTTAACCTATTCATGCTACATTTTTAAATAAATGAAACTTGGTTTCACATTGTTTCTGTGGATACAATCTGTTGGATAGTATTGGATACTGTGTACATTTGTTTGTGACAGCGTATTGCTTGGTTTTGCAAAGTAGTTGGAGGTGTTTAATTCACCTAACTGCTGCTGTCTTTGGGTCCATTTGAACGTTCTTGAAGACTGCTCACACATCGTATTACATAGGAAGGCAGCTAATTTGTGTTATTTTGGTGAGTTTCGGTCTGTGGTTACTGGCGTTCTTTTGCCGCTATTTTTGTAATTATTTGGTGTACATGAACGTTTGTTGCTACTGATTCTTTCATTCCATATAACCCATAAAACATAAAATATAACTTTTTATCTATTCTTTTAACATATTATTTACTTCCCTTCTTATAATATTCATATTTAATATTTAATAATATTCATGTTTATTTTATCCATTTCTTTTATATCTTCAAAAACTCTTCTTTACATAGTTTCCCCATAACTTTACTACTCTTTTACATTTCAAAAACACATGTTCCGTAATTTCTTCTTCTTGACAATGTAAACATATTCTATTACTTTTCTTTTTGTATGGCATATTTCTCTTTACTGGCAATTCAGCTATTACCAGTCACCACAAAAAATATTGATGTTCTACTTTCTGATTACACCATTTGCTTCTTATTTTTATAGCTTTAATTTTTTCATCTGTTAGATTTTCCCACAGTTTTACATAGTAATGTCTTATCATTACATTCTTCAATCATACTTTTCTATCTTTTTCTATATCATCAATTTTTATTTTCCACAAAAATATTTTTTTCTTGGTAACATTTTATTTCTTCATTTCTACACTCTTTTTCTCTTTTACTGCATTTTACCATACCCCAAAATTTATCGGGTCTATATTATATCATCAAACACTTAAAAAAGCGAATGATGAATAATCGAACCCATGTAAGTGAAAGCTTACAATCTCAAAAGCTCAGAACAGCGCTGCTCCCAAAAAAAAAGAAAGAAATTTAAATAATACATAAAGTGGGGGGCTGGACCCCCACACCCCCCTACTTAAATATACCAACTCCAAGATCGCACTACAGTGCCAAAATCAGCAAAGTAATGAAAGTGGCCAAGCAAATTCTTTCCCTGGGAAAGAATTCGCTTAAAAGCTGCTTCACTATTTTGCCTTTTCTTTGTTTTAAGTTCGACCAAGATGCATTCGATATAATGCGTCCTTTATTTATTATTTATTTATTTATTAACATTTGTTTACCGGGTTTGTCCAACTGGGCTTGTGGCCCATTTTCAGTCGAGACCCGAGGAGAAAAGCTCCAGTAATACATTTTAAAACAAGTACAATTTTAAACAATATTGATATAATAGCAGTTATAGCAAAACGATTCACATTTGTTGGGTTACATGCATAAAGTTAAAGTTGCATTAAAAAGAAGCTAAGTAACAATTTTACATTGATATAGTTCAATAGGTCAACAATAAACATTTTTTGTTTGTATAAAATTGTGCAAATGCATAGTAGACACATTGGAGAGAGAGGTGTAATGAGGTACTAGGTATGGTCCTTTTGAGGGTACATAAAGGGAAGGAAGACTAGGTAGGGTCATGGCAAGGGCAGGTTCTGGAATTGAAAAAATAAGCTTTTAGTTCATTTTTAAAGTGTGAGGTGTGGGAGATTGAACGTAAGTCAAGGGGAAGTTTGTTCCAAGCATGGGCAAGGGACTGTTTGTAGAGTAGTTTGCCTACTGACCTTTTTAGGTGGTAGACATCAAGTAATTGTTGGTTAGAAGTATGGAGGGTCCAGGATAGGATGTAGATTGAGACTACGGAAGATAGAGATGGACAGAAGGAGGGTTTATAAAGAATAGAGTGTAGCATATGAAATTGATAAGATAGCAGAAACTGGGGAAATTCAAGCCATTGAAGAGAGTTTAAAGAAATGTAGTGGTGTGAGTTGTATGGGGAGTTAGTAATGAATCTGGCTATTTTATGGTAAGTCTGTTGCAGTTTGTTTAGAGTGGAGGCCTGGATATTGGTAAGAACTGGGATGGCGTATAAGAGGGAGGGGAGGAGGAGTGCCTGGCCTAGGGTAAGTCTAGATTCAGGGGTTAGGAATTTTTTGTTCCGATATAGCAGACCTAGTTTCTGGTTTGTTTTTTTTTATACATTGGAGTATGTGTAGGTTGAACTTGAGTTCACCATCGATAATGACCCCTAGGAGTTTTGTGTGGGTGTCAGGTTGGATCTTTGTATTGTTAGAAGATGTAATAAAAAAGGATGTTTTGTGATGAGAAAGAGAACGGGGAAGAAAAAGTAGGAGTTAGGCCTTTTTTGGGATTTAGGATCAATAGGTTGTGAGAGAGCCATTGTTCAGTGGATAGTAGGGCCTGTTGGGTCAGGGAGTGTAGTTCAGGAATGTTATTTGAGATGGATATAAGTGTGGAGTTGTCGGCATTCTGAATAAGGGAGGATTCTTTGCATGAGCTGTAAAGATCATTGGTGAAGATGTTAAACAAAAGGGGTCCCAAGATGGAGCCTTGGGGAGCACCAGTGGAGATGGGAAGGAAAGGTGAGGAGGATGACAGATTGTTCCCTGCCAGACAGGTAAATATTAAACCAGGCAAGTGCGGAGGTGGATAGGTGGAGATTTGCGAGTTTGGATAGTAGTAGAGGATGAGACACAGTATCGAAGGCTTTGGAGAGATCTAGGAAGAGACAGGAAATGAGTTTATTGTTGTCTAGGGCCTCTGCAATGATATGAGTGAAGGAGAGGAGGGCAGTGGTGGTGCTGTGGTGAAGATGAAATCCATGTTGGGTAGGGTTAAGTAAGTGGTGTGTGAGGAGGTGATTGAGAAGCTGTGAGTGAATACATTTTTCTAATATCTTGGAGGGGGGGCAGAATGGCAATGGGTCGGTAGTTTGAGGGGTCAGTGGAGTTTCCACCTTTATGAAGAGGGATAGTGAAGAAAGATTTGCAAAGGGTGGGGATAGTTGATTCCAGAATAGATCGATTAATTAGTATAGATACAGGATAGGCAATTGAGTTAGCAGCAAGTTTAAGGAATGTAGGAGATAGATTGTCAGTGGAAGGAGAGCAAGGTTTTAGCTTGAGTAGTAGAGATTTGATGTAAGTAATGGGAACTGGCTCAAAAGAAAACAACGTTGTGTTAGTGGGACTTGGAAAGATGGGTGTCAAAGTAGAGTTTGCCTTAGAGGTTACCAGATTTGGGATGGAATAGATAAAGTGTTTATTCAGGAGGGTAGCTGTTTCCTGAGAGGAAGAGTTAGGTTATGGGGAGGGATTAGAGGGCTTTCCAGGATAGAGGATGTTGCTGAGAGTTGACCAAGATTTTTGAGAATTGGATTTGTTGTTAAGCTGAGCAGAGCTATAGTATAACTTTTTGTCATTAGTTGTATGTTTTTTTGCAACGTTCCTCAGTTGCCTGTATTTTTGAAGAAAAGGTGGTTGTTTAGTTTTAGTCCAGGTTTTCCAAGCATGATCTCTTTGTTTCATAAGGGACCTAGTCTCTTTGGAGAGCCACGGAGCATGGTTTGATTTTACTCTGATCTTCCCAGAGGAAGCTAAGGAGTTTAGAGTATTCATGAAGATGCTATTGAAAGTGCTTACAGCACCGTTTAGGGGGAGGTGTTTTAGGATGGACCAATCAATGTTGTGGAGAATGGAGTTAAATTGGGATGAACTGAAAGTCAAAAAGTCAATAGTTTTCGACAGTCTTTGATAAGGGGGGGTTTAGGAATATGGAAGTAGTGTCTTAAGATGGTGGTAGGGAGATGATCACTGAGGGAGTCAGGTAAGGTGGTGGGATTGTGGTATTGGTGGGGGGAATTGGTAAGGATCCAGTCTATGATGGAGCTGGTAGTGGAATTTTTATGGAAGCGAGTGGGAGATGTTATAAGTTGGTGGAAACTGTGTAGGTGGATACTGAGTTGGGGGGAGTCAGTTGTGAGTTTGGACCAATCAATGTTGACATCACCAAGAATAAGTGTCTCATATGGTATGCTGTGGGAGAACCAGGATAGGATGTTTTCAAGAATGGGCAGATTGTTACCAGGAGGAAGGTAGATAGAGGCAATTGCAAGTTTTTTTGTGGGGATTCAGATGGCAGTTAAGGATGATGATTTCAGCTTGGAGGAAGTCAGGAATTGTGGAAGGGTATGGTGAGAGGTTAAGAATGTTTGAGTAGAGGATGGCCATGCCACCACCTTTTTTTACAGGTCTATCAGATCGGAAGATATTATAACCTGGTGGGAGTATTTCACTATTGGAGATTTGTGGCTTGAGCCAGGTTTCAGATAGGGAGAGTATGTGAGGGGTATTGAGAGCTATCCATGAGTGCAGCTCAGTGACTTTATTTGCTAGACTTTGAATATTCAATGAGTAAATAGTTAAGTATTTGGATGGAGATGATTGTTGTGACTGAGGTTGGTGACTGTTAGAGGAGTAAGATGGGGGCAGTGTAGAGGTAGTTTTGGGGAGAGAAGAGGGGCCATGATTGGGATGGATATCTCCAGAACAAAGTAGGTTTTTAGTGAGGAGAGAGTGTGTAGTAGATGCTGGATGGAGTTTGTATAGTTTTGACTTAGCTTTGTGGGAAGGTTTAAAAACCTGTATTATGGATAGTTTATATAGACGAGGTAGAAGTAATAACGAGATTAAGGGAGATAGTGAAAGATGAAGTAGTTGGATATATGTTGTATGAGGGAGAAGTTGGTGAACATAGGAGTGGGTTAGAGAGATTGGAGTGGTAAGAGGTGGATATAGAGAGTATAAGGAGTAGTGTAGAAGATATTATTAAATAATACATGTTGGAATAAAATATGGTCAGATAAGAGTAGGTAGAGAGACTGTAGTATAGAGGAAGTGGTGTTGGCAAGACTGACAGATTAGTAAGGTGGTTGTGACAATAGGCAGGAAGTGGAATTGTAGTGGCTAGTGGGACAGGAAGGGGAGGGATAGTTAGGTATAAAGGTAATTGCTATGGGGTGGGTGGGAATGGGGTAGGGTAGGGGAGCAAAATTAGCCCAAGCGTAGAGAGGGCAAACAGAGCAGGGCTAGCACCCTGGTCAAGATGAAGTCATAGAAACAATCAGAAAAAGATAGTGAAAAACTAGCTTGAGAGACAAGGATATAAAGGTTCTAAAGGTATAGTCACCAGAAATAAAATAAAAAGAAATAAAATATGAGCAGAAATAAGCTTACAAAAGGACACTGGCCTCAAGCTACACAAGTAGATTTACTTGAAGCAAACCTAGTGCTGTATGCTTAAAATAAGCTACAATAGAGAGGGGCTTTGGAGGGGGGGTAGAGGTATTACTAGCAGCTAAAAGCAGGGCAAAACATAAAAAAAATAATATGTAAGAGTTTGAAGACAGTAACATAAGGCAGATGCACTAGGAAAGGCAATTATGAGAGAGCCTATAAATGAATTCAGGGAAGGGTAAAGTGCAGAACAGGAGAATATACACAGAAACAGTATGAGGACAGTGGGCAACCAAAGAGAAAGGATAGGAGCTGCTGGCTGCTAGCAAAAAAAAACCTGTAAATTCTTGTTGTGCTTATAAAGTCTAGCATTAATTAAAATATTAGCTTATGTAGTAGTTATTTACTGGGACACATACTTCAGTGGTATTATTTTAAGCTTAAAATGGCGGCTTCTGGACAGATAGTTAGAGTTGCAGGGTATTTGTTAAGGTCCTCAAACCTGTGTTGCCTGTACTGTGGCCAGGAGAAAACTGCAGGGAAAAATCCACTAGGGCTAGAAAAACAGAGAGGAGGGAGATTAGTTATGAGAAAGTAATTCAGGAAAAGAGCGTGAGACAAAAATACCATGGGTAGAGAGAAAAAAATTAATACAAGTAGGCAGAGACAGTATACCTAGCATTAATTTCTATTGTATGAGTGTCTTACACACATAGCTAGCTAAGAACACAGCAGTGTTTACATCTATGCATAAAGTAATGCAGAACAACAGTAGTTAACAATAGCACAGTGTAGACATACACAAGGCAATGATTCACAAAGCAAGAAAACAGAAATCTGGGATACTGAGGACAACAACAATTGGTACACTTTCAGGCAATAGTTCTTCCTTTTACTTTAGTGCTACACCAAGAAATTACAGTGAAAATACTACAGATACATCTAAATGTGAAGATAAGGTGTTGTTGCTCCTTGCAACAAGAAACTTAGTTGGTCATCTAACAGGAACCCTTTTATCATACTTATATTTGTACAGTTTTACTACTAATCTCTCAACTTTTTTATTTATCCACTTTAACATTTTGTACAAATTTAATGAAGCTGTGTATACCACTGGGTTAATTAACCCTAAACCACCTTCTTCTTTATTTACATACAAAATGCCTCTTTTTACTGGATTTAATCTAGAACCCCATATTAATGAAAAAAAATATCTGCAATAATTTTTTTTCAAATACTGCTAAGCATGCTATTTTCCTGTCAGTACTGAATTTATCAAATAAGCCTTTTTCCAAAATGACAATTTATATTTTCTCCAGAAAGGACATGTTTGTTTTATTTCTTCTATTGTTTTTTCCATTGAATTCTACTTACATCTTTATTCCCAAATTTTATACCTAACACAGAAATTTAATTCAATGTAAAATATATGTCCCGGATCTTTACTACATCACGTAAACTTGATTTTCTCTTTATTTAAAGACCCACTCCCTATCATCTCCAGATACTCATTTGTGCAAATTATTACATCTTTTATTAATTTTTTTTTTTGCAGTTATTATAATGCTATCAGCATATGTTAACAGAGCTAGAATTCTTAACTCTTCAGGTGTTATATACCCCCACTTCCTTCATTTTCTAATTTATTTCATATACTATCATATTTATAACTAATAAAAAGATTACACATTTCATTGGATATCCCAGTTTTATGCCATTTTCCATATGTATTTTGGCTTAACCAGCTAATAACAAATATGTTTTACTTTATTATTACCATACACTGACATAAATATTTTTTCTCACTTATACTCTTTCATTATTGCCCATAAGATTTCATGTCCATTTGTGTCAAATGCCTTATTAAGGTCCTCTATCATGATTTTTGCTTATTCTTTTCTGTTCATAATAGCATCCACAATTTCTCAGTCATTAATAATTCTTGAGAACCCTTCTCTTTATACTTTATATGCTATTTTCTATAATATTTTCAATTTTATTTTCAAATTTCTTTTGTATTATTTTCATAAAGATCTTATAATCATTATTATTTAATACTATTGATCTCCAGCTTTTTAATTGCCTTCTGTCTTCCTTCTTCTATATGAATTTATGCATTCCACTACATAATTCTTACACACAAAAACTTTAATTTAACCATTCAATCAAGTTCTTTAAAAGCATTTTTTTGCCAGCCCCTTAAATTTGTATGCATTTCATTCCCTATTCCATCTTGGCCTGCAGTTGAATCTGTACTTGCCCTAATACTTTATCTAGCTCATTTAAAACATCTCTTTTTCCAACTCTTTGTTCTCTTTTTCTGTTAACTTTTGTACTTTCCATGTTTTTCTTCACTGCCTTCTTTTTTCTTTAAACAATTCTTGTACATCTTGCCCTGCACTATTCATAATCTTTCCTGAGTTCTTTTCTCATTCTTCTTTCAGGTGTTTTATTTCTTTCATTACACTATATCTTCCTTTACTTATCTGCCTAAGTAACTCAATACTTCTTTTTTCTTTAAAAAGTATCTTTGCTTATATAATAATTCTTGTATTTTTTCTTGATTTCTCTCATATCATTCTTTTTCTTTGTCAAAGTGCTTTCTATCTATATATTTTAAATATTCAAATGCATTGTTATATGTTCTTTTGTATTTTTCTTTCTCTACTTTTCTTACATCATAGTCCCACTGAAAAAAAAATATATTTTTCTTTAAATGCCACCCACCTTTCAGACCATTTTATAAAAATGTTCTCACAGTAATATAATCTTTCCATAATATTACTAATTTCTTTCATTCTTCATCCCATGCTTTCTCATTTACCATTTTTATTTATTTGCCTGTTTTTATATTCTCCTTTTTCCCTTTATTTCTAGCCACATTGCAAGATGATTGGAAAATCCTGTTTCAACTACCTCCCCTTCTCCTATAGCTAAAACTTCTGATACTATAAAATAATTTATTTCAGTTTTATACATACCCCATTTGTAAGTCCATACATTTTTGTCCCAAAGTTTTAACTTGCCACATCTTATAACTTCTAACATGTTTCTTATATCATTTCCTTTCTTTTTATGCTTGCTCCTTAAATCACAATTAAAGTTTCCTGTTATTATAATATTCATATTTATCACTGCATATTCTAAAATCTGATGAAAAAGCTTTCCCTTTCTTTACAATTAGTATAAGCACATTATAATTCTGTATACTTGTTCTTTCCATTTTAAATCTACAATTGTTAATATTCCCAATATTGTTAAAATTACATCTAATATTGTTACTGTATTTCTACAGAATACAGCTATTCCAGAACATCTCTCATTTCCCAAATTCTAGATTATCTTTCCTCCGCATAGTTTTTCTGTTTGTGATCTTTCATTTATTAAAAATCTTGTGTCTTCTAATATAATTACATCACGTGTATTACACTGCTCCAACATTTTTATTCTTCTTAATATATTCTTTATACTATTCACATTTACAGAAAGCAGTTTAACATTTTAATTTTCCATAGATTCGTAGCTAATTACTAGGCTAGCTTTCTTAATAAGTCATTCTAAGCCTAACCATTTTCCTTCCCAAAGGTGAGAATCAAACACTGTACCTTGTGCCTGCAAGTCAAACACCTTAACCATTATACTAAGCCCCAGTCCTTAGCTGTATATATTCTTATTCAATCATTTCCTTTCTTTTTTTTTTGTACTCTCTCTTTAAATGTTCTTTTTCTGTATTTTACACTTTTACCAATAGAATTATTTCTCCATTTTTACTACCTCCCAGTTTGTCTTCTTCATCACTCATTTCAGAACTTTCTTTTATGTCCTGTTTATTATTTTTTTCTCATGCAATTTTTCTACTAGTTCTACTACTTCTAAAATTTCTTCACTTTCAGATTCTTTTCTTTCTTTTTCCTTACTCTTATTTTTGTTTTTACAATTCCTCTATAAATGTCCAATTTTTGTTATATTTAGAACATTTTAGTTCACATTTTTTGCATCATGTCCAATTTCCCGACAAATATAACATTTTCTTTTGTCATAATTACTTATCAAATGCCTTTCTTTTTCATAAAAAACTGTTTTGGTTTGCCCCAGTATTTTATGTTTTGTCATAAACTTTTTCGATATCCAGTACTTCTTTACATAAAGCTTTCAAATGTCCTTTCAAAGTCTCTTTTTCTACCTCTGTTTGAAATTATGCATGAATCTTCTTTTTTGTTTACCTGTTAAATGATTTTATCACATAAACAGTCCATGTGTTACAGTCTTCCTTTCCTCATATTCTCCAAAAAAAAATTATTAAAAAACAGTTTCAAATATAATCACAAAATGTCTCTTTATTAATAAGAATTAATGACCTTACCTTATCTGCTTTTACCACCAAAGGAGCTATTAAATTGTCCCACACTTCATACCTGTCCATTTCTTTGTCTTCTTTACTTTGAATCGTTTCCATATACTTCATTTGTTTTCATTTCCATCTGCCTTCTTTTCTGATATGCCACTTTTGCCTTCTTTTACTTTCCTTGTATATGTTTTATTTTCCATCTCATCACTTTTCTTCAGGACTGTCTCTGAATGCTTCTTTTGTGTTTTCTCCACAATGTCCCCACAGGAAACATCTCCTTCATTTTCTGGTTCATTCTGCACCATCATTTCTTTAAGTAAATCATCCGACAACCCTCCTGACTGGGGGATTGTAATTATGCATCTATCATTTGCTTTCTTATCTCCATCAAACAGGTTTCTTTGAAATATTTCCTCAGAATCCTGAACACATTCTCTTGCCTCAATATTTGTTTTTTCCTTCATTTCTTTCACCACTCCATCATATCCTACTCTCTCCATCTGCTTCCTTGTTTCTCCAGGCTGTCTCTGTACATGGAATGAAAACAGGAAGTTCTTCTTCAAATTGGGTCCCACTCACAACAATGATGAGTAAGGGAAGTTCCCTGCTGTCAGATCCAGGTGCAATGGCCACATTTTCCAGTAGGTAATTTAACTATCTACTCAGGTCTTCCTCTGAAAAGGGTCCCAGTGAGATTAACCTGGTCAGCAAAAGATAAATGAATAAAAATCAATATTTTTACTTAAACTTACACATTGCTAAACACACTGGAAAATGTTAGGGCACAACCCAATACCCTTATACTGGGAGACTTTAACTACCCCTCCATTAACTGGGAAAAATTACTCATGTACCAACACATTTGCTCAACGTTTTCTGGAATTCCTTAATTCCAATGCCCTGGACCAACTCATTCTTACCCTCACCAGGGGTGGAAACATCCAGTACCTGGTCATTACTAATATGGGCAACCATTGCTCTACACCAGTATTCAACTCCTCCTCGGTCAGACCTGACCACAAGCTAATCACCATGGATATCCACATCCCACCCTCACTCCCCCAAAGGAAACCACTGTAAAAACTTCTCCAAAGCCAGTTTTGGGCTTCTAAAAACAGAGGTGGCTAAATTCATGACACCCATGCAAATGGAAAATAGGTGCATGACTGCTGAATCATACACCAATGCACTGTATGAGCACATACACAAGTGCATGGAATGGGCCATACCAAACAGAACCGAGACACTCTCCTCCAAAAAAATGAAGTCAATCTGGTGGTCCCCCACCATAAACAAACTCTACAACAGAAGGAAAAAGCTGTTGCGGAAAAGGGTGAATTCCCAAGACTGGAAAAACTCCCTTGTTAACCTCAGCAAAAAACTGAGATCCCTCATCAAATCCTCTAAAGCTAGCTATGAAAACAAAATTGTCACAGATTCTAAAGACAACCACAAGGCATTCTATAGTTATGTCAAGAATCTACATGGCAATACTCAGATCTGCTCTGATTTACAGCACAATGGCAATACATATACAGAACCAAATGATATCGGCAACATATTGGCCAACAGGTTCAATGCGAACCTTACCCTCATTTCACCCCCTAAAGGGCCTATCACAATACCTGAGGAATGCCAAGTCCCTATTATCACAGCTATACAGGTAAAAAACACACTGTAGAAAGCCAAGAATACAGCTTCAATGGCACCTGATAATATCCATGGCTGTGTTCTACATGAATTACAAAGTGAACTGGCACCACACCTGAGTACCCCATTCAATCACAGCCTCATTTCAGGCTTTGTTCCTACTGAATGGTGCACTGCTATGGTCATCCCATTCCACAAAGGGGGAGCAACTACAGACCCTGGGAACTACTGCCCCATTAGTCTGATGAGTCTGATATGTAAGGCTATGGAGCACATCATCATGGACCTTATAAATAAGGACATAGGGAATCTCCAAATTCTGGACCCCATGCAGTCTGGGTCTGTGAAAGGTAGATCATGCCTGTTCAACCTGATAGACTTCTTTGAGTCTGTGACCAGAGCAGTGGATGAGGGCAAGGTAATCACACAGCCTACTTAGATCTTGCAAAGGCCTTCAACACCATCCCTCATTCAAGAATCATAGACAGACTTACTAAACTAGGCATAAACCCCTATGGCATAAGATAGGTTGCCAACTGGCTCACTGATAGAACCCACACTGTGAAAGCAGCAGACTCCAAATCTGACTAACAACCAGTTACAAGTGGTGTCCCACACGAATTGGTCCTAGGTCCTCTCCTGTTTGGCATCTACTTCTTTGATGTTCAAGCCAATACAAAGGGACTCTGGCTGACCATGTTTGCAGATGATTGCAAACTGGGAGCCATTATTGATTCTCCAACTGATATAGACATTCTACAAAAAGGCCTCACTGACACCAATGACTGGTGCCAGAGCCATGGCCTTAAGCTCAATGCCAAAAAGTGCATTGTCATTCCCTTTGGGAAAAATTTGGTGGCCATGAACTACCACATAGGGGGTAGTCCACTAAACACTGAAGGTGTGATAAGAGACCTGGGGACACAGGTTGACAGCAACCTCTCCTTTGATAACCACATTGCCACTGTAGTCAGAAAGTTCTTCTATGTGGCACATCTCATTACAAAAGGTTTCTCATCCAGGAAGAAAGAGGTCATAATCCCTTTCTACTCATCCCTCATTAGACCTATTATAGAATACAACACCCCATTTGGTATCTACCTCACTAGACACCTACAACAACTAGAAAGGCCACAAAAATACCTTACTAAGAGGATTTTAGGCCTTAGACACATGTCCTATACGGATAGACTCAAAAAACTCCAGCCATACTCTGTCTCTTATCACCTACTTAGAGGCAATTTCTGCTTGACCTACAAAGCCATGTCTGACCCTGAGCTGCTAAATATGCTACATCTAAAGAAATCCCAATCCCTCTATGCCACAAGCTCCAGGGACCTAAACCTCATTGCCACAATAAACAGAACATGCTGGAGGGACAGGTTCCTAGTCCAGAGACTTCCCATACTCTGGAACAAACTTCCCATTCACGTCAAGCAGAGCACTTCACTGGCCCTCTTTAAGAGAAATATTGATGAGTGGATGGGCAACAGGAAGTTCACCCCGGGGATCACTTCAGTGGTGTTGCTTGACAGGGCTCACTGGGAACTAACTTTGGGTGGCATGATGCCAGGGAATCTTCTTGGGCTAGACTTATATAGGCTCCAGGGTCGTTAGCTTAGTGCACACCTAAGAACCTATGAACCTATGAACATACATGTTCTTTGTGAGCCGCAAAACATACATTAAGGACTACTTTGTATACTCCAAGAATGAATAATGAACTATGCTTAATCTTTATAAAATCCGTCCTGTATAGCTATTAAAGAAAATGAATTATCATAAATAAAACTGTTCTGCATTATTCTGGAATATTCTTCCAAGGAAAATGTGTAAAAATAGACTCTTATAAAATTTCAAACCGAGCTATGATAACTTACTTGAAGAATGCACAAGGAATTGCTTTAAGGACACCATTTAAAGCAGTATAAGCTTTAACAGCTCTTTACTGCTCCCAGTTTCAAATATAACTGACCTTGAATTAGTCTAGCAGTGTTCATGAATTGTTTGAATTGTATGAAACAAAGCAGTAAATTAATCAATCTAATAGTCCTTCTGAAATGTATAGCTAAAGGTTAAAGCAGTGTAGTATAATCATCAGTTTTATGCATCTTACAATAATTTTTATTATCATTGTTAATATTCTAATGCCATTGTATTAACCTTTAGTCCAAAAGGAGCCTGGGTCAAGGTAGGCCTTTGGGCTAAACCATTCACCTAGTTAATGACTACAAAATGATATAAAGAATATAAATAAATTCCTTCTGGTCCTACAAAAGCACTGAATTAATATGAGTGGTCAGTTCACGACTATCAAGATTTCATCAGGAAGGAGGGATAATAGCTGCAAGTTTATGTATCAAAAATTTCTCCTTTTCAGCAAATAGTTGATTGATTATATAAAAAGAGCTTTAATGGCAACATTGTCTAAACCCATGAAGTAAAAATTAGCCTCTGCATGTAGAGATTGTGTTAGCCAAGTGTATTACATACTTTAATCTGCTTTTAAATATTTCTTAACATAAAAATTATCCACAAAACCACATAACTAAATAAATAACTCAAGTCTAACTTGAAAGAAGCTGTTGTTTTTTTTTTTAATTTCTCCAAGTCTTTTGGGTTTCTAACACCATGACTGGAGTGGACCCCATTCCTAAGTCAAAGTACGATTAAAGTTCATGAAATTAGTATTGTTTCACTCTTTATTGTTAGCCAAAAGTGCTCTTTGCAGCAGCTGCAATGTGCCCAGTAGTGACTCCTTCTGCAATTCATACTGGGTTCCATGGATTGGTAACATATCTAAATACAATTGTAAATTCTTTTTTTATAAGACTCACTGCTCCTACTACTGTTGGAACTGTCTGGGTATCTTTCTTCCACATGGCTCTCATTTCTGCTTGCATATCCTGATATTTTATAACTTTGTGTCTCTCTGTACACAAGATACCGTAGTCACTGGGTGTGACGATTTCAATGATCAATGCTACTTTTGTCTTCTTTTCTTGGATCACTATATCTGGTTTTCTGGCATCTATCTTTTGAACTGTTGGTAATGGGTAATGCCATGTGATATAAACTTCATAATTTTCTATGATACTTTGTGGCTCATTTTTCCAGTGTTTTTCAACCACGTTGATACCACAATGTTTGCACAATCCCCAGTGCAACAGTCTCACCACATTATTATGCCTTTCAGTATACAGTCCTTCTGCCATTAGTGTCACAACCAGCAACAAGGTGTGTGACTGTTTCCAGTTCGGTTTTACAAAACCTACATTTGTCTGTTTCTTCCACATGTTTAATGGACTTTGTAAACCAGTGTGTGTACGTAGCCCACTATCTTGGGCTGCCAATATTAATCTTTCATATCTTGGTTTGAATTCGCCTCTCCTTAACCATTCCTGTGTTTGTTTCTGATCAACATGAGGCTGTTCCAGAAGTTTTCTATACTTGCAACTATATTTATGTTTTTTCCACATTTCTTGCCTTCTCATCTGGTCCTTTACCTTATATTTTTTCTTTTGTTTTTTGGCACATTCAGTTGCTGCCTGGTTTTTATCTACTTCTGGTTTTATTTCCATTCCTGCTTGACGTCGATATGCTTCTGCTAGATTAAGCAGAGATGTCATCCTAGATTTATTCTCCTCATGCTTCAAAACTTTCACTACATTTGAATCCTGTGAGGTCAGTAGATATGTGTGGAGTCCCACGATTGCAGATCTATACATGTAATCAATTTCAAGGAGGCCCATCCCTACTTCGGAATGGGGAATATATAACCTTGGTATACACTGACTTTTATAAATCATTTGTTGAGCATGAAGCATCCTTCTTGTTTTAATATCCAATCTATCCAACACTTTTTGAGGCCATTCAATCACTCCAAAACTATAAGTTATGACAGGAAGAGCAAATTGATTTATGGCTTAGATCTTGTTCCTAGATGTCAGTGCTGTTCTCAAGATTAATTTAAGTCTTCTAAAGTATTCCTTACTGAGTTTTATTCACATTTGTTCGTGTTTTGTTGCTGATCCTTCATCAATTCCCAAGTATTTATACACTCCCTCTTGCTCAAGTTCTTTTATATCACATTCTTGTCCCAAACTGATGTTTTCCTGGTGCTGCAGTTTTCTTTTTTTAAAAGTTGGTCTTGACAAATGTGCAAAAGCAAATGACATTCCAATATCATCTGAAAAAGTTTTGACAACCTGCAGCTGTGCTTTCAGTTCCTCATCTGATGAGCTATACAGTTTTAAATTACTGACAAAGCGAAGATGAGAAGTCATTAGACTTTGTTGTTTTCTAGGAGCCAAATTGTAGCCATGGCCTAAGCTGTTAAGTAAACAGCTTAATGGGTTAATAGCTAAGCAGAATAGCAACAGTGACAGGGAGTCACCCTGGAATATCCCCCTTTGAATTTTTATCCCTGGGATAATAATATGTCCTTTATCATGGATTAATTGCAAAGTGGTCTGCCACTGTTTCATCGTAGTCATTCAGTGTAGGGTTTATCTTATACATTTTTAAGCCCTCTTCAATCCATGAATGTGAGTTACTATCAAATGCTTTTTTGTAGTCAATCCATGCCATACTTACATTCTTCCCCTTTTCACAGTTCTCCACTATAACTTTGTTTAACAACAGATTATCCTTTGCTCCATATGACTTTCTTTTATTGCCCTTTTGTTCTACTACCATAATTGAGTTTTCTTCTAAATGACTATACAGCATCAATCCCCGTGTATAGTTTATACAGTGTTGGAAGACAAGTTATTGGTTTATAATTTTTGAGATAGCTTGCAAGTTCACTTGTAAGTAGAAGCATTGTTTTTCCTGTTGTTAGCCAGGTTTAGGTGTCTGTTTGGGGTGTGCATATAAATAGTTCTTAATCATGGCTAAATCCTTGTACAAAGATGTTAATACTTTCAGCCAAAAGTTAGGTACTGCATCTGGTTTTCTGATTTGAAGCTTTTCTTAACTTTGTTTCAATCTCTCTGGCTGTTATTTCATCCCATTTCATATCCTGTACCTTTAAACTTCTTATTCTTTCTTTTACTTCTTTTATCCATTCAGCATCTTTGTTGTGTTCCACAGGATCTCATAGATACTTATCCAAAATGCATCTATTTCTTCTTTTTTGGCGGTCTTTCAATTCCTTTTACCTTATTTCCCAATTCTCTATAAATTTTTTTTTGGATCATCAATAAATTGCTTATTTTGTACTTTTTCTTTATATTTATCTGTGTATCTTCTAAGTCTTTCCGACTGTGATGAAATTTTTAGGTTGTTATTTGTGGTAGTACATGATAGATCCTGTTTTGTTCTAATACTGCGCATTGCTTTTATCCCATCTATCTTTCTTAGTATTTTTGTTGATCTGTTCCCTGTCCTATAAACTTCTAACAATGACGCATCTTGTCTTAGCTGCTTTATAGTTTTCTCTATTCGATATTTACATGATGGTATTCGCTTTCACTGCCTCTTTTCCCTCACTACCCTATGTTCTTGTGGTAGAACTTTTTCAGTTATTAATTTAGCAGCACAGTAATATATCCTGTTTACGTCTGTTATATCGCATGGATCTCTATGGACAGTCCTAATTACTGTGTGCTTTTGTTTTATCAAGCTGCTGACTTTTGGGGTTTTATTAACCTTCTGCAGTCTATTTCTCTCATTGATCTTGATATATCTGTCTTTGTCTATTAAATCAAGCAACTCTTCTCTTAACTCCTTTTCTTCCAAACTGAGGGTACATCCCTTGTTTCCCAATTCCTGCAGACATTCTATAGAAAGTTCTACAGCATCTTCCTGTGACACATTCTCTTCAATTTCATCCTGTGTCATCTGTTGTTCTGTCATATGGGAACTCACTGGCCTATCACACCTCAACATTGACTGCATCAGAGTTTCACAGTTTCCTGTTCCTTCCCTTGCTGTCTAGCTTCAAGTGAATATTTATACTGGTTTCCTGTGGAAGGCCCCAAAATATCTTGACATGGTGCCTGACCAATTGCTTCCTGTTCCACTGTTTTCCCCTTAATTTGGAGGTCCATTGCTCTATCCTGTTGTGGTACTTTCTGCATTAGATTTTCTACACTGAATCCTTCACTTTGCAGGTGCTCCATGACCTCAGATTCTATTTCTTTAACTTCTCCAGTACTAATCTCTTTTTTTACTTTTCCTCTTTCTCTTATTTTTTGTATTGTAAAGTTTTCCATATCCGGATTCCTTTGTCTGTATTTCTCTTCAAATATCTTTGGTGCTGCTCTTTTTGTATTAGTTAGTTTTGCTTTCTCCTTTACATAAATATGACACCATATTAAATCTCTTTTCCTTTCCCATGTCCATATTTCTTCTTCACGTCTCCTGATCTTCTTGCTTTTCCTTATTCTGGGGACTCACTCCATCATGCTGTGATGTAGTCTGTGTTAGACCTTCTACATCAAATCCTTCCCTTCGCAGGCACTCCACAACTTCAACTTCTAGTTCTTTAACTTTTGCTTTACTAATTGTCTTTTTTACATTACATCTTTGTGCTATTAATTTTTTATTGTAAAATTTTCCATATCTGGATGCCTTTGCCTGTATTTTTCTTTGAATATCTTTGAGACTGCCTCGTCTATATTAGCTAACTTGGCTTTATCCTTTCCGTAAATATTGCACCATATCAAATCTCTCTTTCTTTCCCATGTCCATATTTGTTTTTTATATTTTTCAAATATCTATAGGTTTTGTTGTTTATATTTTCACACTTCCTCAGATGCATCTTTTTCAAAACAGATGAAAGTTCCTTGATCTATATGCTGTCTTTTTAAAACATGTTGTATTAATGAATGCAAATTTTTATTTGGAAGCTTCTGACAGTTTTTCTTGCAGAAGTATTTTTCTTTCCTCTAATTTCTCTCTTAATCGTTTTGTATATCTTGTGTCTAGAAATTCTGAGCTATTTGCATAATAGTAACAATACATAATTTCTTTCTTATACTCAATATTCCACTTTATCATCTTTATTGGTCTTCTTTGGCCAATCAGTTTTTGTGATTTTTGTGGGACTGCTACTTCCTTCTACAATGGGGGGGGGGGCACCTCCCCCCTGAGCCTGGCCAGGCCCCATTGTAGGAATGTTTCCATATTTTGAGGATTCTACACAGTCATTTTTTCAAAGCCTGGCACTAGTGTGCCTACCAGGATTAGGCACTTTCTTATCTTGGGTCTTGTGCACCAAGCTATCTTTTTTTTTTCTGTTTGTTTTTGACTTACTTCTGTCCATGGTATATGCTATATAAATACAGTCTATATATCAGTGTCGCTTGGTGAGATTTTGTGAAAACAGGGTCCACCTCATGAAGGCACTCACCAAGACTTGAGGATGAATTCAATTTCAGCTCTATTTCTCTCCTTTGCTTGTTGACTTTTCATCCCTCCATTAGGACCGCTAAGCTGTTACAGTACAAATCTACTAATGGACTTCCAAATAAAATCCAATATTCTAGGTACATACTAGAAGGTAATGCAACTCACACAAGCTTTAATTCCTAAGGATAAGAAACCACTCAACTGTATGCCTTTTATGTTACCCGTCTGGCACAGGAAGCAATCTGTGTGATATGTACAGATATGACATATATTATTTGAGTGAATTAGAGGTAGATAATGTTACCCGTCTGGCACAGGAAGTAATCTGTGATGAATTACAGATATGACATATATTATTTGAGTGAATTAGAGGTAGATAATGTTACCCGTCTGGCACAGGAAGTAATCTGTGTGATACGTACAGATATGACATATATTATTTGAGTGAATTAGAGGTAGATAATGTTACCCGTCTGGCACAGGAAGTAATCTGTGTAATATGTACAGATATGACATATATTATTTGAGTGAATTAGAGGTAGATAATGTTACCCGTCTGGCACAGGAAGTAATCTGTGTGATACGTACAGATATGACATATATTATTTGAGTGAATTAGAGGTAGATAATGTTACCCGTCTGGCACAGGAAGTAATCTGTGTGATACGTACAGATATGACATATATTATTTCAGTGAATTAGAGGTAGATAATGTTACCCGTCTGGCACAGGAAGTAATCTGTGTGATACGTACAGATATGACATATATTATTTCAGTGAATTAGAGGTAGATAATGTTACCCGTCTGTCACAGGAAGTAATCTGTGTGATACGTACAGATATGACATATATTATTTCAGTGAATTAGAGGTAGATAATGTTACCCGTCTGGCACAGGAAGTAATCTGTGTGATACGTACAGATATGGCATATATTATTTGAGTGAATTAGAGGTAGATAATGTTACCCGTCTGGCACAGGAAGTAATCTCTGTGATACGTACAGATATGACATATATTATTTGAGTGAATTAGAGGTAGATAATGTTACCCGTCTGGCACAGGAAGTAATCTCTGTGATACGTACAGATATGACATATATTATTTGAGTGAATTAGAGGTAGATAATGTTACCCGTCTGGCACAGGAAGTAATCTGTGTGATACGTACAGATATGACATATATTATTTGAGTGAATTAGAGGTAGATAATGTTACCCATCTGGCACAGGAAGTAATCTATGTGATATGTACAGATATGACATATGTTATTTGAGTGAATTAGAGGTAGATAATGTTACCCGTCTGGCACAGGAAGTAATCTGTGTGATATGTACAGATATGACATATATTATTTGAGTGAATTAGAGGTAGATAATATTAATCGTCTGGCACAGGAAGTAATCTGTGTGATACGTACAGATATGACATATATTATTTGAGTGAATTAGAGGTAGATAATGTTACCCGTCTGGCACAGGAAGTAATCTGTGTGATATGTGCAGATATGACATATATTATTTGAGTGAATTAGAGGTAGATAATGTTACCATTCTGGCACAGGAAGTAATCTGTGTGATACGTACAGATATGACATATATTATTCGAGTGAATTAGAGGTAGATAATGTTACCCGTCTGGCACAGGAAGTAATCTGTGTGATACGTACAGATATGACATATATTATTTGAGTGAATTAGAGGTAGATAATTTTACCCGTCTGGCACAGGAAGTAATCTGTGTGATATGTACAGATATGACATATATTATTTGAGTGAATTAGAGGTAGATAATGTTACCCGTCTGGCACAGGAAGTAATCTGTGTGATACGTACAGATATGACATATATTATTTGAGTGAATTAGAAGTAGATAATGTTACCCGTCTGGCACAGGAAGTAATCTGTGTGATATGTACAGATATGACATATATTATTTGAGTGAATTAGAGGTAGATAATGTTACCCGTCTGGCACAGGAAGTAATCTGTGTGATACGTACAGATATGACATATATTATTTGAGTGAATTAGAAGTAGATAATGTTACCCGTCTGGCACAGGAAGTAATTTGTGTGATATGTACAGATATGACATATATTATTTGAGTGAATTAGAGGTAGATAATATTACCCATCTGGCACAGGAAGTAATCTGTGTGATACGTACAGATATGACATATATTATTTGAGTGAATTAGAGGTAGATAATGTTACCCCTTCTGGCACACAAAGCAATCTGTGTGATACGTACAGATATGACATATAATATTTGAGTGAATTAGAGGTTGATAGTGTTACCCGTCTGGCACACAAAGTAATCTGTGTGATATGTACAGATATGACATATATTATTTGAGTGAATTAAAGGTAGATAATGTTACCCGTCTGGCACACGAAGTAATCTGTGTGATACGTACAGATATGACATATATTATTTCAGTGAATTAGAGGTACATAATGTTACCCGTCTGGCACAGGAAGTAATCTGTGTGATATGTACAGCTATGACATATATTATTTGAGTGAATTAGAGGTAGATAATGTTACCCGTCTGGCACAGGAAGTAATCTGTGTGATATGTACAGATATGACATATATTATTTGAGTGAATTAGAGGTAGATAATGTTAACCGTCTGGCACAGGAAGTAATATGTGTGATACGTACAGATATGACATATATTATTTGAGTGAATTAGAGGTAGATAATGTTACCCGTCTGGCACAGGAAGTAATCTGTGTGATAAGTACAGATATGACATATATTATTCAAGTGAATTAGAGGTAGATAATGTTACCCGTCTGGCACAGGAAGTAATCTGTGTGATACGTACAGATATGACATATATTATTTGAGTGAATTAGAGGTAGATAATGTTACCCGTCTGGCAAAGGAAGTAATCTGTATGATATGTACAGATATGACATATATTATTTGAGTGAATTAGAGGTAGATAATGTTACCCGTCTGGCACAGGAAGTAATCTGTGTGATATGTACAGATATGACATATATTATTTGAGTGAATTAGAGGTAGATAATGTTACCCGTCTGGCACAGGAAGTAATCTGTGTGATACGTACAGATATGACATATATTATTTGAGTGAATTAGAGGTAGATAATGTTACCCGTCTGGCACAGGAAGTAATCTGTGTGATACGTACAGATATGACATATATTATTTGAGTGAATTAGAGGTAGATAATGTTACCCATCTGGCACAGGAAGGAATCTGTGTGATACGTACAGATATGACATATATTATTTGAGTGAATTAGAGGTAGATAATGTTACCCGTCTGGCACAGGAAGGAATCTGTGTGGATATGACATATATTATCTGAGTGAATTATAATGTTACCCGTCTGGCACAGGAAGTAATCTGTGTGATACGTACAGATATGACATATATTATCTGAGTGAATTAGAGGTAGATAATGTTACCCGTCTGGCACAGGAAGTAATCTGTGTGATACTTACAGATATGACATATATTATTTGAGTGAATTAGAGGTAGATAATGTTACCCGTCTGGCACAGGAAGTAATCTGTGTGATACGTACAGATATGACATATATTATTTGAGTGAATTAGAGGTAGATAATGTTACCCGTCTGGCACAGGAAGTAATCTGTGTGATACGTACAGATATGACATATATTATTTGAGTGAATTAGAGGTAGATAATGTTACCTGTCTGGCACAGGAAGTAATCTGTGTGATACGTACAGATATGACATATATTATTTGAGTGAATTAGAGGTAGATAATGTTACCCGTCTGGCACAGGAAGTAATCTGTATGATACATACAGATATGACATATATTATTTGAGTGAATTAGAGGTAGATAATGTTACCCGTCTGGCACAGGAAGTAATCTATGTGATATGTACAGATATGACATATATTATTTGAGTGAATTAGAGGTAGATAATGTTACCCGTCTGGCACAGAAAGTAATCTGTGTGATACGTACAGATATGACATATATTATTTGAGTGAATTAGAGGTAGATAATGTTACCCATCTGGCACAGGAAGTAATCTGTGTGGTACGTACAGATATGACATATGTTATTTGAGTGAATTAGAGGTAGATAAAATTACCCGTCTGGCACAGGAAGTAATCTGTGTGATACGTACAGATATGACATATATTATTTGAGTGAATTAGAGGTAGATAATGTTACCCGTCTGGCACAGGAAGTAATCTGTGTGATATGTACAGATATGACATATATTATTTGAGTGAATTAGAGGTAGGTAAGTATAACATGGCCTCAGTTTCAAGGCATGTTTGAGCACACACTGATAGCCTTGTGGGGATTGCTGATTTGACTGTCCAATTTTACTATTACTTAAAGCTCTACAGATGATACATTTCTAATCAACAGCACATAAACTAAATGTTTGAAGAGAACTGATCTAAGCAACTAGAAAGGAAGGCTGGGTCACTTGTGTAGTATTAAGTAAATTACCTACTCAGCTCAATAATAAAACACACTGATAAGAAACTTTCTGAGAAAAAACTGGTGAAAGATAATGGAAGCACCCTAAATACAATGTTTTACACTTACAATGCCAAGTTCACATAGTATCCAGTCCCTTGTCTAAAAAAGCTATGGTGGCTGACAGTTGGGATACTTTCCTTGCTGCATGCCCAGGTGAATGAACAAGCTGAGTGACTAGATGACTTTTGGAAAGAATTTTTATTATTTATTCCTGTTCTCCCTTCATCTATCTAAAACTAATGCCCTTATAGCAGCCCAAGTAGCCCCAACCATTCTCATTTTCCTTCTTCTTCTTTTTCTTTTGGCTTTTCCAAGTTAGGGGTCGCCACAGCGAATCACCTGTCTGCTCATGATTGGTAGTAGAGTTTTACGGTGTCAAGTTGCCAGCCCGGCACCCAACCTTCCACAGAAGGCACACACATGCACACACTCACACCTAGGGCCAATTTAAAGTGTCCAATCCACCTACAGCATGTCTTTGGGATGTGGGAGGAAACCGGAGCACCCGGAGGAAACCCACGCGACCACAGGGAGGACATGCAGACTCCGCACAGAACGCACCCCAGCCGAGAATCGAACCGGAGAACCTCTTGCTGTGAGGTGGCAATGCTAACTGCTGCACCACCGTGACCACCCTAACCATTCTCACTTTCCTAATTACTTTAAATGTAATGATGCTTTCATAGCTGCTGTACTACTAGCGTATCACACTGTATTACACTACCCACCATCTTCTCCGTTCTAATATTTCCACAGTTCAGCTGCCGTCTCTTTTCATTATTTTAATTGTTAGAAATCACAGGTGGTATGACAGTATCTTTTGGAGAGTTATGTCTCTCTGCTGTATACAAGCCTGTGTCTATTTCTAACGAATGTTCAACACTACATATACATATGCAAGTTATGTACATGCCGTGTTCCTAAATAATGTTTATGTAAGCTGTTGTAAAGCTTTTTCTCTCAGGTATGTACACTTACCTATATTTTGTATTTCTTCTGATATCATGTCTGTGTCAAAACTGATGTTACATATGGAGCTTTTCTCCCCATGCATCTGTTGAAAAAAAGGGTTTTATCCCAGTCAGACTTTCTCGGTAAGAAAGATAACTAAATATATAATTTATTAAATTAATTTAGACCAACTGACTTTGCTTGATAGACTGTCTGACTGACTGATTGAATGACTAACTGACTGGATTTATCCTTCCCTATCATTCTAAGTCAACTTTAAAATTGGACGTACTTTATAAAATAAGTCAGGAGTCTTTCTGAACTGATCTGCGTCACAAATCATATCATCAGAGGTGGCCTTTCCTTTGAGAGTTCATTTTGTGTACCACTGCAGTAAACAGTATTTACAATGTGCAGACATATGTTTCTTTTACATGTAACTAACTGTCCCTAATTACTTTATGGATTACAACTGCTCTATGAAAATATAATAGTGTCAGTTTAATTTATGCTATTACTTCCTTTATGGAAATAAAGGAATCTTCTAACTAAGCTTCTTTTCCTTTTCAAGTCAACAATTATGGTTTTCCAAGCCATCGCTCAGCATGCTGTTGATGCAACTCACACGAGGGATTTTGAATTAGATGTTTCCATCGCCTTACCTGGTCGAAGCAAACCTGTTGCCATAAGAATCAATCAAGGAAATGCTTTTCTGGGAAGATCTGAAAGAGTAAGTACCTGTTTTTGAAAATGTTCCTGAATTTCTTGTTTGGTTTAAATTCTGTTTCTGTTTATGATAAAATACCACATGTATCCCAGTCTCTTCAGAGGGGTTTCTTATTCTAGCCTACTCTTTGCTTATCCTATAAGTATTGCAGCCTGTGTCTAATCTAATTGGCCTCAGTGTAATTAGAACTCTTATCTTCAAGATCTTCAGCCAGTTTGCCTTTGTCTTATGTCTTTTTTTTTTAAAACAAGTTTATTAATTTTAACATACAAAATAAATATTATGACAATCTTATACAAATAGTTAACATATAAACAATTATAACATCTAATAAAACAACTAAAGTATTTACAAAGACATCCACTCTAGATTAAATCAATTAAACTGTAACATCTTACTAATAAAACTAAGACTGTTTTAACAAGTTTTGTAAGGTAACCCATATATTATAGTGAGATGTTTTCCTAATGGTTCTTGACTTTATTGTCATTAGTTCCATATGACATACTTCAATCATAACATTTTTAAATTCATTAAATGAAGGAGGAGTATCTGAAATCCAGTTTCTAGTTATTATTTTTCTAGCCACTGCTAGAATTGACCATAGTAAAGGAAGTTTAACGTTTTTAACACATTTAGGAACAGGGGTGTTAAATAATATAAGTGACTTAGAGACTATGAAATTATCTGTAAAAAGAGCCTGCAAAAAATCAATGATTAACATCCAATATTCCTTCAGTTTTATACAATCGTAAAAACATATGTGCCCAATCAGCATTTATTTCTACAGTACATCTCTTACATATGTTATCTTTTTTGTTATTTTTTTTCATCATTAGGGGTGTATAAAAAGATCTATGTAAAAATTTACAGGTATAAAGTCTCCAATTAATAGAAGAAGTAGTTTTATAAGCAGATTCCAATATATATTGTTTATCTTGTTGTTTTGGTAATTCACCATTAATGGAATTGAAATAATTCCAGTAATTATCTGAACTATAATAGGTTTCATCTCTAATAATTTTATGTATATGTGAGAGCTTACCTTTATCAGAAACCCTTTGTTGTAAATTTAGTATCAAGTAGTCAATCAATATTGGAACAGATTATTTAACTGTTAAAGACATTAAGTCAAGTTTGTTAGCAAGATGATGTCTAAAAGTCTGAATCTCTAACCAATATGTTTCTCTCAAGTCAAATTCTTGCTTTAAGAAGTCTAAATTTTTTACTTTATTGTCTGACAGCAACTGATACCAATACTTTAAATTATTTTTTGTGACTAGAAGTGTTCTTTCAGAGGTGGATGATAAAAGAATACCTTGTGCATATATTATGGGAAATAAGATAAAATTCCATTCCTTATACTTAGGATGCGTATATATAAAATTACGATATCTAATAATAATATTTAATGGGTAACTAGTTATATATTTTGGTGTAATAGATAAGGTACAAAACTCTTTAAGTAACCATAACATGGGATTGTTTATAATAATATTTTTGTGTGTTAATGATATTTTTGTGAAGTGCATGCTAATTAATTCCGAATATTCCTTCCATTTTGCAACATACGACTGATCTATTAGTAATGTTATAACTTTTATAATAGAAGAGATAGTGTATAAATCAAAGTCTGGAAATGCTATACCCCCTTGGGACCAACTATTAGTATGTTTCTTTAATGCAATCCTAGGTCTATTAGGTGCCCATAAGAAATTTAACATTTGTGAATTTAATTTCTTAATAATTATTTTTGTAGGTGGGAGTATTATTGATTGCATTATGTATAATATCTTCGGGAATATTATCATTTTAATAATTGTGAGTCTTTCTTCCATGGTAAAAAACATATTATTCCAGCTATTGAAATGAGTTTGTATATTATGAAGACATTTACTATAATTATGATGTATAATGGATTTAATATCTTTAGTTAATATTATGCCTAAATAAGTTATTTGACCTGAATTGGGTATGTATTTAAGAAAATCACTAGTGAGAACGTTTTTCCCTGTGTATATTGGTAATATTTTAGTTTTTTCTTCATTAAATATCAATCCTGAAATATTCTTGAAATCTGTCATCTTATCAAATAATGACTGCATAGAAGAATTTGTCCCTGCCGATGTAATTAAAACATCATCTGCAAAAAGTTGAGTTTTAGATATTGTATTTTCGTCTATACCAAATCCATCTATATCATTGCTGTTCCTAATCAAATTAGCCCAAGGCTCCATTATTAAAGTAAATAACAATGGTGAAAGTGGACATCCTTGTTTTGTGCCTTTTAATATGGGTATCTTTTGTGAGACATATGTTCCAATTTTAATGTATGCCAACGTTCTTTTATATAAATGTTCAATTAAATTCACAAATGTATTAGAGAAATTTGTACACTTCAATAAGATAAACAGATAGTCCCAACTTACTGAGTCAAATGCTGAACTAATATCAAGGCTTATGAGTGTCAAATCTTTCTTTTTTCTGTTTGCATAATCAATCAGAGTTAAAGTTCTCCTTATATTATCAAAAGTATTTCTATTTGTAATAAAGCCTGTCTGATCTATATCTATTATACTTGGAATGATTGTCTTTAATCTGTCAGCAAATATATTCAAGAACATTTTGTAGTCAACATTAAGTAGTGAAATGGGCCTGTATGATGTGCAACTAGTTGGATCTTTATTGGGTTTCAAGATTGGTAAAATAAATGTGTATTGCCAAGATGGGGGTATTATCAATTCATTTTGAGCTGAAATAAAAACCTTATGTATTAATGAATAGGTACTCTTAGGAAGAATTTTATAAATCTCAGGAATAATACCATCATTACCTGGTGCTTTGTTTAATTTAAGTTTATTTATTTGTGTGATAACCTATGTATGTGAAATATTTCTATCTATTAATCCAGCTTGTTGTTTATTAAGTTTTTTGTTCATGTTTGTAATTATAAAGTTCTTTATTCTGTCTTTAGATTCCATATTAATGTTATTATGGTTAATGTTATGAAAGTGATTTCTAAATTCATCTAATATTTCTGGTAAACTAGAAACATTCTTCTTTTTCCTTGAAGAGAAAATTTATTTGATGTGATTTTGTTTATTAAGCCTTTTTGTTTTATTTTTAAGTCTATGTAAGTATTTGGGACTTATTGAGTAAGACAAAAATTTGTATTTCTCTAATGTTATTTTGACTTTGTGATTTAAAATTTCTTTGTATTTCTCATTTAATTTGTTTATTTCCTCAATGACTTTTTTGTCCATAATATTTTCCTTATTATTATGTTTATATGAGTTTAATTTGTTTTGTATGTCTATTAATTCCCTGTCCCAAGTTTTCCTTTTGTTATTATACCATCTGATACTTTGTCCATATAAATAAGATTTTAGAGCATCCCAAATGTAAATAATGGAGACATCAGGTGTAGTATTTAAGTCCAAAAATGTTGTACCTCTGTAAGTATATAATCTTTATAATCTTTTAGTTGGGTTAGGTATGCAGGTATTCTTTTGATCTGAACATTATGAGTAATATTTACCATAAATTCAAAGACAATTGAATTATGATCCGATATAGGGCATGAAATGATCTTAGAATTAGTTAAGTCAGTTACCAGTTGGTTAGAAATAAAGACTCTATCTATTCTTGAATAAGTTCTATGTCTGTTAGAAAAAAAGGTATATGGTAATGATTTAGAATCTGTCTGATTATTAATATCATTCAAATGATATAGATTAATGAAATCTTTAAATGTTTTGCACTAGATGTGATTTTCCTTTTTCCTATAGTAGTAATCTTTTTCATGTAGGATACAGTTAAAATCTCCTGCTAAAATAATATCTCCTTTAGAAAATGATATAATCTTATTGAGATGATATTTCACTGTATTAGTGCCAATTCCTGGTATCCAGTATACATTAATCAATGTATAGATTTTCCCATTAATCTGTATTGTAACCAGGCAAAACATTCCTTTGTCATCTTTATAAGACTTAATAATTTTAGGTGTGGACATATTTTTGTTCCATAAAATAGCCACTCCTCTTTTTTTCTGTGTGTGTTCTGAGCTAACCAAGATTGTATATTTATTAGTGGCTAATTTATCTATATCTTTTTTCAGGAGATGTGTTTCCTGAAGGAATATTAAGTTGTCTCTATGCAGATTAGTATATCTCATTAAACTTCCCCTTTTACATGGGTTATTCAATCCCTTAATGTTTAGAGAAATTCCTTTTAAAGTTACCATTTAACTTTTATAAACATATAAAACATATAATCAGAATAGCATTTACTAAAGTAAGTATTATTATGTCTCCTCCTTTAGGTATTATATTAATTATAGCTGCAATTAGTAAAAATCTTATGAAATTTAGTGAAATTTTAACTTTTATTTGTAGTGACAGTGAATTTATAAAATGTGATGTGGATGTCAAAACTATGTACACATGATAAAAATCATATGAAAATATTGTTTGGATTAAACATTGCATCCAGCCTGGAGTTAAAAACTCCAACTTCGAGTAGCAAATACCACTCAAGTTATCTCCCTATCCTAAGCAGCAGTACCCCAGCTGCCACCAAAATTAATTAAATACTAACTTTTATTAACTAAAGTTAAACTCATTATTTTGATTATCTATTATAGCAGGACTTAAACAATTTATATAACAGCTTCTTATTTTACAGTATAATAAATAAAAGAAGATCTATTATGTAATTAATGTAATAGTTATATATGAAAGTTAAGAAATAGGTTATTATAACATTTACACTAACTAATCTCTATGATAATATATAAGAAACTAAAATAGAACTTATAATCAATATCTCTAACATGTATTATGTATATCTAATATTTGTTTACTTTAAAACTTATACAATAAATGACTCATTATAAATCATCTTTGAGAAATAGAAACATTACCAACATTATTCTTGAGAATACCCTTGTATTATCATATTAAAACTTTTATAGTCATCTTAACAATGTTATGTATATCTATTCTATATAATGTGTATATTATCATAAAATCATTCTAACAATCTTGAAAGAGAGAGCAGAGGAGAGAGAAAAAAAAAACCCTTTTAGTTGTTTAATATAAACTTGTAGTGATAGGTTCTTATTATTTATTTATGTTCATTTGAATTTAATAACATTTATTATCTAAGGCTGTTATGTCTCAAAATAGTATTTACATTAGAATATTCATATTTTCTGCCATAACAGTACTATTAATAGTTTTAAAACTTTAAACTACATGTACTACAAGCTTCCTTCTCTTACTTGTTCTTACCATTTAAATAAAAATGATTATTCTTAGTATATGAGATAAAAGAAACAGACTACAAAGCAATGTTGATCTCTAGTTATGCATGAATCATTGTGATGAAAGCCTGCTATATCTCATATATCTGCACTGCAGCTTAAAATGTATCACATGACACTTTCTTCTGAGATAAAATCATAGTAATGCACATACTTATTTATCTTTGTTAAAATAAATGCATTATAATGTTATATATCATTAAATTATATGCACCTATATGCATTGAAATGCAGCAACTATATAAGCTTTCATAGTCACATATGCATGAGTTTAGCTACTATGCATTCTAAGCTATTTCATTTGTTTACTATGGCATATTAAGACATTAAAAATCATTATAACTTTTACATTTTATAAGTAACATCTTAAATAAGTAAGTTATTATAAAGAAAAACTCACATTTTGTTGTCATAAAGTTCGTTTTTCATCACAATACCACATTTACAGCAGTTCTACTTCCTGAAACTGGTTTACTTCTTGAATTTGCGACGTGTCTGTGTGAAATCAGGGGTCAAAGTTCAAAATGGTTGCTTTCAGCTTCTCTGTGCATTTGCTGAATGTTGAAGCTTTTAAATCGGCTCGAGGACACTATTCACGAGGATACCTATAACTAAAATTGTCTCATAACATTCTGGCGGGAATTTTAGTAAAAGTAAGTGATAAACATTCATTTTGAATGTAAAACGATTTATACAGTGTAAAACCTTCTCGAAGCACTCCACAAGTCATTGCAGTCTCTATGGCAGTGAAACCAAGCCTTAAATTATCTAACATAAACATTTCTTAAATTTATGTGTCCCATTTCATTTTCTCATTCAAAGTATGTCACAGACACACATCAGTATTATTAGAACCTTGTTACTTCTTAAAAAAAAAAAAAAAAAAAAAAAAACATATCTAGATATATATTTACTTGCTGTTTCTTTTAGTAAAGTAAAACCTGAGACACATTACTTACAACTGCTTTAGTTCTAGTCAGCTACAGTTATATCATAACTTATTATTTGATATTATGTGTTTAAGCAATTTTAAATATAGTATAATATAAAGCAGTTTTATTTAAACAGCATAAATAATTTTAAAGGGATAATATTTTATTTTTCCCCCTTTTTCCTTCTTTTCATCTTCCCCCCTCTCTGCCCTCCCTCCCCCTTCCATATATGTTTAGTTTAAATAGAGTGCTATTATTTAAAATAAAGAAAGAAAAAAAAGATATAACATATTACTAACCTTAGATCTCTTAGTTACAGAAGAGAAACAAGTTGATTTATATCAGGTAATTTGTTCCTCATGTAAGTTTGATTATCCATAAAACAAACTTCAGTTCTTGCACATTAGTATAACTTTGTACAAATCATTAAGATATTTATGGTTTTCTTGTAGATGCAGAAACTGTAATTAAAAAGTTCAAAGAAATATAAAACATGTCATTTGTTTTTTAGTCTCTTTTGTTTCTCTGATGTCTTCCAAGATGTTCCTGTTGCCATTCTTTTTAACGAAGGACTTGCCCATTCCATATCCTCTATTTTGTCTAGTATTTTATTTTTTTTAATATATACCAAAGCAGAGTCCAGGTCTTCAAAAATTTTAGGGCCATCAGGTAAAAAGATTTTCAGTTTGGAAGGAAATAAAAGATGTTTGAACTGTGCTTTCTTAAGCTCTCTTATTAATGGTAAAAAGACCTTTCTTTTTGATATTACCAAAGAGGAATAGTCATTGTCAAAGTGCACAGTTGCTTCATTAATTGTTATAGGTGATTTAGCCCATGCAGATTTTAATACCATCTCCTTGTCATAAGATGATAAAAATCTTACAATAACTGATCTAGGATAATTTTTATTTGTATTAGAAATGGATAAAGATCTGTGGGTTCTTTCAATGCCAAAAGAAAATGCCTCTGACAGATCTAAAGTTTTGGGAAGCCAAGTGTTTAAAAAAGATGTAATATTGTTACCTTCTATATTTTCTGGCAGCCCAAAAATCCTTATATTTTTACATCTGGATCTGTTTTCCAAGTCATCTAGTTTGGATTGAAGGTGGGTGTTTTGTTTCAATAAAAATTCAGTGTTCATTTCTTCTTCCTTAATTCTGTTGTCCATATCATTACGTGCCTCTTCTATACCTGTTATCTGGGCTTTCTGATGTTGTAAATCTTGGTGTAGCATATCCATTTGTTTTGTGGTTTTCTCTATAAAGTTGTCAATTTTAACATCCAGTTTATCCATTTTAGTTGTTAGTTGCTGTATAGTTGATAATAATGTCTGAAGCTCTTTCTTAATGCTGGAATCCTGTTAGCCTTGCTGGAACTCATTCTGAACAGAAGTGATGAGAGAAAATTTTCCAAAAGGATTTCTGACAGGAAAGTCAGTTACATTTTCTTTCTTTTTTGAATATTATTATAAGTAATGATAGTTCAAACGTTTTTAGAAAGAAAATTATTCCATTAGTTGAGTTTTGAAGTAATAATTTCCTGTTAATGTAGTTATGTTGGTGGGGCTGAAGTAATCTGCTGCTACCCTGTGTTCATCCTTGGCCACGCCCCGTCTTATGTCTTTTGACTGTAACATTGTCTCACTTCTCACACTATGTTTACAGTAACATACCATCCAGCTGAATGTCACCCACAGATTTCATTTGCCCCTTGATGATCAAACTAAATTGCCGAAAATCTATAACTTCATCTCTTAGGATATTTACTAAACCAACCCTTCAGCATGATAAGCCCTGAACACTGTAATCCTCTGACATAATGAAGTTAGTACACCCTGAGCCATACTGGATACTACTGCCAGCTTCATCATAGTTAATCCTCTGACATCATAAGTTGTTCTAATGCTATTCACACCACATCATCACTAGTATACCATGACCCATACTGAATACTACTGCTAGCTTCATCATGGCTAATCCTCTGACATCATAAGTTGTTCTAATGCTATTCACACTGCATCATCACTAGTATACCATGACCCATACTGAATACTACTGCCAGCTTCATCATAGTTAATCTTCTGACTTCATAAGCTGTTCTAATGCTATTCACACCACATCATCACTAGTATACCATGACCCATACTGGATACTACTGCCAGCTTCATCATAGTTAATCCTCTGACATCATAAGTTGTTCTAATGCTATTCACACCACATCATCACTAGTATACCATGACCCATACTGGATACTACTGCTAGCTTCATCATAGTTAATCTTCTGACTTCATAAGCTGTTCTAATGCTATTCACACCACATCATCACTAGTATACCATGACCCATACTGGATAGTACTGCTAGCTTCATCATAGTTAATCCTCTGACATCATAAGTTGTTCTAATGCTATTCACACCACATCATCACTAGTATACCATGACCCATACTGGATACTACTGCCAGCTTCATCATAGTTAATCCTCTGATATCATAAGTTGCTCTAATACTCTTCACACCACACCATAAGCCTACATAATCCTACCCCAATCTACCTTACCAAACTTTAAGCCGCTTGTGCTACTCTGTGACTCAACCACAAGTACCACAACCCTGCCCTACCACACTGTCAGCCAATGCACCTCTGATCCCCCCATACTGTAAAAACTTAATCCACCCCCATTACACTTGTGTTTCTACTGCAACCCTGTCCTAATAAATTGTCAACCAGCTCATACCTATCTGCCATCTGTCCATCAACCTGCCTGTTTACACTGAATGGTGGCACATATTAACCCACATCTTCCATGCAATTAAACTACCCTCTCTTGAATCCACCATTCTGTCAGCCTGCCCCATGATCCCATCCCACTGACAGTATCCAGCATCAAACCCAGATCAAAATATTATTTGCGTCAGCCTAGTCCAATTTATTGCCATGGTACGGTGAGCCCACACACTCAAAATAGAATACTGGTTCACAATCACCTCACCATAAACCTACCCTGTACAGCATCACGAGCACATCTGTCCCAATACAGCCATTCCGTTATCCTGATAGACCATGCACCCCCCAGAACATGTTCCTCCATGCTACAAACCCACTGAACCCACTGCCACCACATCATATGACTAACATACAATCTGCAGCATTGTGAGTTTACACCAGTCTCAACAATAGTGCACAATCCAGCTGCCAAGCATCAAGTCTGTGTAACCTTTAAACCTACTAAACAGGCAGCATACACTAAATGTAAACATACACAATGAGATCACACTAATCCTAAAGTTGCCACACAATTTTAAAGCAGCCTTAGTCCCACTGCACCATGATCCATCTAAACTGCCCTCACATCATAAGTAGAACACAACCTAAGTCATGCTGTAAGGACAGCACAACCAAACCACACAATATGAGCTTGAACCATCCCTACTTCTACAGCACCATTAGCATGTCTCTTATGGTATGCTCACTTTAACCCAACTCCCATCATCCCTTTTGCCTACATACCATCTCATGATGTGCCCTACCCAATTCCACCACATTGAGTTTATACCTGCCCAGTCCTGCTCCACAGCTATCTTGCACATCAGATGCACTGCAGTGTGAACCCATTCAAACCACAAAGTATGAGCTTTTCCATAATGAATGTATCCCTATCCACCAGTACATAAACATCATTATCCACAAGCAAACAGCCATGATTTAAAATGAATCCTCAGTACTATTCCACAAGGAGCCCTCCAATTCCACTTGTACGCCACTATGTGCTAACTCTAATGCATGGATGTCACACCAACCATAAACTATTCCATCTCCAATCTCACAAAATTAAACGAAAAGTCAACTCATTAGCAATACAATGGTTTTAGACATAATCCAATCATGCCAAAATACTTCCTTGTTTCCAAGCACAATAATATAATTAGTTCAAATAATGTGTCCAATGGAGTAAAGTAAGCACTATATTTGTCTGCTAATATACTGGCTATGCCTATGGGCTTGGAGTATGTAATATTATTATACATGAGTTCAGTGCATTGTTGGACATTATTCCTTGACTTCCTATCATAACCAAAGAAAGATCTGTAGTTTCCGTTCAGATCTGTGATGATGTCAAACTTGTACTCTGCTTTCCATTTCTTACTAGTGTACAGCATTTCCATGTCAGCATGTTTCAGTGTGGTCCAGAGATAAGGGAATGAGGAATTCTTACTATTGTCACACTTTTCCTTCATTTATTACTGTAAGAGTTCCATCAGAATGGATTATTCCTGAATTTATTATATTTAGGATGGATGGGTACTGACCTTTCTATGCAGCTGTTTAGATGCTGGTAAAAGTCAGAAGTGAATGTGGCAGCCCTATTAGCTGGGGCCATATGCAATGGATTGTTGGGAGTTTTGCATAGGTCTTCTAGTTGCTGATGTAGATTTGCCTTGGTGAAGTCCCTGAAGATGGTCTTATTTGGTGTTGGGGTGGTACCACTAGACTGGACAACAAAGATTACTGACCTATGGTCAGATTTAACTAGTGATGATGAGATGTGGGGAGAAATACAGACAGGGTGTAGGATGTTAGGACCAGGGCAAGGGTTTTACAGACTCCAGTAGATAGTTTTACAATTTGCTCTTGTACATTGGCTTTAACAAAGTCTAGAAAATGCTGAACATATCTAACTTTAGAACGGCAAGCATGTCAGTCAATCTCTGGGTAAATAAAATCTCCTAAAAAGAACATATCTAACCCCACTCGATTGTGTTAAGGTAGTTTCCATGATCTTTGGAGGTGTTAATGGGACTCTGTAGCTAGCAATGTCGTAATAGCTGGATTTGCTAAGAGTAACTTGGATCTCCAGGATCTCTAAGTTAGGGAGTTCAGCAATTTGATGTGACATGATGGCATTTATGGCAAATACAAATACCCTACATAATTACTCAATGGCTTAAAGGCATGACTGGTGTTAAACCCAGATATAAAGGGAGTATTTTCAATGCACTGAAATCCTGTCTCAGTAGTTATGTAAATATGAATGCACTTGAGCTGTAGGATGGCTGAAGATCTTTCTATTTAGACTTTTTCCACTGAGTACTGCCACCTTGATGTTATGTTAATTTGAGTTTGTTTGCTATGTAAGAATGCCTATTGGGGGAACTTAGCCTAAAATATAACTATGAGGGCAATAAAAGCTTTGGTCAGCTTGCAGAAACCTGGTATGAGGTGTAAGCCATACTTAATGAAATAGGAAGTCTAATCTGCCATTTCATCCCAGCCAAGCACATGCTGACTCCCCTTCGCATGACTTCAACTAATTAGCCAATTGTTAAAAGCCAATGATCGTGTCATGGTAGTTTCCCATCATGCTTTGTGAAGGCAAGATACTACTCAAGACTTATCTAAACAATCCTGTGTTGGTTTGATTGTGTAGTTGCTTGGTAAGAGAAGATTTATTTTAATTTATATTTTATTTTTACCACTGCTTTTCACTGTTTTGCAAGAAGAAAGAGGTAGGTTGTAGACAAGATTTACCAGAGTGTTGGTTTGTAACTTGTGTAGCTTTACTGTAAAAAAGAGGTACAACTGCAAGCAATAGTGTGAAACGAATTCCAGCTCTTGTGCGACTTTCACAACTTGTGCAGTCAGAGCAACATCTCTGTTCTACTTAATTTAATGTTTAGTTGTATAGTGTTTGTGTGATTTTTCAATTAGAAATGAATTTAAGATCTCTGTGAATTACAGGTTAGTTGATTTTATCC
Source organism: Protopterus annectens (assembly GCF_019279795.1). Taxonomy (NCBI): domain Eukaryota; kingdom Metazoa; phylum Chordata; order Ceratodontiformes; family Protopteridae; genus Protopterus; species Protopterus annectens. Next base: position 1,890,745,919 of record NC_056743.1, on the reverse strand, counting down.
TTTTCTTTTAGAATTCTTTATTTATATTTAGCAGAAAATGGAGGATTCCTTACATGTGTATGCTATTAATGATTGGCAAATGCACAAAGATCTTCTACAGTGTATTAAATGCTATCTGTATTTAAAGGTGGCACCTGATAACACTAGTGATCTGTGTTCCTCATGTCAAAAACTGGATGATTTGCTTACTGTCATTAGTAAATCTAGACGTACTGATGACAAATGCACTTGCACAATTGGCACGGCTTGGAGAACTGTTGGTACATATATTAATGACTGGACTGATGAGATAAATAATGTCAGACAAAGAGCAGATATAACACATTTAGGAAAGGAAGTGTCTATTGTCAGTAAAGATCACTCAGCCCCTACTAAACAAGATAATACCACAGACAACTTTGAATTCTATATAGACATTTTCAGCAATCTGAGGATTCAGAGCATATAAAAGAAAGGAAGAAATTCACAAATAACATGGAAATAAAATAATGTGATTTAATATCTATAAAGCAAAGAGAATACATACTAAAAAGAACACTGCTTTGTTATGTGACACACACATTACAGGGAATGGGGACTACTTGAGTAGACTGAATTTTCCCTTATCGACACGACAACGCTGAAGTGTCAGTAAACTGAAAGTACACACTACTGAACATTTTCACTGGAAAACAAAACAGTTAGCAAACATGATGAACTTTGCCCTTTTCCCCACCATAGTATGATCCCAGAGTTGGTATCTTTAGTAGGGGTGTGGAGGGTACAGCCCTTCCACATTGAGTGGTGTGGGGTCCATAGCCCCCCCCCACCTGGGTGGGTTTAACATAGTGTGGTGTCCGTTTAGGTTTATTGAAGTGTTTCATTTCCCAGTGAAAATTTTCGGTAGTGTTTACTTTTGGTTTCCAGACACTTCGGTATTGTTGTCTTAATCAAAAGAAATTCAAGTAAGTGAAAATTCAGTCTGCTCAAGTAGACCCAGGGAATAATAACATTTTTCCATCAAAAAGCCTTCAGTCTACAGAAAAAGGTATCATCTTTTCAAAAGAGACAGTAGAAAAAAAGAGGCAAGAGGCAGGTGAAAATAAAGAATCAAAGCTGAATGTGGAAGAATTAAAGACATACTGTAAGAAAAAAGAGGAGAAAGGTAGATGTTGACAACATGGCTCAAGCTGTGGATGTACAAAGCAGGCTGGTTGAGAATTATATTCTTACAAATGTAATAAGCAATGAAACAGTGGGGGTATTAGAACTGATGGTGAAGAAGATCACTCTAACAACTGATAGAGCAGATATTACTGAAATAGAAATTGAAGATTCTCCAGATCTGGTTAGAAAAGATATTTTTGTAATTGGACATTCAGTTATTAGAGGAACCGATACTTACATTCGGCGAGAAGATAATGAACATTGAGTAGTGTTATGCTTGTCAGGAGCAAAAATAGAAGATGTGAGACAAGCCTTAGAACACCTTAATGTAAGGAGGTATGTTTGTTTTTTTTTATTCATGTTAGTAAAAATGATCTCTTCTGCAAGGACTCTTTGACTGTTAGTAGGGAACTTATATCCGTCTTAGATAGCATAGCTTGTACTCGTGTTAGGATGTATCTTTCACAAAACAAATATAGAAAGGAGAGTCAGATCACAGTGAATGAAAAGATTTTTGGGGTAAATACCTACAAGAAAAAATGTCCAGTTTTAAAAATGGAAATGTGTAGAGCATCTGAGCCTAGTTTAGAGTATTTGTGTTTAAGCAGGATGGCATGCATTCATCAAGATCAGAGCAGAGATGTTTTGCAGAAGATATTTTGGAATATTTGACAAACACAATGTAGGATTTTTGCCAGGTCGAAAATTTAACAGTTCACAGACAGCAACATTTGATGTGTCTCTGATGGTTGTTAATGCTGGGAGCATTAACAATAGTTTTTTTTTTTTTTTTTGAAAATTTGTTACGTTCCCATAAGATGTATGTTGTTATTTTTTATGAAACATGGTTATAGAACAATGACTGGAAGCCAGTTCTGTCAGGGTATAAATGTTTTATTATAGCAGACATTCTAAAAAAGAACAGGTGGGGGTGCTATGATACAGATTAATGATAGTCATGAGACCTGTGACTGTTGCATGTTCACTCCTCTTCTTCGTCTTTCGGCTTTTCACGGTTAGGGGTCACCACAGCGGATCACCTGTCTGCTCATGATTGGCAGTGGAATTTTATGGTGTTGAGTTGCCAACCTAGTGCCTAACCTTCCACAGAAGGCACACACATGCACACACTCACACCTAGGGCCAATTTAGAGTGTCCAATCTGCCTACAGCATGTCTATGGGATGTAGGAGGAAACCAGAGCAGCTGGAGGAAACCCACACGACCACAGGGAGGACATGCAGACTCTGCACAGAAAGCACCCCAGCCGAGGATCGAACCAGAGAACCTCTTGCTGTGACTGTTACATGTTCATTGATAACACCAATACTATAGACTGTGTAACTGTGATAATAAAGACAACAATGGAAAATATAACAATTGTTGGAGTGTATAGCCCACCAGAGGTAAGTGCTGATGACTTAGAGGAATCAGACATTTCTTGCATTAAACCCAGGAGATAAGAAAAATAGTGTCTGAATAGTGTCTGGGGACTTAAATTTACAGAAACAGACTTGAATAATATTGATTCAACAACATTAGTAAAGAAATCATTTACAAGATGTGTTCAGGAACAATAAACTTCTGACTGTGAAAAAACCTACCAGGGAAAGGAACACACCAGACACTGTTTGTGTTCCTGAATAAATTATTGATACTTAATGTTAAGTTTTACCTCCATTGATGTGCAGTGATCATGGGGTTATAAAGGTTAATGTCTTGCTAGATAATTCTGCCAAACTGAAATCAATTTGGCTCCACAGAAGGGGAGGGGGTGATAAATTGTCCTAGTGACATCAAGGTAACCTCAGGTACTGAAATCAAATTAGATTACATTGAAAAAGACCTCTGCAAACTGGATCCAAATAAAGCACAGGGAGGAGACGGACTTAGTAACAATGAATGAGAACACTTCAGCATGACCATTATATCTGTTATTTACTAGGCTGTGTAAATCTGGAGAGATTCCTCATTACAGTAGATACACACTTGTTAAACCAGCCTTTAAGGGAAAGGGAAGTAGGACAAACCCAGAGTCATACAGATCCATAAGTTTACTTTCATGTTGTAAAAAATTATGGAGAAAATTATATTGGACAAATTATTGTCAGAATTGAAAATGCTGGGACTTGACACCATATATCAGCATACATATGTTGAAAATAGATTTATTACCACCTGTAACATGATGTTCTATAACAATATAATAACAGCTATGAATGAAAAATTGTGCTGTGATGTGATTTATATAGATTTAACTTTAGCATTTAATAGGATCAAACACAAAACACTGATCAATAAATTAGAACAACCAAGAATTGATGTGCTCTTCCATGGCTTACAGACAGGATGTACCAGGTATCATGCAGCATTTGGGCAGGTGAAATTCAAGGTTGTACTCAGGATGTCCCATGGGGCTCTATCCTAGGCTCATACCTGGTTAGATTTTATCTTTCAGTTGTTCTACAGTCTGTATGCAGATGACTTGAAAATGGGTAAACTGATTATATGTGTAACAGATAGGGCATGTCTGCAAAAGAACTTGACTAAATTGTTCATTTGGGCACAGGAGAATAATATGCTGATAAATACATCAAAAACTAAACATATGAGAGTTGGAAGACATAAATTGAACACTGAATGCTTAATAAAGAACATAGTGATTGAAACTGTAGATTAATTTAAGGACCAGGTTATTACAGGTACTTCCAACTTTGAGTTTTTCTAATTGTATCAGCCAATTGGTTAATGCTAGTTATAGAACTACAGGTTGTATAAAAAAGATTTATAAAGTCTAAGAAATCAGAAATTATACAGTCATTGTTTGTTAGTAACATTAGACCCAAAGTTGAGTATGGAATAACAATATGGAAACCTTATAAGAAAACAAGCATGAGTAACCTGGAAAGAGTACAGCAGAAATATCATATAGACATTTAATAGGTTCATAGGTTCATAGGTAGATACTAGGCTATCTGCCCTAGGGCATTTATAAGCCTAGCCAGAGTGTATTTGGCTTCCACCTCCCTATTAGATTAGCCTACTGTGCCTCTGTAAAGTAGGTCACAGAAGGTACCCTTTTAAGATTAGTTTACTGTGCCTCTGTCTAGCAGGGACACAGAAGAGATCCCAGGGGTGAATTTGCGATTTCCGATCCACGCGTCCAGATTTCGCTTGAAGAGGGTCAGCAAGGGGCTATGTCTAACATGAATTGGGATTCTATTCCAGAGTGAGGGGAGCCTCTGGGAAATTAATCTGTCCCTCCAGCATGTCCTATTTATTTTTGTGCTGTGGTTTAGGTCCCTGGAGCGTGTAGCTCTAAGGGACTTGGATTTTTTGAGGTGGAGCATGTCCATTAATTCTGGGTTTGACATGGCTTTGTACGTCAGGCATAGATCGCCTCTGAGTAGGCAGTAAGCAACTGAGTAGAGCTGGAGTTTCTTTAGTCGAGCTGCATAGGACATCTGTTTGTAGCCCATGATCCTCTTGATGAGGTACTTTTGGGGTCTCTCCCGTTGCTGCAGGTGTCAGGTAAGGTAAATCCCAAAAGGGGCATTGTATTCAATTATGGGCCTGATGAGTGACGAGTAGAGGGGCACAATGACCTCTCTTGATCTAGATGCGAACCCTTTTGTGATAAGGTGGGCTATATAGAAGGTCTTTCTAACCACTTTGGCAACGTGATTATCAAAGGAGAGATTACTATCTACATTGGTCCTCAAATCTCTAATTACTTCTTCTGTACTTAATGGATTACCACCTACGTGGTAATTTGTGGGCACCTTGTTTTTCCCAAAGGGGATGACTATGCACTTTTTAGCATTTAGCTTGAGGCCGTGGCTCTGGCACCAAGCATCCGTCTCTGTGAGACCCTTTTGGAGGATGCTTGTGTCAGCTGGAGATTCGATTATGGCCCCCAATTTGCAGTCATCTGCAAACTTTGTCAGCCATAATCCCCCTGTGTTAGCCTGAACCTCAAAGAAGTATATACTGAACAAGACAGGTCCCAGAACTGAGCCCTGTGGGACGCCACTTGTAACTCGTTTGGATTCGGACATGGCACCTGCGATTCTGACCATGTGGGTTCTATCTCTGAGCCAGTTTGCAACCCATCTTGTGATATAGGGGTTGATATTTAAGCTGGTAAGCTTATTTATGATGCCCGAGTGGGGTATTGTGTCGAAGGCTTTTGCGAGGTCCAGGTAGGCTGTGTGGACTACCTTTCCCTCATCTATGGCTTTGGTAACTGTTTCAAAGAAATCAACTAGGTTTAAGAGGCAAGATCTGCCCTTAACAAAGCTGAATTGGGTAGGGTCCAGTGTCTGGAGGCTCCCAATGTCTTTGTTTATGAGTTCCATGATAATACACTCCATAGCTTTACAGACCAGACTAGTCAGGCTTATGGGGAGATAGTTTCCGGGGTCCGTTGTGGCACCACCTTTGTGGAGTGGGACCAATGTAGCTGTACGCCATTCTTTGGGTACATATCCTGTAGTAAGGCTAAGTTTGAACAGTGACTTAATGTGAGGGTTCAGTTCTTCTTGGAGCTCATGTAAGACACACCCTGGGACACTGTCCGGCCCCATAGATGCTGTGTTTTTTGCTTTGGAGAGGGCAGCTTTCACCTGTGCATCTGTGATGTCAGGGAGGTTACATTCAGTTGGGATAGGCATTTGCTGCTTTGGGGGGAAGGGGGGAGAAGTTTGCGCTGAATCTGTCTGCCAGGATGTTGGCTATGTCTGTAGGTTCGGTGTATTTTGTACCATTATGCAACAATTCAGAGTATATCTGGGAGTTTCCGCCCATGTTCCTGACATAACTAAAGAAGGCCTTGTGATTATCTTTAGTGTCTAGGGCAATTTTTCTTTCGAAACTGGCCTTTGATGATTTTATGAGGGATCGAAGTTTCTTGCTAATACTGATCAGAGATGCCTTCCCTTTTTGGGATTTTGCTCTGTCATGTAGTAGCTTACTCCTTCTGTTGTATAGCTTATTTATGGCTGGGGTCCACCAGACCGGTCTCCTGTTTTTGGAGGAGTGAGTCTTGATTTTATTTGGGATAGCACAATCCATGCATTCCTGCAGGTGCTCATAGAATGCATTTGTAAAGGATTCTGCGGATTGGGCTGTATTATCCTCTGGCCCAGGGGCTTTGAAGGATTCCACCTCAGTCTTGAGAAGTGCAAAGTTGGCTTTTGAGAAATTCTTTACAGTGATTTCCTTGGCTGGGGGTGGGGACGAGATATGGATGTCCAGGGAAATTTGTTTATGGTCTGATCTTACCAATGAGGGGTTTACCTCTGGTGTGGAACATAGAGTCCCCATGTTGGTGATGACCAGGTCCAATATGTTGTTCCCTCTTGTGGGAGTGGTGACCAGTTGTTCCATTGTGTTAGAGTTTATAAATTCAAGGAACCATTGGGCAGGAGTGTTTGGGCTTGAGTAGTTTTCCCAGTCAATGTTTGGGTAGTTGAAGTCACCCAATAACATAGTGTTTGGAGAGACCTTCATATTCTCCAGTGTTCTCAGGAATGCCAAGTGGGGTTCCTGTAATAGGGAGGGTGTTCTGTAGCAGGCTACAAACTGAAAGGCAATTTTGCCCACTGTTAGTTGCACATGGATGGTTTCCGATGCTTCGTGCAGTGCCACTAACCTGGAGGTATAGGTATCTTTGATGAATATAGATACTCCCCCTCCTTTTGTGCTTCGGTCCTAGTTTTGGAGCCGAAACGCATGGTATGAGTTATAACTTGGTAGTGCTGGGGTGCTCTCAGGAGCCTTGAACCAGGTTTCTGTTACTGCACAGACATCGATTTTTTCCATACTGAGGAGAGCCTCGAGTGCATACATCTTGAGGTTTAGACTTCTGGCATTGAGTAGAATTACCTTTAGTTTTTTTATCCTTGGGTTGTCTATGGAGGTGGGTTTGTCCTTTGATCCTTGCCTAAAAAAGGCACTATGGAGTTGGCAGGAGCCTTGGCCAGTATATGAAAGCCTAAGGGTGACAGGTGCAAGCCGTTCCTAGTGAAGCAACGTGGCTTGTCGAGCATGTTATCCCAGGCTGACAGACACTGGATACCCTTTGAATGACACCAATACTTTAGCCATTTGTTGAAACTGATAATTTTGTCTTTATACTGTGGCATCATTCTTGGTGAATACAAGATGCTACTCAAGGTCAGGGTCATACCAGCCTGGGCTACATAGTCAGAGAGCTCCTCTATGTCTCTTTTCATGTAGTCCACGGAGGTACGTCTCAGGTCATTCACACCAGCATGGACAATGATGGAGTCATACTTGTACTTGCTTTGGAGTGACCTGAGTGCTTGCGTTATGTGGCGGATCCTGGCACCCGACAGGCAGCTTACAGTGACCTTCTCCTTGTTCAGTCTGGTGAGCGGGATGTCAGTGTGCCGGACAATAGAGTCCCCTATAACAAGTGTATTTGGTGTGTTGTTTGGCCTTAAGGGCTGTGACTGTGAGGCACACTGATTTTGTGAGATATGTGATTTGTGGGTATTGTTGAGGGGTGGCTGTTGCTTGGATATCTGCTTAGGAGGTCTTTGCTGTTTAGGCAGATTTTTATTTAGATCCTCCGAGTATGTTTTTGTGTGTTTATGTGTTGGGTATGCAGATGCAATAGGTCTGTGCGAGGCTGGATTTGTGGTGTGGGTGGTTACCTTTTCCTCCTGACTGACTGTGCCAGTCTTGGGTTGAGAGAGCTCTGCCTCCAGTTTGGCTGTGTAACTGCATCTCTCACATGTATTAGAGTTTGTTGGAAGGAGGAGAGGGTTGTCTGTGTACATAAGGCAATTGTAACATTGCCTCAAAATTCCCAGATTCACCAGCTGGACTGGAGAGTAACCTTGAAACTGACCCTTGGACATACCAGATTAGTATAGGGAGCTGTTTTTTTACTGATCAGATTAGGGAAGGGAACTGATTTTTCACTTGATCAGGAAGGACCAATCGGGAGCCTAATACTTATGAGAAGTCAAGGAGGGTGTAGTGCTTTAGTTAGTTAGTGTTTCCTTATAAGAGCTGAGCAAGTGCAGGGCTTTAGAAAGAGAATAGAATGATTACTTTGAGAGTTTGAACAGTTCTAAGGGAAAAAGTGAAGAGCAGAATTTGTGGAGCCTGGAATAGTTTAAACCTGTTTAGGCAGCGCTGCCCGACGCTGCTCAGTGCGCAAAACTGCACAAAAAGAGAGTTGTAGGGTTTTAAGAGAGAGAGATCAAGGAGTTTAGAATTGACCCAAAATGGCCAATAAAACTACAGCTTCTAGGTAGTAACCACTCCTCCAGGGACAGGCAGGCTGTTCAGTGTTAACCACTCCAACTGGTGAACACAGAGACTTCCCTTTAGCCCAAGCAAGCACTGGCCTTCTAGAAACTTCCAAACAGTTCAGAACAACAAATCTGTAACTGAACTTTCTAAACTTTCAGAAAGTGGGAACAAAGCAAGATTTTTTTGTTTTTTTTCTTTTTGTTGTAGTTTAAAGGTAGCAGAGATACACAAGCAGCAAAATAATCACAACAGTGCAATAAATGACCCCACACGAGTGCCAGGCCAAAATCAGGTAAAATGCAGTTTTTGGAGAAAAAAACGATTTTAAATTAAGTGCAACACAGGAAATGCAGTAAACAGGCTCTAGATGTGTTCCAAGTACTGTTACTGTTACAGATATAAACTTTAGCAAGCTGGAAAATGCCAAAAAGTAGACGGCAAAGCAGTAAAACGTAACAAGAAATCAGAAGAAAATACTTAAAATCACAAAAGTGGCTCCTTTTCTTCTCTCAGCGTTTTCTCCCCTTGGTAGGTGCTTCAGCCACAACTAGCAAGCCTGAAAAGAGGAGATTTTCTTCAGGTATATAGGGCATTGAGAGACAAACACTTCTGGGAATGTTTGGGGTTATCAGAATACAGAAGGGAATCATCGGACAACCTATGTATAAGATTCTGTAGGAATGAAAAGTCCTTTGAGAGAGTAGCTGATGCATGGAACAGGCTACCAAATTACATTAAAGGAAGTACTAGTTTAGATATTATTAAGAACAGCCTGGACACATTATGAGAACAACTGTTTTGATATATTGGCAGGCTAGAAGGGCATTATTGTTTGAGCTTGAAATATTGGTATCTAAGTAAGTATGTAAGGTTTGTGTCTTTCCTGCCTCTATCACATGCATAGCAGTTTCCATCATCTCTCTCTGCATGTCACTTTGAGTGCAGCACTCCAGGTCATTCCATGTCACATGTGCAGCCACAAGTTTATGCATACCTCTGAAATGTCCCTGAATTTCAGGGACATCCCTGCTTTTGACTCCCTCTTTATCCCTCCTAAAACTGGTGACTTTTTGAGAAAATGATGTTTGTTAATTCACATTTTCTTAATCTATCAATGTCTCAGGTTAATAATACTAATATTTTAAGAGTCCATGATTGTCACTGATTAGTTCTGGATTTGTCCCTGATTGATTGAGAGCTATGAGTTCATGTGACATCACAGATCCTGTAACCAGACAGTCACCCTGCTCATGTCCAGTCTGGTGAGAGTGGAATCTGTATGCCTTACTATAGCATCACCTGTGACTAAACCATTTCCTTATCTGGAAGCAGACTTAGTGGGCCTTATGGGTTTAGGCCTGCTCTCCTTGTGACTCATGGGTGAGCTGTGTGGATTTGTGGTGTGTGTGTGTGTGTGTGTGTGTGTGTGTGTGTGTGTGTGTGTGTGTGTGTGTGTGTGTGTGTGTGTGTGTCTATGTGAGTCTGTGTGTGTGTTAAGTGTGTGTGTGTGTGTGTGTGTGTGTGTGTGTGTGTGTGTGTGTGTGTGTGTGTGTGTGTGTGAGTGTGTGTGTGTGTGTGTGTGTGTGTGTGTATATGTGTGTGTGTATATGTGTGTATGTGTGTGTGTGTGTGTGTGTGTGTGTGTGTGTGTGTGTGTGTGTGTGTGTACGTATGTTTGTGTGGGAGGGGTGGGGGTGTAGGAGTAGGCATTGTCTTGTGTGCTGGAGGATGGAATCTTTTAAATTATGTTCTAAGAGGCTTTGACAAATTTTTCTTTACAGCCTCAGCACAAGTTTTGGGCATAGTGGTGGATTGTACATGATGTGCTGTTGTGGAGATATGATGCTTAGCAATGGTATGCTTGCATCTGTTTTTCTTAGATATTTACATCTCTCACAGATTGTACTATCAGCTGGTAGAAGCGGTGAACATGTAAGCATAAGGCAGTTGCTACATGGATTTAGAACACATCTTTGATCAGACTGGTCACAGATGGGGTGAGAACCAACTGGTATTCCACATTGTCAGAGACGGGAGGACTAGGAATATTACAGTACTCAAGGGTTGCAGGAGGGTTTTTATGGTGGACTCTGAAGATTTATGGATGAAGTGTTTAAGGTGATGCTGTTACCTTAACTTAGATGATAACTAAACTAGCAGTACATTCTGTAAAGACAGAATTAGCCCTACCAAAAATGGTGACCAGTGGTGATTCACTTGGTAGTTACTAGTACTGGTTTTACCACATCTGAACACAGCCAGGAATCTATGACTGTTTCCTCCATCCTTCACCACAAGCAAAACAGGAGCACTAATCCCAAATCTGATTCCTGAGAAGCAGTTTATAGTCATTTCCCAGATGGTGCAGACTTTAAAAGTAAGACGGAGAAAAGGCTTAACAGTCTGAGTGTTGCAGTGAACTCTGAGTGGGATGATATTAAGCAGAGGTCAACAAAAGCTTTAACTGTCTAAGGGGAGGCCCTTCTCATTGAAGTCTCAGTGCTGAAACAGACAGCATCTCAAGCTTTAAATGTCTAAGGGGAGGCCTTCCCCGTTGATGTCTCAGTGCTGAAACAGAATGCATTTCAAGGTTTAACTGTTTAAGGAGAAGCCTTCCCAATTGATGTGTCAGTAATGAAACAGAATACATTTCAAACTTTAACCATCTAAGGGGAGGCCTTCCCCATTGATGTCTCAGTGCTGAAACAGACAGCATCAAAAACTTTAACCATCTAAGGGGAGGCCACGAAACATAGGTCAACAAAAGCTTTAACAATCTAAGGGGAGGCCACAAAACAGAGGTCAACAAAAGCTTTAACCATCTAAGGGGAGGCCATGAAACAGAGGTCAAGAAAAGCTTTAACCATCCAAGGGAAGGCCTTCCCCATTGATGTCTCAGTGCTGAATCAGAATGCATCTTAAGCTTTAACCATCTAAGGGGAAGCCTTCCCAGCTGATCTCTCAGTGCTCAGGAGTAAGTGTCCACAGACAGAGTTATAGCAGAGGTAAGCAGCTCTAGAAACACTTGAGTTTAAAACCACAACAGAAACCAGACAAGTAGATGAGAAAATCCAATGCAAACACACACCAGCCCTAACCTCAATACATCAACTCCCAGTGATGAGCCATTTTCTGCTGCCCTAAATAAGAAATCAATGTTCTCAACCCATCAGTTAGCTAGACTGGGAAAACAAATGTTTTCTTACTAGACCCCAGCAGGGATCCTTAAAATGCCAAAGGGGAAAAAAACTTTCAAGTAAAATAACATTTTAAATTTAAATAAACTGTAATACAATAAGGGCAAAAATCAAAAAATACAGGAAGTATACAAACCTTACAGGAAGAAATCCAATGCAGTCACACACCAGCAGTATCCTTAGAGGATATGTAGCTCCCAATGGGGATGCATTAATGGGAAGGCAAAGCATATATGAAGGAATAATTAAATTAAAATGCAAGAAGAAAGGAGTCAAGGAGAGACTTCAACACATGGAGACCCATCATGTTTTTAAACCATGATTTCAGAATAATATTTATTTATTTACTTAACATTTGTCTACCAAACAATTCTGACTTGGAATGAAGCCTATTTTCAGCATAGGCCCAGGGAGAAATGCTCCAGGCGCATATCTTTGTAACTTGGGAGGAAACCCACACGAACACAGGGTTGACATGTAGACTCTGCACAGAAAGCACTCCAGCTGAGAATCAAACCAGAGAACCTCTTGCTGTGAGGTGACAATGTTACTGCTGTACCACTACACCATCCAGATGTTTAGAGTTATGTGTAAGATCATGGATGCCAGATGATTAGAATTATGTGTAAGATCATGGATGCCAGATGTTTAGAATTATGTGTAAGATCATGGATGCAGTAGTGAGAAAAGAGACAAAGAAAGATGAAGGAGAACAAAAAGGCACGAGATGAACCTTACTAACGTTGAAAGAGAAAACTATAGCCAGGAGGGATAAGGGAATAGTACACAGATTAGATATAAACAATCCATTTTACCATGCAAAACAAGAATGAGAGGGGGTATAATTAGGCTCATCGGTGGTTTCTAGGCATGCAATCCAGAAGTCCTTTAAGTAACCTAGGCCATTTCTCAACTGCTCCAAAGCATCGTCTGATTAAGTGACTTGACACAGTAGGCAGACGAAGGCTGACCCTGTAGCACAGGAGGTAGCAACAGTTAATAACCTTAATCCTCAAAGCTAATTGCTTCTGCACAGACTGACCAATTACAGGATTCATAGTAAATCCAGCATGAATGCATATGGGCGATATTTGACTTGCACAAAATGAACAAAATGTTTGGAAGGTAGTACAGAGAAATACATGAAGTACCGTACAGTGAATGTGCTGATCATTGGACAGTAAAATAAAGATAAACCGGCGCATAAACAAGGGCTTCCAGTCAGCACATCACTGTTCTTCATGGAAACATCAAACAATTAAAGAAATAAACAGTATACATCATGTGAACTGAAAACAAGGAAAGGAACCGACTATCCAGTAATTATAAAAATAAGCATATGACTGCAACAAGCTGGTACAGAAAGTATGGTCTGAGAGAAGTCCTTTATAAGATAAGAACGACATTAGCTGAACTAGACCTGAATTAAGTACAACGAAAAATAGGCAATATGGATAGGCAAAGGAAATACAAGGTATGAACGGAAGTATAAAATATTTTTACACTATAGGAACGATAATGGTGGGGGGGGGGGCAAACACACATGAAAGTTGATAAAATATCGGAAGCTATGAGACAGAAGACAAAATGATGGTGATTCATACTGAAATGTGGTATAGTAAAAATGGTTTATACAGTTCTATTAGCACAGTCAGATTGGCTTACAAGGACATACATTTTTACAGACAAAAATATGGAATGAATATATACTATACTTATACTTTTAAGGTAATTTAGGAATCAAGGTTAAAACCAATGACAAGGTGAATATAAACAAAGACGTGAAACGGTGTGTTAAATATGATACTTCTAGTGATATGCAATGTTACAACTTCAGTGAAACTATGGTGTGAGAAAATGAACAAGAAGGTCAGAAGATGATAAAGGAAAACTTTTTAAAGTTTTGCATACAATATGGTGAATGTGGCAAAAAGATTAAACAATGATCTAGGAGATTTTTATGAAATGGTAAACAGAGAAAATGATGACTGAGGAAAAGGCTGTACAGAAATGAGCAATGCATTGCACCAGAGTATCACGAGAAAGTATTATGAAGTAGCACACAAGGTCTGTTTAAAAACTATATAAAAGAAGCAGTCATGCAAAGAGGAAAAACAGAAACAGATGTTATAATCTGTGGGATTAAGTATGGAGTATAAAGTGAAAGGAGAGGACCAGAGTCCAAAAGCCTTACTCTCAGTGGCAGTGACCACTTACACTGAGAGCACACTGAGGGCTGGGGTTTTAATCTCGTCCCCGCAGTAAGCCTGTTTATAGATACGCCTTACTCCAGCAGGTCTTTTGGAATGAGGGCAGACTTACAACTCGTTTGGAATCTGGCAATGAATCACTATGTTATATAAAGGGATTTAATGATGTTTTAGAAACTATAAACCTTGTTTTCCTGGCTGTAGAAGAGTAAATGTTTTGTGGAAAAGATTATAAAAAACATTAAGCATACAATAGTTAGAATATTTATAAATGGATAGCATATTGTTTAGATATTATGAAGGAAAAAAAATGATCAATAGATGAAAATATGAAAAAGATGTTTATATGTGTGTAGCACATTTAGCAGGCCAGCTATGCAAAACTATACATTCTGGAATTAGAAATTAAGATAAATGCAACATTATGTGTAAAAAGCAATACAAATATAATGCAACAAATGAAAGTTTCAATAACTTATATAAGATTGGAAATGAAAATGATTAGTAGACATCGCTACTCTTTTTGTTAAGTGACTTGGGATCCTTTACATCCACTTAAGTTACTGCTATTTCAGTCATATGAAATCTTGGTTTAATGTTTCGTCTAAAGGACAGCAACTCAGGAGTGTAGTATGTCCAGATGCTGTGCCATTGGGTCAGGACTTGAAAATGAATCAACGCACCTGATATGGAAATAGAACCTATAGTCATCTGTTCCTCTGGGTATCAAAGCTGACTATGATAGCTTACTATCAAAGTAAATGTACACTGTTAGCTTATTTGACAGTGTCTATCTCATATTCCTTATGCACTAATGTCTTTATCAGTTACCAGTGGTGTACCACAGGCTCAGTTTTGGGCCCTTTTCGCTACCTGGATGAGACTGTCTTCTTAGACTGAGCTCACCTCATGATGACTACTCTATCCTCCCAAACTGATTCTGATTCACCCTAATTCCCATGCATCACTCCAGACTGATCCCATCCCAATCTGGTGACTGTGTCTTCTGAGACTGATCCCACCTCAGGATGACAACTATGTCCTCCTGAACTGATTCTGATTCATCCTAATTCCTATGCATCACTCCAGACTGATCCCATCCAAAATCATCCCATATGCACCTTTACTAGGAAAGGCACACCCAGACTCTGTTACACTTTGCTGTGAAGGAAAGGTTAGTTTGCTTTTTATTAGTTGTACTTTGTATTACTCTATTGCCTTTTTATATTTTGAATACTGTGATTTGTTTTCATTACCTTGTGTTTTGCTTCAAACTTCAAAAGACACCACAGCTCTGTTTCTTGTGAGTCAGGCAGAAATTAGAACCGATCAATTAAGGACTCATACATAAAATAGAAGAGGTCACGTAACGTTAATCATTTGTGAAATGAGGGAGTGGAAATAGGACTTAAATCTTCTATTTAAGGGGTAAAATGAAACATTTCAGAGCTTTATTGGAAAGGCTCACCCAGACTCTGCTACACTTTGTTGTCAAGGAAATGTTAGTTTGCTTTTTATTTGTTGTATTTTGTATTACTTTATTGCCTTTTTATATTTTGAATACCATGATTTGTTTTCTTTAACTTGTGTTTTATTTGTAGTCTGCTTTAAACTGCATATTAAAACTTCAAAAGAAACCACAGCTCTGTCTCTTGTGAGTCAGGCAGAAATTGTTTCCCACCCGCTTACCCTGTTACTATTCTGTTGTTAAATACCACTGTCTTTCTAGTTGCCTGCCCCTTATGTTAATTTGACCATACATCTCATTTCCTCTCTGCTTTCACTGGCTTGTGTGAGTAAGCACAAAATTATCATTTTGTGAAATCGCTCCCCTTAAACTATTTAAATGTATTGGCCATCCTACTGTATTCCATAGTACCAGAATACAAAAGTGACCACTACCTTTCAATCTATCTTGCTGTTTTAAAAATAGTGACTCCCTACTAAAACTTAACTTTTTAGACAGGTAAAACTTAAGTTACCTACTTTCACATCTAACTTCTCTAGTGCACACTACAGTGTTTAGGATAAACCATTTTTTTCATCTTACCTTTAAGCATCCCTGTGACCAGCACTTGCTCTAATACCTGCTGGAAAGCACTAGGAAGCCTTAAACTGATACAGGCACTCAACTCTCCTTGTTAATAAGGAGAAATTAATTGTAGGCACTAAACAGCCTATAAATGCAAAGTACCTTGCTAAGGTAAGGGAAAGCAGCTCTTGTACTTTACAAAAAAAAGCACCAAACCAGGCATGTCCAAGGGTCAGCTTCCGGTGATTTCTCCTGTCCACCTGGTGAATCTGGGCATACTGGGGCAATGCAGCAATTGCCTCATGTACACAGACAACCCTCTCCTCCTACCACCCAACACTACAACCTGTGAGAGATGCACATACATAGCCAAACTAGAAGCAAAGCTCTCTCCACCCAAGATTGTGCTATACAGTCAAGAGGAGAAGGTTAACACCTGCACTATACCTCAAGCAACACATAGCCCTTCTAAACCCACACCACCAACACCCACACAGAGCAACACTAAATCCACATATGCGGAGGCCCTTAACTGTAACCTGCCCAAGCAACATGAACCTCCGAAGCTGAAACGCAAACACCAATTACAACCAAAGTGTCACATAGCTCACAACAACAGGGTTTTACCCAGCAGCAGCCCCTAAGGCAAGACAATGTACCTAACACTTTAGTCATAGGTGACTCTGTAGTCAGGCACACTGATGTCTCACTCACTGGGCTGAACAAGGAGAAAATTACAGTCAGATGCCTGTTGGGTGTCTGGATCTACCACATAACACATGCACTGAAGTCACTCCACAACAAGTACAAATATGACTATGTCATTGTCCATGTTGGAGTGAATGACTTGAGACGTACCTCCCTGGACTGCATGAAAAGAGACATGGAAGAGCTTTTGGATCATGTGACCCAGGCAGGTATGACCCTAGCCTTAAGTAGCATCCTGCCTTCGCCCAGAATGATACCACAGTATAAAGAGAAAAATGATTGACGTCAACAATTGGCTAAGCTTCTGGTGTCATTCAAAGGGAATCCAGTATCTGTCTGCCTGGGATGACATGATCGGCAGAACACAATGCTTTGCCAGAGATGGTCTGCACCTATCGCCCCTGGGATTCAGGTTACTGGCTAAGGCTCTTGCCACCCCTATAGTGCCTTTTTTAGGCAAAGTTCAGAGGACAAAACCACCACCGTAACAGGTACAAGCATGCAAAATCTGAAGGTAATGCTACTCAATGCTAGGAGTCTAAACCTCTAAATGCACTCTCTCAAGGCACTCCTAAAAATGAGAACATTGATATCTCTGCAGTAACTGAGACCTGGTATAAGGCTCCAGAGAGCACCCCTGCAATACCAGACTATAACTCTTACCACACTTTTCAGCCACCAAACCAGGATCGAAACACTAAAGGTGGAGGAGTGTTCATATTCACCAAGGATATTCACACCACCAGGCTAGTTGCCCAACACAATGCGTCTGAACTTCTCCAGGTGCAACTAACACTAGGTAAGACTGCAGTACAAATTGTAGCTTGCTACAGATCCCCCACCATACCCCAAGAATCTCACTACACCTCTAAACATACTGGAAAATATTAAGATACAACCAAATAACCTACTACTGGGTGACTTCAACTACCCTGCCTTTAACTGGGAAAACTACTTGTGTACCAATACCTTTGCCCAGCGGTTCTTGGCATTCATAAATTCCAACACCTTGGATCAACTAATCCATTGTCTCACCAGGGGCACCAATATCCAAGACCTGATCATTACCAATATGGGAGATAGATGCTCCACACCAGTGGTCACCCCCTCATTGGTCAGGTCTGACCACAAGCTAATCACCCTTGACATCCACATCTCACCCCCTACCCCCCAGTAAGGAAACCTCCATAGAAAAATTTTCCAAAGCCAACTTCATGCTACTCAAGTCAGAAGTGACAAACATCATGACACCCATGCAGACGGGAACTGAAAGTTCAACTGCTGAGTCCTACACTAAGTCACTGTGCGAGCACATCCACTCATGCATGAATCGTGCCATCCCAAATAGAAGCAAGATGCTCTCCTCCAAAAAATGAAGCCAATCTGGTGGTCCCCTGCCATAAATAAACTTTACAACAAAAGGAAGAAACTGTTGCAGAAAAGAGGAAAATCCCAGGATGCAAAAACCTCCCTTACCAGCCTCAGTAAGAAGTTGAGATCCCTCATAAAATCCTCCAAAGCAAGTTACGACAATAAAATTGCCAAAGATTCCAAAGACAACCACAAGGCATTCTATAACTATTTCAAGAATCTAAATAGCAATGCTCAGATCTGCTCTGAGCTACAACAGAATGGCATTAAATATACTGATCCCAAGGATATTGCCAATATCCTGGCATATCGATTCAGTGCCAACTTCACCCCCCTCTCACCCCCTAAATGGCCCATCTCAATACTGGAAGATTACCAAATTCCAGTAATAATGGACACACAGGTAAAAAACGCACTATCCAAAGCTAAGAATACAGCATCCGTGGGACCAGATGACATCTGGGGCTGTGTACTACATGAACTACAAAATGAACTGTCAATTCACCTAAGTATCATGTTTAATCATAGCCTCACCTCAGGCTTCGTGCCCACTGAGTGGCTCACAGCTACAGTTGTCCCACTCTACAAGGGTGGATCCACCTTGGATTCTGGGAACTACCGCTCCATCAGTCTGACTAGCCTGATCTGCAAGGCCATGGAGCGTATTATCAGGGAACTTATAAACAAAGACATTGGCAACCTTCAAACACTGGACCCCACCCAGTTTGGGTTTGTGAAAGGCCGATATTGTCTCCTGAACCTAACTGACTGACTTCTTCAAACCAGTCTCCAGAGCCGTTGACAAGGGTAAGGCGGTCCACACAGCCTATCTCGAAACTCGCCAAGGCCTTTGATACCATCCCCAACTCTGGAATCATAGATAAACTTACTAAGCTGGGCATTAATCTCTACATCACTCGATGGGTTGCCAACTGGCTTACTGACAGAACCCACACTGTAAAAGTAGCTGACTCCAAATCCAGCTCCAGACAAGTGGAGTACCTCAGGGTTCAGTCATGGGACCACTCTTGTTTGGCATCTACTTCTCTGAAGTACAGGCCAACACTAAGGGACTCTGGCTAACAAAGTTCACAGATGACAGCAAACTGGGAGTCATTATTGAATCCCCAAATGATGTGGATACTCTACAAAAGGGCCTTACAGAAACAGATGCTTGGTGCCAGAGCCACGGGCTCAAGCTCAATGCCAAGAAATGTATAGTTATCCCCTTTGGGAAAAAACATGTACCCATGAATTACCACATAGGTGGCAGTACACTAAACACCAAAAGTTTGATAAGAGACTTAGGGACACAGGTGGACAGTGGTCTCACCTTCGATAGCCACATCACCACAACAGTCAGGAAATCCTTCTATGTGGCACACCTCATCACAAAGGGCTTTTCATCCAGAAAAAATGAGGTCATTGTCCTACTCTTCTCATCCCTCATTAGACCTATTATAGAATACAATGCCCCATTTGGTATGTACCTCTCAAGACATCTGCAACAACTGGAAAGGCCACAGAAATACCTCACTAAAAGAATCACAGGCCTAAAGCAGATGCCCTATGCTGACCCCCTTAAAAAACTCCAGCTATACTCTGTCACATATCGTCTACTCAGAGGTGATCTCTGCTTAATATATAAGGCCATGTCAAACCCAGAGCTGTTGGACATGCTATATTTAAAGAAATCCCAATCCCTCAGAGCCACACGCTCCAGGGATCTAAACCTTGTCATCACAATAAACAAAACATGCTGGAGAAAAAGGTTCCTGACCCAGAGACTCCCTAGACTCTGGAATAGACTGCCCATACATGTCAAGCAGAGGACCTCTTTGGCCCTCTTCAAAAGGAACCTTGACGATTGGATGGTAGAAAGGAAATTCACCCCAGGGATCACGTCAGTCACCCTGCTAGACAAGGGTCCAAGAAGTAAATAGTGTGGGAAGAAATAGCCAGGGAATTGTTATGGCTAGGTTTGTATAGGCTCTAGGGCCAATAGCCTAGTACCAGCCTATGAACCTATGAACCTATATGTCTTCCATGAGCAAAACACCCCAGGCTGACTACAGAGTTTTCCAGAACTGATCCTTCCCAGCCTAACTTGTTGATATCATGCCAGACTTGATCACATGCCAGTCTAATTAATGTGTATCTCATTGTATATATTGAGACATGATCTCAGACATACCCTACCATATCAGCTCTTCATGGAGGAATGTGTAGCCCAACATTTCAGCTAACTGCTTGCAGTGCATTGTGACATTAGTTCTGAATCTTATATCTCGATTTAGGATTGTTTATTGTCTAATACATATAACAAAAAGGCAGTACAATGACCACAGTCATCTTCTGTTCACAGACTAAGCTCAATCAAGATTTCAAAGTGGTGGCCACGGGCACAGGACAAGGAACTCTCAATGTAAGTCATTGCTGTTTGCTGCACATACTACAAATGGCTTGTTGTGTTTGCATTTATAACTTTATTTCTTCTCAGCTGCTTGCTGTGCTTAGATTTGAAGGCATTATTAATTTGTTCTTTATTGTGTTTATATTTACTCATTCACTGCTACTGTGTTGTTTGCTACATTTGCAGGCCCATTTTTAATTCATTGTGTTGCTAATAAGTAAGTAAATAAACACATATTTGAGCTCATTGTTAATGCATAGTTTACCATGTTTATTCTTGTTAATGTATTGTTTATTGTGTTTATATTTAAGGCTTTATTGCTAAGTTATTATTTACTGTGTTTCTGTTAGGACATGCATTTCTCTTGCATTGTTTGTTATATTTACATTTGCAGTCCAACTGTTAATGCATTGCTTGTTGTGTTTATATTTTTAAGCCCATTGTTAATGCATTATTTATGTTCTTGTTTGCAGTATTAGTGCTAATGCACTTATTTGCTTTGTTTACTTTTGCAGTCCCATCGTTAATGCACTGAGTGCTATTTTTTACATCTTCAGACATTGCTGTTTTTACGCTTGCAGGCCCACAGTTAATGTATTCTTGTTATATGTTCGCAGGCTCATGGCTAATGTGTTCTTGTTATATGTTCGCAGGCTCACGGTTAATGTATTCTTGTTATATGTCCGCAGGCTCAAGGTTAATGTATTCTTGTTGTATTTTCACAGGCTCACAGTTAATGTATTCTTGTTATATGTTCACAGGCTCATGGTTAATGTATTCTTGTTATATGTTCGCAGGCTCACAGTTAATGTATTCTTGCTATATGTTCATAGGCTCATGGTTAATGTATTCTTGCTATATGTTCATAGGCTCACGGTTAATGTATTCTCGTTATATGTTCGCAGGCTCATGGTTAATGTATTCTTGTTATATGCTTGCAGGCTCACGGTTAATGTATTCTTGTTATATGTTCACAGGCTCACGGTTAATGTATTCTTATTATATGCTTGCAGGCTCACGGTTAATGTATTCTTGTTATATTTTTGCAGGCTCACGGTTAATGTATTCTTGTTATATGCTTGCAGGCTCACGGTTAATGTATTCTTGTTATATGTTCGCAGGCTCACAGTTAATGTATTCTTGTTATATGTTCGCAGGCTCACGGTTAATGTATTCCTGTTATATGTTCGCAGGCTCACGGTTAATGTATTCTTGTTATATGTTCGCAGGCTCACGGTTAATGTATTCTTGTTATATGTTCGCAGGCTCACGGTTAATGTATTCTTTTTATATGCTTGCAGGCTCACGGTTAATGTATTCTTGTTATATGTTCGCAGGCTCATGGTTAATGTATTCCTGTTATATGTTCGCAAGCTCATGGTTAATGTATTCCTGTTATATGTTCGCAGGCTCATGGTTAATGTATACTTGTTATATGTTCGCAGGCTCATGGTTAATGTATTCTTGTTATATGTTCGCAGGCTCACGGTTAATGTATTCTTGTTATATGTTCGCAGGCTCACGGTTAATGTATTCTTGTTATATGTTCGCAGGTAATGACAGTTTATAATGAAATTGTAAAGGAGGAGAAAAAGAAGTGCAAGAATTTTGATCTGCGTGTGACTGTTGAAGAAGATGATTTAGGTAAGAAAACCAGTCATTGTAGAGTAAGTCAAAGTGCTGTATGTGTCACAGAGAGACCAAGGATGAAGTGAGTGCACACATTCAGTGACCGTTCTGGTGTTTGATAAATTAATTGTCTTGTGAATATGGCCACGATCACTTATTAGTGAAGGTTGTGCATGAAAAATGCATTTCTTTTTTATTTTAACATTTTTGACCAAGAACGTCCGACTAGGACAGAGCTTATTTTCAGTGGAACCCCAAGGAGAAACACTTCAGATGCATGTCTTTGGAATGTGGGAGGAAACCAGAGTACCTGGAGGAAACCCACATGGATACAGGGAGGACATGCAAACTCTGCACAGAAGGCCCCCCTGCCAAGAATCGAAGTGGAGAACTTCTTACTGTGAGGCTACAATGTTAACCACTACACCACCGCACTGATACAATAATGCAAAAATGTATTATTGTATCCTTTTTAAAAAGTCCTCTACTCCAGGAAACTGCCACAGTCATAATACACCCCCTAAGAGCTGACCCAATTATTCAGGATTTGGGGGCTTATGTGGATAGTGACTTGCATTTCTACCTATGTGTCTACTGTCATATTGTGCAGCTTATAAACAAAGGGATTGTGTTTATATCTAGGGATGTTATTGTCCCCATTTACCCAGCCATTATTAGGCCAATGATTGAGTATAATACCCCCAATGGCATGTATTTGTTCGGACACAATAAAAAGATAGAACACCACCTACAGAAATCCTAGCTAAAACAATCCAAGACCTAAGCAATATGTCCCACATGGACCGATTCAAAGCTATGTCACTATACTTGCTATCCTACAGACTGTCAAGAGGTGACGTGTGTCTGTCATACAAGGCAACGGATACTGATGGATTTATTGCACATCAACAAGTCAAATGGCATCAGGAATACTAGGTCTAGGGATATACATTTTTTCTGCAGCATCAACAGAATGGTTTGGAGGGACAGGTATATCTCGGTACTCTGAAAGTGACTCCCCATCCTTGTTAAACAAAGCTGGGTCTATATTAAATCATTGAACGTTTAGAAAAGCGAATGATGATTTATTGACCCCATGTACGTGAAAGCTTACAAACTCGAATGCTTAGAACAGCGATTTTTTTTCCAAGGGAAAGAAATCGCTGCTCCAAAAAAACAAACACTTAAAACATAACAAAGTGGGGGGCTTTGCCCCCCACACTCCCCGACATGGGGGGCTGTGCCCCCACCCCCCATTTAAATATACCTACTCTGAGATCGCACTACAGTGGCAAAAACGGTAAAGTAACGGATGTGGCCATATGATTTCTTTCCCAGGGAATGAATTTCCTTATATGCCACTTCGTCATTTTGCCTTTTCGTCTTTTCAAGTTCGACCTAGACACATTCAAAAGAATGCATCTTCGGTCATCTAATAGGGACCCACAAAACTCATCCCTGTCCACATTCAACTGTAACTTGGATGCATGGATGGGAAACAGAAAATTTACTCCCGAACAGCCCCCCAGTACTATTAATGGACAGAGGCAGCTCCTAGCCACTTTATCCCACGCATGGGTTCCCTGAAATTACTTATGGTGTGATCCCAGAAAGGGGAGCTGATGATAATGATGATGATCCCAGTTATTCTGACTAGGGTTAATGTACATTTATAGGCCACGGGATGGGTGACATCAGTCAGACATCACACAGGATGGGTTGATTCAAGCCCCATCAGGGAAAATGGCCCACTTGGACAGGTAGCATAGTACTTAGCTATGAATATATATAAAAACATGAACCATGGCACATCATCAACATAATACAGTGTTGTATTTACCAAATAAATAATACTCCAGTACTGAACACTGTTTTATATTATTTTTATTTGAGGTCAGTGGGCATACCTCTCAATCTCCTAACACAAGAAATCTGGACAAAGCCAAAAATAATGGGGGGCAAAGGCCCACAATTAGGGTCGAATATTAAATATTGCTCTTATAAACTTAGAAAGTTGCTAGAATAAAGGGTTTTGTTCATTTTCTGAAGGAAAAGATGTCTGAAACTCAAATGTCTGTCATTTAGTGAATTCAATCCTCAATGGTTTGCCAGAAAACTACAAGCTTTATGAGGAAGATACCAAAAATGTGAGGGAAAAATCTGGAGACTATACTTAAATCTGAACAGTTGAGAGGGTATGCCAGTGGGAACACAAAGACAATCAAACCTAATTTTCTGCTATTTTGAGGTCAACCTCTGGTCTTTCCTGTAAAAGAGAAACATTCCCCCTTCCCATCCTAAACTTTATTTGTTTGACATTAGCAGGAAACAGTAATGCTATCTAGTCTGCCTATTAACTGGATTTAAAATACCGTTTCCTATCTCTTTCTTACCCTCGTGCTTTACTCACCATCTGATGCCATCTTGAACGCCTGTCTGGATTTTCTCTACCATCCATCTCATTAGCTCACAACCCTCTCAATGAAGTAGTAGTTTTGCAGTTGTCTCTAGTTTCCTGTCTGTGTTTCCACCTTACCTACCTTTACTATTTCAGGTGATCCCTTCACATCTCCTTAATGTGATCTGATGTGTAGATAACAATAGAATACTGATACTGATAATAGAGTATGGATGCTGTTCTTTACAATGGGATTCTCTTGTGAGAAGAGCTGCAGTTCCTCCTGACTCCAGTCATACACTCTCACCTCTGGCTACTGCACCTTTGGACTTCTGGGGGTCTTCCGATGAACTCCTTTCAGCAGTCTATGGCCTCCAGAACTGTATACATTAATGAAGGTGTAGCCTGACTAGGCCTGGTAAGGGGGGTGCCTTGATTTCTATAGTCTGGTCTCCTAAGACTCCACCCCACCCCAGCATTCTCTTTATTACTGCCACTGGTCTGTCAGTCTGCTCCTGGTGGTCCATTTCAGGGGTAATAAGTACCCTTCTACTCTGCCTCTATCAAATCTCAGTCTGGGGTAGGGCAGTGGTGGCCCAAATACATCATTTTGCATCTGCCTTTAATGAAGATCAGCTGCCCGCTGACTGAAGCCACCCTTATACATAACAAGTGCACCTGCCCCACATCTTCCCCTACTGCACCTGTTCCAGAACATACATCTACAAAGTGATCCCCATCCAATATTTTTGAACCCCTAGCTGAGACGTGGAACTGCTAGTCCAGGGAATTAATGAAGTCCACGAATGTCTGTGTGTACTTATTTGAGGTAGTGTAGGCTTCCCAGTTAAAGAAGACATAGCTGAAGTAAACCAAGAGAGCGATGTTAGGCTCAACAGCATTAGATGTCAGTTTGTTTGGATATGCTACATGGGCTGCAGATGACATGGAAGGCTTACGGTAGTTGGCTGCGATATGGTACAGCATTCTATTTACTGTGAAAAGGATGCAGAGTAGTTCAAACTCATTGTCCTGGCTTATGAGTATGGAAATGAGATGGCTGCTTAGGAATACAGACACATGCTCTCTAGTAACACTGTCATTTTCTGAGTTGTGACTTAAACAGGGGTAAGCATTCTAACCGTGCTCTCTGGGAGTGCTATTGTTGTTCTGAAACCTTTTCTCATGAACTACACACATATCTATATTCAAGAGTTAGATAAAATGCAATGAGGAGTGATCATGCTGTGCTTTATAATGGGGTAATATTTCCCGAACAGTATAATAGAGTACTGATGCTGTGCTTTATTGTGGAGTAATACTTTCTCAACAATACAATAGAGTACTGATACTGTGCTTTACAACAAGGTGATACTTTCCCAACAGTATAATAGAGTATGGATGCTGTTCTTTATAATGGGATAACACTTCCCCAATAGTATAATACAGCACTGATGCTGTGCTTTACAATGGGATAACACTGCCCGAACAGTATAATAGTACTGATAATGTGCTTTACAACACAGTAATACTTCCCCAACAGTATATTAGAGTACTGATGCTGTGCTTTACAACATGGTAATACTTCCCCAACAGTAAAATAGAGTACTGATGCTGTGCTTTCCAATGTGGTAATACTTCCACAACAGTTTAATAGAGTACTGATGCTTTGCTTTACAAAAAGTAATACTTCCTCAACAGTATAATAGAGTGCTGATTTGCTTTACAATGGGGTAATATTTCCACAACAGTATAATAAAGTACTGATGCTGTACTTTACAATGGGGTAATACTTCCCCAACAGTATAATAGAGTACTGATGCTGTGCTTTACAATGGGGTAATACTTCCTCAACGATATAACAGAGTATTGATGATGTGCTTTACAAAACATTAATACTTCCCCAACAGTATATTAGAGTACTGATGATGTGCTTTACAACAAGGTAGTACTTCCCAAACAGTATAACAGAGTACTGATGCTGTTTTTATTGCAACAAAGTATTGCTACTCCAACAGTATAATAGAGTACTGATGCTGTGCTTTACAGTGGGGTAATACTTTCCCAGCAGAATAACAGGGTACTATTGCTGTACTTTATAACACAGTAATACTTCCCCAACAGTATAATAGAGTACTGATGCAGTGCTTTACTATGTGTTAGTACTTTCACAACAGTTTAATAAGAGTGCTGATGTTGTGCTTTACAATGGGGTAATACTTCCACAACAGTATAATAGAGTACTGTTGCTGTGCTTTACAGTAAGGTAATACGTCAGCAACAGTATAGTAAAATACTGATGCTATGCTTTACAACAAGGTAATACTTCCCAAACTGTACAACAAAGGTTCATAGGTTCATAGGTTCATAGATAGATACTAGGCTATTGGCCCTAGGGCCTATAGAAGCCTAGCCAAAAGGTACCCTGGCCTTCGCCACCCAAGAAAATTATTTTCCTGTGCCTCTGTCGAGCAGAGCCACAGAGGTGATCCCCGGGGTGAATTTCCTATTTCCCATCCAGTCATCAAGATTTTTCTTGAAGAGTGCTAATGAGGAGCTTTGTTTGATATAGATAGGTAGTTTGTTCCAGAATATGGGAAGTCTCTGGGACAGGAATCTATCCCTCCAGCATGTTATGTTTATTGTGGTGACAAGGTTTAGGTCCCTAGAGTGTATAGCTCAGAGGAATTGGGATTTCTTTAAGTGGAGTATGTCCAACAGCTCTGGGTTTGACATAGCTTTGTATGTTAGGCAGAGATCATCTCTGAGTAGGCGATAAGCAACCGAGTAAAGCTGGAGTTTTTTTAGATGGTTTGCATAGGGCATCTGTTTGAGGCCAGTAATCCGCTTTGTGAGGTATTTCTGTGGCTTTTCCAGTTGTTGTAGATGTCTTGTGGGGGACATATCAAAATGGGTGTTGTACTCTATAATAGGTCTAATGAGTGATGAGTAGAGGGGAACAACAAACTCTTTTTTTCCTGGATGAGAAACCTTTTGTGATGAGGTATGCCATGTAGAAGGATATGACTACTGTGGCAATGTGATTATCAAAGGAGAGACTACTATCCACCTGTGTCCCAAGGTCTCTTATCACACTTTTGGTATTAAGTAGATTACCACCTATGTGGTAGCTTATAGGTACAGAGTTTTTACCAAAGGGGATGACAATGCACTTTTTGGCATTGAGCTTAAGGCCATGGCTTTGACACCAGGCATCTGTCTCAGTGAGGCCCTTTTGTAGGATGTCCACATCGTTAGGAGTTTCGATTATGGCTCTTAGTTTGCAGTCATCTGCGAGCTTTATTAGCCAAAGACCATCTGTGTTAGCCTGTACTTCAGAAAAGTAGATACCAAACAAGAGAGGATCCAAGACTGAACCCTGTGGTACTCCACTTGTCACTGGTCTGTAGTCGGATTTGGAGTTTGCTACCTTACAGTGTGGGTTCTGTCAGTGAGCCAGTTGGCAACCCATCTTTTGACATAGGGATTTATACCTAGTTTAGTGAGTTTATCTATAATTCCAGAGTGGGGGATGTTGTCAAAAGCCTTGATGAGATCTAGATAGGCTGTGTTAACCACCTTACCCTCGTCTACAGCTTTGGTGACTGCTTCAAAGAAGTCTGTCAGATTTAGGAGACATGATCTTCCTTTTACAAACCTGAACTGGGTGGGGTCCAGAGTTTGGAGATTGCCAATGTCTTTATTTATAAGCTCCATGATGATACATTCCATGGCCTTGCAGATGAGACTCATTAGGCTAATGGGGCGGTAGTTCCCGGTGTCCATGGTGGCTCCCTCTTTGTGGAGTGGGATAACCTTCACTGTGCGCCATTCATTGGGCACAAAGCCTGAGGTGAGGCTATGATTAAACATGGTGCTTAGGTGGGGGTGCCAGTTCATTTTGTAGTTCATGTAGAATGCAGCCTGGGATGTTGTCAGGTCCCATGGATGCTGTGTTCTTGGCTTTGGAGAGTGTGGTTTTTACCTGTGCAGCCGTGATTACAGGAACTTTGCATTCTTCCGGTATAGAGATGGACCCTTTAAGGGGTGAGAGGGGGGTAAAGTTAGCACTGAACCTATCTGCCAGGATGTTGGCAATATCAGTTGGTTCTTTATATTTAGTGCCATTGTGCTGTAACTCAGAGCATCTGAGTGCTGCCATTGAGATTCTTGACATAGCTATAGAATGCTTTGTGGTTGTCTTTAGAATTAGTGGCAATTTTGTTTTTGTAACTAGCTTTGGATGATTTTATGAGGGATCATATTCTTACTGAGGCTGACCAGGGGGTTCCTCCAATCATGGGATTTTACTCTTTTTTGCAACAGTTTCTTTCTTCTGTTGTAGAGTTTGCTTATGGCAGGGGACCACCAGATTGGCTTACTTTTTTTGGAGGATAGCATCTTGGTTCTGTTAGGGATAGCACAATCCATGCACTTGTGTAACTGCTTATAAAGTGCATTTGTGTAGGATTCAGCAGTTGTACCTGCATTGTCCATCTGCATGGGTGTCGTGAAGTTTTCCACTTCTGTCTTAAGAAGTGTGGAGTTGGCTTTGGAGAAATTGTTTACGGTGGTTTCCCTAATAGGGGTGTGGGGGGGGGGTGTGGACATCTAGGGTGATTAGCTTGTGGTCAGATCTGACCAACGAGGAATTGAACTTTGGTGTGGAACACCAGTCACCCATGTTGGTAATGACCAGGTCTAGGAAATTGCTGCCCTAGTGGGGGTGTGGAGAAGTTGATCCAAGGTGTTGGAATTTACAACAAGGTAATACTGAATATTGATGGTGTGCTTTAAAATAAAGTAATACTACCCCAACAGTATAATAGAATACTGATGCTGTGCTTTACAGTGGGGTAATACTTCCACAACAGCATAATGCAGTATAAAATACCAAAATTGTTGTTCACCTCTGAGATAAAACCGCAGTATTTTACAGAACTAACAAATGCACTTCACCATGAGGTGGCAATGTATCTAAACCACAACAAGGTGCTGAATTTAATGCCAAATTTCACAACTGTCATTAAACTGAATGTTGGCAATTCAGCAATACCGACAGTGGATTTTATCTTGAAACTAGACTAACTCTCACACATTGACTACCCATCACCATGAGTCCCGCTAAGGAGAGGATGGAGAGATGATAACATCATCAAGCAAAGGAGAGTAGTATTGATGGAACTGAATTCATCCTCAAGTCTTGGTGAGTACCTTCACAAGGTGGACCTTGATTTAACAAAATATCAACAAAATGACACTGATATATAGACTTTATTTTGTATAGCATATATCATGGACAAAACTAGGTTAAAAATAAAAAATACAGGTGGGTGCACAAGTCCCAGGATAAAACAGTGCCTGACCCTGGTAGGTGCACTGGTGCCAGGAATGACATAAAGGAGAGGGTGAATCTGTATGACACATTAATATCCTTACAATGGGGTTAGGCCAGGCTCAGGGCACGATGCCCATGCCCCCCATCGACTCCTTATGACACATTAATATCCTTACAATGGGGTTAGGCCAGGCTCAGGGCACGATGCCCATGCCCCCCCCCATTTTCTCTTTATGACACGTTAATATCCTTACAATGGGGTTAGGCCAGGCTCAGGGCACGATGCCCATCCCCCCCCATTGACTCCTTATGACACATTAATATCCTTACAATGGGGTTAGGCCAGGCTCAGGGCACGATGCCCA
Organism: Protopterus annectens; assembly: GCF_019279795.1. Classification (NCBI taxonomy): domain Eukaryota; kingdom Metazoa; phylum Chordata; order Ceratodontiformes; family Protopteridae; genus Protopterus; species Protopterus annectens. Next base: position 1,890,715,825 of record NC_056743.1, on the reverse strand, counting down.
TGCCCCCCCATTGACTCCTTATGACACATTAATATCCTTACAATGGGGTTAGGCCAGGCTCAGGGCACGATGCCCATGCCCCCCATTGACTCCTTATGACACATTAATATCCTTACAATGGGGTTAGGCCAGGCTCAGGGCACGATGCCCATGCCCCCCCATTGACTCCTTATGACACATTAATATCCTTACAATGGGGTTAGGCCAGGCTCATGGCATGATGCCCATGCCCCCCCATTGACTCCTTATGACACATTAATATCCTTACAATGGGGTTAGGCCAGGCACAGGGCACGATGCCCATGCCCCCCCCCATTGACTCCTTATGGCACATTAATATCCTTACAATGGGGTTAGGCCAGGCTCAGGGCACGATGCCCATGCACCCCCATTGACTCCTTATGACACATTAATATCCTTACAATGGGGTTAGGCTAGGCTCAGGGCACGATGCTCCCCCCCCCCCATTGTAGAAGGAAGTAGAAGTCCACAAAATCCACAAAAACTGACAGGTCAAAAAAGAGCTATAAAGATTAAAGAGTGGACTGTTGATGATAAGAAGGAAATTATGCATTGTTTCGATTATGCAAGATGCTCATAATTTCTGGATGGAGGATACACAAAAAGGTTAAGAGAGAAATTAGAGGAAAGAAAAATACTTGCACAAGAAAAACTGTCAAAGCTTCAAATGCAAATTTATGTTCATTAATACAACAGATTCATGAAAACATTATATAGACCAAGAAATCTTGGGCTGTTTGGAAAAAAGTGACTGAAGAAGTATGAAAGAATCATCATCATCATCATCTTTTGGCTGCTCCCGTTAGGGGTCACCACAGCAGATCATCTGTTTCCATTTCTTCCTGTCCTCTGCATCTTCCTCTGTTACACCAACCACCTGCATGTCCTCTCTCACCACATCCATAAACCTCATCTTAGGCCTTCCTCTTTTCCTGTTACCTGGTAGCTTCATCCTTAGCATCTTTTTACCAATATACTCAGCATCCCTCCTCAGCACATGTCCAAACCAATGTAATCTTGCCTCGCTGGCTTTGTCTCCAAACCTTCCAACCTGGGCTGACCCTCTAATATACTTATTCCTAATCCTGTCCACCCTCGTCACACCCAGAGCAAATCTTAACATCTTTAATTCTGCCACATCCAGCTCAGACTCCTGCCTTTTTGTCAATGTCACTGTCTCCAACCCATATAACATAGCTGTTCTCACTACCCTCTTGTAGACCTTCCCTTTCACTCTTACTGGTACTTGTCTGTCACAAATCACGCCTGACACTCTTCTCCAACCACTCCATTCGGCCTGTAATCTCTTCTTCACCTCTCTTCCACACTCACCATTACTCTGAACTGTTGATCCCAAGTACTTAAACTCTTCCACCTTCGCCACCTCTACTCCCTGCATCCTCACCATTCTTCTATCCTCCCTCTCATTCACACACATATATCCTGTCTTATGAAAGAATAAAGAACAAAATCTAAAAATTTTTTGAAAGTTATAAAAAAATGCACATGGGAAAGTAAGAGACATCTGATATGGTGCAATATTTCAGCAAATCAGGAAGCAAAACTAGTTAACACAAAAAAGCAGCTCCAAAGATATTTGAAAAGGAATACAGGTAAAGGCACCCAGATATGGAAAATTTCACAATAAAAAATAAGATCGCAAACAGGGAATGTAGAACAGAGGATTAGTAAAATAGCGTGTTAAACAAATTGAAGTGAAGGATTTAGTGTAGAAAGTCTAACAAGTCTGGTAACATCACAACATGATAGAACAATGAGTGCCCGAGTTAAGGAGAAAGTGGTCAAACAGGAAGCATCTGATCAGTTGCCATATGAAGATACTTTGAATCCTTCAGTAGGAAACCAGTACAAAAGTTCAGTTGGAGATGCACAGGAAGAGAAGGAACAGGAAATGGTGGCAACTCTGACACAGTCAGTGTTGTGGAGTCAGAGACCAATGAGTTCCCATACAGGCAACCCATGAATGGTTCATATCCCAGGCCCCTGCTTACACTTACCAAGGGTATCAGAACTTGTCAGAGATTTAGGATGCATGGCTAGGCTTAAAAAAGCTTTGTGGTTCTTAACCTATTAAACACCTACAAACCTATGAAAGACCAACGGATGATAAAGGATGAAGCTGAAGAGAATATGTCATGGAAAGATGTTCTGGAACTTTCTGTAGAATGCCCACAGGAAATGGAGAATAAAGAATGTGTCTTCAGGTTAGAAGAAAAAGATCTAATGGAAGAATTGTTGTATTTAACAGAGATAGATAGACATATTAAGTTCAATGCATGAAACAGATTACAGAAAGTCAATAAGGCATAACATGTTACAAGACTGATAAAACAAATGTACACAGTAATCAGGACTATTAACTGAAATTTATGTGATATTACAGAAGTAAATAGAATATATCACTTTGCAACTAAATTAATAACACATAAACTCTGACCACAAAAACACAGGGCAATAAGGGAAAGGAAGGGGAGAAATCAAACGCCATCACGGAAGTATCGAACAGAGAGAACTATAAAGCCTTTAAGACAAGAAGTGCACTGTTAGAAGAGTATAGAAGAGCAAAACAGTGTAAGAAACTTCTCTGTGTGGAAGATTTTCAGTCCATATATTTCTAGTTAATCACTGTATATTAATCAGATCAAACAATATTAGTAGAAGTAGTGAACGTAAACTTGTCAAGTCAAAACAAAACAAAACAAAAAGTAATAATAGAAAATATATAATTCTACAGCATTACTAAGTATTCGAAAGTAATCCAAGCAAGGCAGGCAGTCTGTTTCCAGTCAAAAATCCTTTATTAAGTACACAGACAAGCGATCCAAGTAAAACAAAAAGAGAGTAATAATTTCCTCACAAGCTTTCTAAATATATATATATACGTTTTATCAGGCATGGGAGTGGTTTATTGTGCTGTAAAACAAAGTGTTATAGGTACACATGTTAAATTCACATCCCTTCCCCTATCAGTGTGACACAGATCAACAAAAATACTCAGAACAATACATGTGATAAAAGCAGTGTGCAGTGTCAGAACAGACCAGGATTTAGTATACACTATTGCAAATAATAAACTAAAGATATCAGCACTGGCAGAAAAACTTAGAAGATATACATATAGATATGAAAGAAAAGTATAAAATAAGCAATTCATTGATGACCCAAAAAGTTTAATAGAGACTTGGGAAACGAAGCAAAATGAAAAGAAACAAAACCAAAAAAAGAAGAAGGAATTGACATATTTTGGAGAAACATCTATGAAGACCCTGTGGAACAAAGCAAAGATGCTGAATGGATAGAAGAAATAAAATAAACAGTAAGAAGTTCAAATGTACAGGATGTGAAATGGGATTTAGTAACAGCCAGAGAAATTGAAACAAAATTAAGAAATGCTCCTAACCGGAAAACCCCCAACCTAACGTCTGGCAAAAAGTATTAACATCTTTGCACAAAGATTTAGTCTGCATTAAGAACTGCTTATCCCGAGTAGGTACCAACCTGGTTAACAGGAAAAAATATATTCCTCCCTCCTCCTCAAGAATGAACCTGCAAGCTATCCAAAAACTATCCACCGATAACTTGCCTTCCAACGATGGATAAACTATATACTGCAAATGATGCTAACAGAGTTTATAGCCATTTAGATGAAAACTCAATCACGACAATTGATAAAAGGCTAACAACAGAAGGTCATATGGAACAAAGGATCATTTGTTGTTAAATAAAGTCATAATGGAGATTTGTAAAAGAGGAAGAATCTAAGTATGGCATGGATAGACTAGAAAAAATATCATTTGACAGCATCCCACCCTACACTGATCAATTATATTACAGTGACCTTCAAACAGGGACGTATTATTATCCCAGGGATAAAATTTCAAAGAGGGATATTCCTGGGTGAATCTGTCACCGCTGCTCTTTTGTCTTGCCCTTAACCCATTATGCTGTCTACTTAACAGATTATGGCATGGATACACTTTGGGTCCCAGACAACAACAAAGTGTAAAGACTTCTCACCTCCTTTTTGTGGATGATTTAAAACTGTATAGTTCATCAAAGTCCATTGAATATGTTGGAGAAACAGATAAATGCAGGTTCTGTAAAAAAGAACTGGAAAAATTGTACATCTTGTTGTTGGGTCTGATACACTAATGGGACAGGACCTGTATACTGAAAGGCATAATAATGTGGCAAGACTGTTGTATTGGGGATTGTGCAGACAATCCAGTACTGAAGTAGTTGAGAAGCACTGGAAACATGAACCACAAAGCATTATTGTGAATGATGGAGTTTACGTCACATGGGATTACCATTACCGACAGTACAAAAATAGATATGAGTAAAGTAAATATAGTATAGGCAAACTAGGCAGCTGCCTACAGCGCCACTATAACAGGGGCACTTTTCCAGTATTTATTTCTTTATTTTTTTGTAGTAAAGAAATGGTTTCTTTAAAATATGTTGAATGAATACAGGAAAAAGCTAAGCAGTAAGACAAACTGTGAGAAAAAGGAAGACAAAAAGTAATCTGGATAGTGTAGGTAGACCACGATGGGAGCACTAGGTGATGTGGGGTGGGTGCTGTAGTGCCCTTTTGCCTAGGCACCAGTTG
>NC_056743.1:1890596171-1890706171 GCF_019279795.1 Protopterus annectens | reverse complement strand
GAGCTATTAAGAGAAGAGGTGCGTGACTTAATAGAGATAGATAGAAATATTAAGATCAATGAAAGAAATAGACTGCAGAAGGTCAATAAAACCCCAAAAATCAGAAGTTTGATAAAACAAATGAACACGGTAATTAGGACTGTCCATAAAGATCCATGCGATATAACAGAACTAAACAGGATATATTACTGTACAGCTAAATTAATAACAGGTAAAGTCCTACCACAAGAACACGGGGTAGTGAGGGAAAGGAAGGGGAGAAATCAAACACCATCATGGAAGTATTGAACAGAGAAAATTATAAAGCAAGTAAGATGAGAAGTGTCACTGTTGGAAGAATATAGAAGAGGGAACAGATCAACTAAGTAAGATAGATGTGATTAAAGCAATGCACAGTATTAGAACAGATCAGGATCTCTCATGCAATATCAAAAATAACAAACTAAAAATCTCAGCATGGGCAGAAAAACTTAGAAGATACACAGATAAATATAAAGGAAAAGTACAAAATAAGCAATTTTAATCATGACCCTAAAAAGTTTTATAGAGAATTAGAAAACAAGGTAAAAGGAATTGAAAGACCACCAAAAAAGAAGAAATAGATAACATTTGGAGAATTATCTATGAAGATCCTGTGGAACACAGCAAAGATCCTAAATGGACAGAAGAAGTAAAATAAAGAATAAGAAGTTCAAATGTACAGTAAATGAAATGGGATGAAATAACAGCCAGAGAGATTAAAGCAAAGTTACGAAAAGCCTCTAATTGGAAAACCCCAGGCCCAGATGCAATACCTAACTTCTGGCTAAAAGTATTAACATCTTTGCATGAAGATTTAGCCAAGAGTAAAAACTATTTATATGCACACCCTGAACAGACACCAGCCTAGCTAACAAGAAGGAAAAACAATGCTCCTACTTAACAGTGAACCTGTAAGCTACCCTAAAAATTATAACGAATAACTTGCCGTCTGACGACATATAAACTGTACACTGGAATTGATGCCGACAGAGTCTATAGTCATTTAGAAGAAAACTCAGTTATGGCAATAGAACAAAAGGGCAATAAAACAAAGTCATATGGAACAAAGGATCATTTGTTGTTAAATAAAGTTATAGTGGAGAACTGTAAAAAAGGAAGAATTTAAGTATGGCATGGAATGACTGCAAAAAAGCATCTGATAGTATCCCACATTCTTGGATAAAAGAGTGCTTAAAAATGTATAAGATACACCCTATGCTGATCGATTACATTACAGTGACGATGTAACAGTGGCAGACCACTTTGCAATTAAGTCATGATAAAGGATTAATTATTATTCCAATAATAATATTCAAAGGGGGATATTCCAGGGGGACACTCTGTCACCACTGCTATTCTGCCTTGTCCTTAACCCATTAAGCTATTTACTTAACAGCTTAGGCCATGTCTATAATTTGGCTCCTAGAAAACAACAAAATGTAAAGACTTCTCATCTTCTCTTTGTCGATGATTTAAACTGTATAGCTCATCAGACGAGGAACTGAAAGTACAACTTCAAGTTGTCAAAGCTTTTTCAGATGATATAGGAATGTCATTTGGTCTTGATAAATGTGCAAAAGCAACCTTTATAGCAGGAAAACTGCAGTACTAAGAAAACATCAGTTTGGGACAAGAATGTGATATAAAAGAACTTGAGCAAGAGGGAGTGTATAAATAGTTGGGAATCAGCAATAAAACATGAACAAATGTGAATAAAACTTAGTAAGGAGTACTTTAGAAGACTTAAATTAATCCTGAAAACAGCGCTGACATCTAGGAATAAAATCCAAGCTATAAAACAATTTGTTCTTCCTGTCCTAACATACAGTTTTGGAGTGACTGACTGGCCTCAAAATGTATTGAATAGATTAGATAGGAAAACAAGAAGGATGCTCCATGCTCACCAAATGATTTATAAAGATCAGTGCATACCAAGATTATATATTCCCCGTTCCGAGGGAAGGATGGGCCTCCTTGAAATTGATTACATGTACAGATCTGCAATTGTGGGACTCCACACATAACCTCACAAGACCCAAATGTAGTGAAAGTTTTGAAACATGAGGAGAATGAATCTAAGATGACTTCCCTGCTTAGGCTAGCAGAAGCATATTGGTGTTAAGCAGGAATGGAAATCAAACCACAAGTGGCTCAAAAGCAGGCAGCAACTGAATGTGCCAAAAAAACAAAAGAAATGATATCATGTGAAGGACCAGAAGAGAAGGCAAGAAATGTGGAAAATGCATAAATATAGTTGCAAGTATAGAAACTTCTGTAAGAACCTCATGTTGATCACAAATGAACACATAAATGGTTAAGGACAGGCGAATTCAAACCAAAAGATGAAAAGTTAACATTGACAGCACAAGCACAAGCTGACACCCTACAGAACGAACTGGCACCCCACCTAAGTACCATGTTCAATCATAGCCTCACCTCAGGCTATGTGGCCACTGAATGGCACACAGTGACAGTTATCCCACTACACAAAGGGGGAGCCACCACAGACCCTGGAAACTACCGCCCCATTAGCCTAACGAGCCTGGTCTGCAAGACTATGGAGCGTATCATCATGGAACTTATAAACAATGACATTGGTAATCTCCAAACTCAGGACCCCACCCAGTTTGGGTTTGTAAAAGGCAGATCATGTCTCCTAAACCTGATAGACTTCTTTGAAGCAGTCACCAAAGCCGTAGATGAGGGTAAGGTGGTTCACACAGCCTATCTAGATCTCGCCAAGGCTTTTGACACCATCCCCCACTCTGGAATTATAGATAAACTCACTAAACTAGGTATAAATCCCTATGTCACAAAATGGGTTGCCAACTGGCTCACTGACAGAACCCACACTGTGAAAGTAGCAGACTCCAAATCCAGCTTCAGACCAGTGACAAGTGGAGTACCACAGGGTTCAGTCCTGGGTCCTCTCCTGTTTATTTTTATTTATTTTTATTTATTTTACATTTGTTAACCGGGAGAGTCCGACTGGATACATGTCCATTTTCAGCGGAGGCCCGGGGAGAAAAACTCCAGGTACATAACAGACATATGAACATTGTTAATGCAAAAAAGGAAGATAGTTGAGTTCTAAATACAATATAAAGATACATCACATCTTGGAAAAAAAATAACAGCAGCATATAAAAAAAAACATAGGTCAGTTACAAAGGCGAGGCACCTTGTTAAAACGCGGTTAAGGATAGTGAGGTAAGAGAAGGGTAAATGATAGTGGTTAATCAGGTTTGGAACAGGGACATTGCCAGAGAGTATTGAGATGGGGTTTAAGCTTTTTTTTGAATTGTAGGAGTGAAGGTTCTGAGGTGAGCATGGTCGGTAGGGAGTTCCCCATTTTACCTACAAAGTTTGAGAATAGAGAATCCCCAGCAGAATTATTGGCTTTGGCAGTTTGAGCTAAGATCTTACTGGAGGAGCGTAAAGATTGCAGGTTAATATAGGGGTGAATGATGTTTTTCAGAGCTGGTGTTTTCTCTGGGTGATACAGTATCTGGTGAGCCGTTTTGAGTTGGTTGAAATGGAGTTGGCTGGAAAACTCTAACCATCCTAGTTGCTTCAAGTTAGTGCAGTGGTGCGTTCTAAAGGTGGAATTTGTGGCAAATCTAGCTATGTGATTGTAACAAGAAGCAAGTTTGTTAAGGGTTGTCTTGTTTAGGTTTGTAAAAAGGGGGGAGGCATAGAAACGAGTTGATAGTAGGTGTGTGCTGGCAATTGTAATTTTAGCGTGAGGAGTGAGAAAGTATTTTACTTTATAGAGAGAGACAAGCTTTTTATTGATGGTTTTGATGGTTAGATTGAAATGGGTGTCAAATTTAAGGGAGTTATCAATGGTAACACCTAATAGCTTTGTGTGAGCTTCTGGTGATATAGTGATTCCATTGGAGGATGTAATAGAGAAGGTAGGGGGAAGAGTCTTGTTAGTGGGTGAGAAAGTAAGTAGTTTTGTTTTGTTGGGGTTGAGAACTACTTGACAACTTGAGAACCATTTTTCTATTAGGTTGAAGATGTCTTGGGTTGAAGCAGTGAGGTCTGCCAGGTTGGAGGCAGTGCTGATGATAGTCGAATCATCTGCATATTGAATGCATGTGGCATGGGGGGTGATTGTGGGCAGGTCATTAACAAAGATGGTGAAGAGAAGAGGGCCAAGAATAGATCCTTGGGGAACTCCAAGTGTAACAGGTAGGCATGTGGATAATTTGTCCTGCCATAGAACAGCCTGTTACCTATTGGACAGGTAGGATTGGAACCATTTCAACGTGGAATTGCTGAGTGATAGTTTTTTTAATGTATGGAGGAGTTGAATGTGGTTCACCATATCAAAGGCCTTGGAGAGGTCTAAGAAAAGAGCAGATAATAGTTTATTATTGTTTCTGAAGTTATTGATGGTATTAGAAAAGGATAGTAGGGCTGATGTGGTACTGTGATTTGGCCTGAAGCCATGTTGGGAGTTGGCTAGAATTTTATTTTTGGTGAGGTGTTCCATCAGTTGTTTGTGGACACACTTTTCCATAATTTTGGCCAGGGGTGAGAGTTTGGTATCTACTTCTCTGAAGTACAGGCCAACACAGAAGGTCTTTGCCTAACGAAGTTCACAGATGACTGCAAACTAGGAGCCATAATCAAAACTCCAAAAGATGTGGACATCCTACAAAAGGGCCTTGCTGAGACAGATGCCTGGTGTCAAAGCCATGGTCTCAAGCTCAATACCAAAAAGTGCATTGTCATTCCTTTTGGTAAAAACTCAGTACCCATGAACTACCACATAGGTGGTAGTCTACTTAACACCAAAAGTGTGATAAGAGACCTTGGGACACAGGTGGACAGTAATCTCTCCTTTGATAATCACATCACCACAGTAGTCAGGAAATCCTTCTATGTGGCACACCTCATCACAAAAGGTTTTTCATCCAGGAAAAAAGAGGTCATTGTTCCCCTCTACTCATCACTCATTAGACCCATTATAGAGTACAATGCCCCTTTTGGTATGTACCTCACAAGACATCTACAACAACTGGAAAGGCCACAGAAATACCTCACAAAGAGGATTACCGGCCTCAAAGAGATGTGCTATGCAGACCGTCTCAAAAAACTGCAGCTTTACTCCATTGCATATCGCCTACTCAGAGGCGATCTCTGCCTAACACACAAAGCTATGTCAAACCCAGAGCTTTTAGACATGCTCCACTTAAAGAAATCCCAATCCCTACGAGCTACACGCTCTAGGGACCTAAACTTCATCACCACGATAAACAGAACATGCTGGAGGGATAGATTCCTGTCCCAGAGACTTCCCATACTCTGGAACAAACTACCTATTTATATCAAACAAAGCTCCTCATTAGCACTGTTCAAGAAATATATTGATGATTGGATGGGAGAGAGGAAATTCACCCAGGGGATAACTTCTGTGGCTCTGCTCGACAGTGGCACAGGAAAATAATTTTCTTGGGTGGCGAAAGCCAGGGTACCTTTGGCTAGGCTTATATCAGCCCTAGGGCCAATAGCCTAGTACCTACCTATGAACCTAAGATAGTGGGCTATGTACACATTGGTTTACAAAGTCCATTGAATATGTAGGAGAAACAGACATATGTAGGTTTAGTAAAACAGAATTGGAAAGATTTGCACACCTCACTGCTGGTTGCTGCATACTAATGGCAGAAAGACTGTATACTGAAAGGCATAATAATGTGGGGAGACTGTTGCACTGGGGATTGTGGAAACATTATGGTAGTGAAATGGCTGAAAAACACTGGAAACATGAACCACAAAGCACCATAGACAATGAAGAAGTTACACCACATGGGATCACCCATTACCAACAGTTCAAAAGAGAGATGCTAGAAAACCAGATATAGTGGTCCATGAAAAGAAGACAAAAGTAGCATTGATCATTGAAATCACTACACCCAGTGACTAAAGTGTCTTGCATACAGAGAGATGTAAAGTCATAAAATATCAGGATGTGCAAGCAGAAATGAGAGCCATGTGGAAGAAAGATATACAAATAGTTCCAATAGTAGTAGGAGCAACAGGTCTTATAAAAAAGAGTCTACAATCATATTTAGATATGCTACCAATATATGTAACTCCATATGAATTGTAGAGGGAGTTATTACTGGGCATACTGCGGATGCTGAGAAGAGCACTTTTGGCTGACATCAAAGAGTGAAACAACAGTAATTTCATGAATTTTAATAGTACTTGAGTTAGGAATGGGGTCCGTTCCCGTCATGGTATTAGTAACCTAACACATTTGGAGAAATTAGAATGGTACAGACAGACTGCTATAGCTAGATATTTATCCGAGGATGGAAGAGTAGCATTTAACTGTTTTACCCAGAGTGCTTCTAAAAACGATAATCGGTTATGGGTAAAGGTAACTCCGCTGTCTGTCAGCAACTTGTGCTGAACATTTCTAATGCAGCATCTGGCACCTGTTTGGTGCCAATAGCAGAGAAAGCCACTGCTTCAGGGTACCTATTAGCATAATCTCATAACATATATCTCAGCTTGTGGTACTTGGGGTAATAAGAACTTCATAATCTCAAAAGATACCCTATGAAGTATTTCTTCACTAACTGGTAATGGTACTAAAGCAGGTTTAGCTTTGTTTTCTGCCCTATCAACCATTTAAGACTTACTCTAAGACTTACTCACATGTGAAGTATTACACTCTCAATATCTTTAAAAATGTCTGGCCAATAAAACATTTCACAAACTTCCTTTTTGTATGCTTTAAGACCTCCAAAGGACTATAATGGCCTCTGACCAGAAATGCCCGATGCTCAGCTCTATGGACTACCAACTCCTGAACCACTATTACTTCTCCTTTCATTAGGAGTTCAGTCTCTGTACAGTAACTCCCTTGCCTAAATATACAGACTCCCTCTGCCCTTGAGAGTCTGCAGCCTGTTTGGCTACCCCTCTGAAGTCCTATAAGAGTGACTCTTAGAGCTGTACCTCTTTCAATTATGTCTTTGTGATTCCCTTCCAGTGTACATATAGTATTAACCAACAATTGTGTCTCAGATTCCACCACAACTACTACACACCATCACTACCCCTGAAGAAGTCCCTTTAGAGGAAGTCCTCTACCTTCTGAGAGATGTGGTCAAGTTTAAGGTCCCTGCCACTTCCTACTTTTTTCGTGAAGTACCCACATTACCAGAATTTTTTGGAATTATGGACACTGGCTGGCTCGCCCTACTACCTTTTCCACACAGTTGTCGCCTTCCCTGAGAACATGCAACTGCATTTATCCACAGTATTTTGTCAGAGTTTATATTTATTAGAAAATCTGCTGGGATATCATCAACCACTAACGCCATCTTTGTCTCTGCCTCCATTTCAGTTGAAAAGAACCCTGAAAAAGGTGTAGCTACCATGGTCGTAACTAGAGTGGACTGATTAGGCAGATAATGTTCCTGTAACAGCTGCAGGCTTAAGAACAGGTAGAGTGGATACATTACCTGTAGCAATGGTTTATTTACCCGTTACCACTTTAAGGTACAGGCTGATGTGATAATCTAGTACCGCTGTGGTTCAAAGACGACCCATGACTGTCATGTTCTAGTTTTGGTGGTTTACTTCCTTGGCTTTTGTTCTCCACCCTGTCACTGTGCATATTGGATGCACATATGCCCCATTTGGTGATATAGTAAATCTTTTTAATGAAAGACCCTGATGAGTACTTGAGTCAGCGTTTCCCCTTTTCCTGTACAATCTGTGTTGAAGGTTTATGTTGTCCCTTTTATACTGTAGGCAGTGCTGAATACCCACTTCTTCTGTTGTTGTGCCTCACAGCCTTGATAGAGGTCACTTTTTTGCAGGTTTCCTCAGCACTGATATGTTAACTAGATTTTAAGTGTAAAGGCAAAGTACTCAGTGCTCCCTTACCAAAATTATCATAATATCGATGAACATGTCATAAGTACCATGTACTCCTTTACCATAATTATCACGATATCGATGAACATGTCATAAGTACTGAGGGCTCCCTTACCATAATTATCATGATATCTATGAATGTGTCATAAGTACTGAGTGCTTCCTTACCATAATTATCATGATATCTATGAACATGTCATAAGTACCATGTACTCCTTTACCATAATTATCACGATATCGATGAACATGTCATAAGTACTGAGGGCTCCCTTACCATAATTATCATATCTATGAACGTCATAAGTACTGAGTGATCCCTTACCATAATTATCATAATATCTATGAACATGTCATAAGTACTGAGTGCTCCTTTACTATAATTATCATAATATCTATGAACATGTCATAAGTACTGAGGGCTCCCTTACCATAATTATCACGATATCGATGAACATGTCATAAGTACTGAGTGCTCCCTTACTATAATTATCATAATATCTATGAACATGTCATAAGTACTGAGGGCTCCCTTACCATAATTATCATGATATCTATGAATGTGTCATAAGTACTGAGTGCTCCCTTACTATAATTATCATAATATCTATGAACATGTCATAAGTACTGAGTGCTCCTTACTATAATTATCATAATATCTATGAACGTGTCATAAGTACTGAGGGCTCCCTTACCATAATTATCATGATATCTATGAATGTGTCATAAGTACTGAGTGCTCCCTTACTAAAATTATCATAATATCTATGAACATGTCATAAGTACTGAGGGCTCCCTTACCATAATTATCATGATATCTATGAACATGTCATAAGTACCATGTACTCCTTTACCATAATTATCACGATATCGATAAACATGTCATAAGTACTGAGGGCTACCTTACCATAATTATCATATCTATGAACGTCATAAGTACTGAGTGATCCCTTACCATAATTATCATAATATCTATGAACATGTCATAAGTACTGAGTGCTCCCTTACCATAATTATCATGATATCTATGAACATGTCATAAGTACCATGTACTCCTTTACCATAATTATCACGATATCGATGAACAAGTCATAAGTACTGAGGGCTCCCTTACCATAATTATCATGATATCTATGAATATGTCATAAGTACTGAGTGCTCCCTTACCAAAATTATCATAATATCTATGAACATGTCATAAGTACTGAGGGCTCCCTTACCATAATTATCATGATATCTATGAACATGTCATAAGTACCATGTACTCCTATACCATAATTATCACGATATCGATGAACATGTCATAAGTACTGAGGGCTCCCTTACCATAATTATCATATCTATGAACGTTATAAGTACTGAGTGATCCCTTACCATAATTATCATAATATCTATGAACATGTCATAAGTACTGAGTGCTCCTTTACTATAATTATCATAATATCTATGAACATGTCATAAGTACTGAGGGCTCCCTTACCATAATTATCATGATATCTATGAATGTGTCATAAGTACTGAGTGCTCCCTTACTATAATTATCATAATATCTATGAACATGTCATAAGTACTGAGGGCTCCCTTACCATAATTATCATGATATCTATGAACATGTCATAAGTACCATGTACTCCTATACCATAATTATCACGAAATCGATGAACATGTCATAAGTACTGAGGGCTCCCTTACCATAATTATCATATCTATGAACATTATAAGTACTGAGTGATCCCTTACCATAATTATCATAATATCTATGAACATGTCATAAGTACTGAGTGTTCCTTTACTATAATTATCATAATATCTATGAACATGTCATAAGTACTGAGGGCTCCCTTACCATAATTATTATGATATCTATGAATGTGTCATAAGTACTGAGTGCTCCCTTACTATAATTATCATAATATCTATGAACATGTCATAAGTACTGAGGGCTCCCTTACCATAATTATCATGATATCTATGAACATGTCATAAGTACCATGTACTCCTTTACCATAATTATCACGATATCGATGAACATGTCATAAGTACTGAGGGCTCCCTTACCATAATTATCATATCTATGAACGCCATACGTGCTGAGTGATCCCTTACCATAATTATCATAATATCTATGAACATGTCATAAGTACTGAGTGCTCCCTTACCATAATTATCATGATATCTATGAACATGTCATAAGTACCATGTACTCCTTTACCATAATTATCACGATATCGATGAACAAGTCATAAGTACTGAGGGCTCCCTTACCATAATTATCATATCTATGAACGTCATAAGTACTGAGTGATCCCTTACCATAAGTATCATAATATCTATGAACGTCATAAGTACTGAGTGCTCCTTTACTATAATTATCATAATATCTATGAACATGTCATAAGTACTGAGTGCTCCCTTACCATAATTATCATGATATCTAAGAACATGTCATAAGTACTGAGTGCTCCCTTACTATAATTATCACGATATCTATGAACATGTCATACGCATCGAGCACTCCCTTACCATAATTATCATGATATCTAAGAACATGTCATAAGTACTGAGGGCTCCTTACCATAATTATCATGATATCTATGAATGTGTCATAAGTACTGAGTGCTTCCTTACCATAATTATCATGATATCTATGAATGTGTCATAAGTACTGAGTGCTCCCTTACTATAATTATCATAATATCTATGAACATGTCATAAGTACTGAGGGCTCCCTTACCATAATTATCATATCTAAGAACGTCATAAGTACTGATTGATCCCTTACTATAATTATCATAATATCTATGAACATGTCATAAGTAGTGAGTGCTCCCTTACCATAATTATCATGATATCTAAGAACATGTCATAAGTACTGAGTGCTCCCTTACCATAATTATCATGATATCTAAGAACATTTCATAAGTACTGACTGCTCCCTTACCATAATTATCATGATATCTATGAACATGTCATAAGTACTGTGTGCTCTGTTATCAAAATTATCATAATATCTTATGAACATGTCATAAGTACTGTGTGCTCTCTTATCAAAATTATCATAATATCTATGAACATGTCATAAGTACTGAGTGCTCCCTTACCATAATTATCAAGATATCTAAGAACATTTCATAAGTACTGAGTGCTCCCTTACCATAATTATCATGATATCTAAGAACATGTCATAAGTACTGAGTGCTCCCTTACTATAATTATCACGATATCTATGAACATGTCATACGTACCGAGTACTCTCTTACCATAATTATCACGATATCTATGAACATGTCATAAGTACTGAGGGCTCCCTTACCATAATTATCATATCTATGAACGTCATAAGTACTGAGTGATCCCTTACCATAATTATCATAATATCTATGAGCATGTCATAAGTACTGAGTGCTCCTTTACTATAATTATCATAATATCTATGAACATGTCATAAGTACTGAGGGCTCCCTTACCATAATTATCACGATATCGATGAACATGTCATAAGTACTGAGTGCTCCCTTACTATAATTATCATAATATCTATGAACATGTCATAAGTACTGAGGGCTCCCTTACCATAATTATCATGATATCTATGAATGTGTCATAAGTACTGAGTGCTCCCTTACTAAAATTATCATAATATCTATGAACATGTCATAAGTACTGAGGGCTCCCTTACCATAATTATCATGATATCTATGAACATGTCATAAGTACCATGTACTCCTTTACCATAATTATCACGATATCGATGAACATGTCATAAGTACTGAGGGCTCCCTTACCATAATTATCATATCTATGAACGTCATAAGTACTGAGTGATCCCTTACCATAATTATCATAATATCTATGAACATGTCATAAGTACTGAGTGCTCCCTTACCATAATTATCATGATATCTATGAACATGTCATAAGTACCATGTACTCCTTTACCATAATTATCACGATATCGATGAACAAGTCATAAGTACTGAGGGCTCCCTTACCATAATTATCATGATATCTATGAATATGTCATAAGTACTGAGTGCTCCCTTACCAAAATTATCATAATATCTATGAACATGTCATAAGTACTGAGGGCTCCCTTACCATAATTATCATGATATCTATGAACATGTCATAAGTACCATGTACTCCTATACCATAATTATCACGATATCGATGAACATGTCATAAGTACTGAGGGCTCCCTTACCATAATTATCATATCTATGAACGTTATAAGTACTGAGTGATCCCTTACCATAATTATCATAATATCTATGAACATGTCATAAGTACTGAGTGCTCCTTTACTATAATTATCATAATATCTATGAACATGTCATAAGTACTGAGGGCTCCCTTACCATAATTATCATGATATCTATGAATGTGTCATAAGTACTGAGTGCTCCCTTACTATAATTATCATAATATCTATGAACATGTCATAAGTACTGAGGGCTCCCTTACCATAATTATCATGATATCTATGAACATGTCATAAGTACCATGTACTCCTATACCATAATTATCACGATATCGATGAACATGTCATAAGTACTGAGGGCTCCCTTACCATAATTATCATATCTATGAACATTATAAGTACTGAGTGATCCCTTACCATAACTATCATAATATCTATGAACATGTCATAAGTACTGAGTGCTCCTTTACTATAATTATCATAATATCTATGAACATGTCATAAGTACTGAGGGCTCCCTTACCATAATTATTATGATATCTATGAATGTGTCATAAGTACTGAGTGCTCCCTTACTATAATTATCATAATATCTATGAACATGTCATAAGTACTGAGGGCTCCCTTACCATAATTATCATGATATCTATGAACATGTCATAAGTACCATGTACTCCTTTACCATAATTATCACGATATCGATGAACATGTCATAAGTACTGAGGGCTCCCTTACCATAATTATCATATCTATGAACGTCATACGTACTGAGTGATCCCTTACCATAATTATCATAATATCTATGAACATGTCATAAGTACTGAGTGCTCCCTTACCATAATTATCATGATATCTATGAACATGTCATAAGTACCATGTACTCCTTTACCATAATTATCACGATATCGATGAACAAGTCATAAGTACTGAGGGCTCCCTTACCATAATTATCATATCTATGAACGTCATAAGTACTGAGTGATCCCTTACCATAAGTATCATAATATCTATGAACGTCATAAGTACTGAGTGCTCCTTTACTATAATTATCATAATATCTATGAACATGTCATAAGTACTGAGTGCTCCCTTACCATAATTATCATGATATCTAAGAACATGTCATAAGTACTGAGTGCTCCCTTACTATAATTATCACGATATCTATGAACATGTCATACGTACCGAGCACTCCCTTACCATAATTATCATGATATCTAAGAACATGTCATAAGTACTGAGGGCTCCCTTACCATAATTATCATGATATCTATGAATGTGTCATAAGTACTGAGTGCTTCCTTACCATAATTATCATGATATCTATGAATGTGTCATAAGTACTGAGTGCTCCCTTACTATAATTATCATAATATCTATGAACATGTCATAAGTACTGAGGGCTCCCTTACCATAATTATCATATCTAAGAACGTCATAAGTACTGATTGATCCCTTACTATAATTATCATAATATCTATGAACATGTCATAAGTAGTGAGTGCTCCCTTACCATAATTATCATGATATCTAAGAACATGTCATAAGTACTGAGTGCTCCCTTACCATAATTATCATGATGTCTAAGAACATTTCATAAGTACTGAGTGCTCCCTTACCATAATTATCATGATATCTTTGAACATGTCATAAGTACTGTGTGCTCTCTTATCAAAATTATCATAATATCTATGAACATGTCATAAGTACTGAGTGCTCCCTTACCATAATTATCATGATATCTAAGAACATTTCATAAGTACTGACTGCTCCCTTACCATAATTATCATGATATCTATGAACATGTCATAAGTACTGTGTGCTCTGTTATCAAAATTATCATAATATCTTATGAACATGTCATAAGTACTGTGTGCTCTCTTATCAAAATTATCATAATATCTATGAACATGTCATAAGTACTGAGTGCTCCCTTACCATAATTATCAAGATATCTAAGAACATTTCATAAGTACTGAGTGCTCCCTTACCATAATTATCATGATATCTAAGAACATGTCATAAGTACTGAGTGCTCCCTTACTATAATTATCACGATATCTATGAACATGTCATACGTACCGAGTACTCTCTTACCATAATTATCACGATATCTATGAACATGTCATAAGTACGGAGTGCTCCCTTACCATAATTATCACAGTATCTATGAACGTGTCATAAGTACCGAGTGCTCCCCTACGATAATTATCACAATATCTATGAACGTGTCATAAGTACTGAGTGCTCCGTTACTATAATTATCATATCTATGAACATGTCATAATTAGTGAGTGCTCCCTTACCATAATTATCATAATATCTATGAATGTGTCATAAGTACCGAGTGCTCCCTTACCATAATTATCATAATATCTATGAACATGTCTTAAGAACTGAGTGCTCCCTTACCATAATTATCACTGTATCTATGAACGTGCCATAAGTATTGAGTGATCCCTTACCATAATTATCATAATATCTATGAATGTCATAAGTACTGAGTGCTCCTTTACTATAATTATCATAATATCTATGAACATGTCATAAGTACTGAGTGCTCCCTTACCATAATTATCATGATATCTAAGAACATTTCACGAGTACTGAGTGCTCCCTTACCATAATTATCATGATATCTAAGAACATGTCATAAGTACTGAGTGCTCCCTTACCATAATTATCATGATATCTAAGAACATTTCATAAGTACTGAGTGCTCCCTTACCATAATTATCATGATATCTATGAACATGTCATAAGTACTGTGTGCTCTCTTATCAAAATTATCATAATATCTATGAACATGTCATAAGTACTGAGTGCTCCTTTACCATAATTATCATGATATCTAAGAACATTTCATAAGTACTGAGTGCTCCCTTACCATAAATATCATGATATCTAAGAACATGTCATAAGTACTGAGTGCTCCCTTACCATAATTATCATGATATCTAAGAACATTTCATAAGTACTGACTGCTCCCTTACCATAATTATCATGATATCTATGAACATGTCATAAGTACTGTGTGTTCTCTTATCAAAATTATCATAATATCTTATGAACATGTCATAAGTACTGTGTGCTCTCTTATCAAAATTATCATAATATCTATGAACATGTCATAAGTACTGAGTGCTCCCTTACCATAATTATCATGATATCTAAGAACATTTCATAAGTACTGAGTGCTCCCTTACCATAATTATCATGATATCTAAGAACATGTCATAAGTACTGAGTGCTCCCTTACTATAATTATCACGATATCTATGAACATGTCATACGTACCGAGTACTCCCTTACCATAATTATCACGATATCTATGAACATGTCATAAGTACCGAGTGCTCCCTTACCATAATTATCACAGTATCTATGAACGTGTCATAAGTACCGAGTGCTCCCCCTACGATAATTATCACAATATCTATGAACGTGTCATAAGTACTGAGTGCTCCCTTACTATAATTATCATATCTATGAACATGTCATAATTAGTGAGTGCCCCCTTACCATAATTATCATAATATCTATGAATGTGTCATAAGTACCGAGTGCTCCCTTACCATAATTATCATAATATCTATGAACATGTCTTAAGAACTGAGTGCTCCCTTACCATAATTATCACCGTATCTATGAACGTGCCATAAGTACTGAGTGCTCCCTTACCATAACAATTATAATATATATGAACATGTCATAAGTACTGAGTGCTCCTTTACCATAATTATCACATCTATAAACATGTCATAAGTACCGAGTGCTCCCTTACCATAATTATCATAATATCTATGAACATGTCTTAAGAACTGAGTGCTCCCTTATCATAATTATCACTGTATCTATGAACGTGCCATAAGTACTGAGTGCTCCCTTACCATAACAATTATAATATATATGAACATGTCATAAGTACTGAGTGCTCCTTTACCATAATTATCACATCTATAAACATGTCATAAGTACTGAGTGCTCCCTTACCATAACAATTATAATATCTATGAACATTTCATAAGTACTGAGTGCTCCTTTACCATAATTATCACATCTATGAACATGTCATAAGTACTGAGTGATCCCTTTCCATAGTTATCATAATATCTATGAACATGTCATAAGTACTGAGTGCTCCCTTACCATTATTATCATAATATCTATGAACATGTCATAAGTACTGAGTGCTCACTTACCATAATTATCATAATATATATGAACGTGTCATAAATACTGAGTGCTCCCTTACCATAATAATCACGATATCTATGAACAAAAGTACTGAGGGCTCCCTTACCATAATTATCACAATACCTATGAACATGTCATAAGTACTGAGTGCTCCCTTACCATAATTATCATAATATCTATGAACGTGTCATAAGTACTGAGTGCTCCCTTACCATAATTCTCTTAATATCTATGAACATGTCATAAGTACTGAGTGCTCCCTTACCATAATTATCACGCTTTCTATGAACGTGTCATAAGTACTGAGTGCTCCCTTACCATAATTCTCTTAATATCTATGAACATGTCATAAGTACTGAGTGCTCCCTTACCATAATTATCACGCTTTCTATGAACATGTCATAAGTACTGAGTGCTCTCTTACCATAATTCTCTTAATATCTATGAACATGTCATAAGTACTGAGTGCTCCCTTACCATAATTATCATGATATCTATGAACATGGCATAAGTACTGACTGCTCCCTTACCATAATTATCACGCTTTCTATGAACGTGTCATAAGTACTGAGTGCTCCCTTACCATAATTATCATAATATCTATGAATGTGTCATATGTACTAAGTCTCCGTTACCATAATTATCATGATATCTATGAACATGGCATAAGTACTGACTGCTCTCTTACCATAATTATCACGCTTTCTATGAACGTGTCATAAGTACTGTGTGCTCCCTTACCATAATTATCATAATATCTATGAATGTGTCATAGGTACTGAATGCTCCCTTACCACAATTATCATAATATCTATGAATGTGTCATAGGTACTGAGTGCTCCATACTATAATTATCATAATATCTATGAACATGTCATAAGTACCGAGTGCACCTTACCATAATTATCATGATATCTATGAATGTGTCATAAGTACCGAGTGCACCCTTACCATAATTATCATAATATCTATGAACGTGTCATAAGTAACGAGTGCTCCCTTACCATAATTATCATAATATCTATGAACATGTCATAAGTACCGAGTGCACCCTTACCATAATTATCATAATATCTATGAACGTGTCATAAGTACTGAGTGCTCCCTTACCATAATTATCATAATATCTATGAACATGTCATAAGTACTGAGTGCTCCCTTACCATAATTATCATGATATCTATGAACATGTCATAAGTACTGAGTGCACCCTTACCATAATTATCACTGTATCTATGAACGTGCCATAAGTACCGAGTGCTCCCTTATCATAATAATCATGATATCTATGAACATAAGTACTGAGTGCTCCCTTACCATAATTATCATGATATCTATGAACATGTCATAAGTACTGAGTGCTCCCTTACCATAATTATCATAATATCTATGAATGTGTCATAAGTACTAAGTCTCCCTTACCGTAATTATCATGATATCTATGAATGTGTCATAAGTACTGAGTGCTCCCTTACCATAATTATCATAATATCTATGAACGTGTCATAAGTACTAAGTGCTCCTTTACTATAATTATCATAATATCTATGAACATGTCATAAGTACTGAGTGCTCCCTTACCATAATTATCATGATATCTATGAATGTGTCATAAGGACTGAGTGCTTCCTTACCATAATTATCATATCTATGAATGTGTCATAAGTACTGTGTGCTCCCTTACTATAATTATCATAATATTTATGAACATAAGTACTGAGTGCTCCATTACCATAATTATCATAATATCTATGAACATGTCATAAGTACTGAGTGCTCCCTTACCATAATTATCATGATATCTATGAACATGTCATAAGTACTGAGTGCTCCCTTACCATAGTTATCATATTATCTATTAACATGTCAGAAGTACTGAGTGCTCCCTTACCATAATTATCATGATATCTATGAACATGTCATAAGTACTGAGTGCTCCCTTACCATAATTATCATAATATCTATGAATGTGTCATAGGTACTGAATGCTCCCTTACCATAATTATCATAATATTTATGAATGTGTCATAAGTACTGAGTGCTCCCTTCCTATAATTATCATAATATCTATGAACATGTCATAAGTACTGAGTGCTCCCTTACCATAATTATCATGATATCTATGAACATGTCATAAGTACTGAGTGCTCCCTTACCATAGTTATCATATTATCTATTAACATGTCATAAGTACTGAGTGCTCCCTTACCATAATTATCATGATATCTATGAACATGTCATAAGTACTGAGTGCTCCATTACCATAATTATCATAATATCTATGAACATGTCATAAGTACTGAGTGCTCCCTTACCATAATTATCATGATATCTATGAACATGTCATAAGTACTGAGTGCTCCCTTACCATAGTTATCATATTATCTATTAACATGTCATAAGTACTGAGTGCTCCCTTACCATAATTATCATGATATCTATGAACATGTCATAAGTACTGAGTGCTCCCTTACCATAATTATCATATCTATGAATGTGTCATAAGTACTAAGTCTCCCTTACTATAATTATCATGATATCTATGAATGTGTCATAAGTACTGAGTGCTCCCTTACCACAATTATCATAATATCTATGAATGTGTCATAAGTACTAAGTCTCCCTTACTATAATTATCATGATATCTATGAATGTGTCACAAGTACTGAGTGCTCCCTTACCACAATTATCATAATATCTATGAACATGTCATAAGTACTGAGTGCTCCCTTACCATAATTATCATGATATCTATGAACATGTCATAAGTACTGAGTGCTCCTTTACTATAATTATCATAATATCTATGAAAATGTCATAAGTACTGAGTGCTCCCTTACCATAATTATCATGATATCTATGAATGTGTCATAAGTACTGAGTGCTTCCTTACCATAATTATCAAATCTACCAATTAATAAGTACTGAGTGCCCCCTTACTATAATTATCATAATATTTATGAGCATGTCATAAGTACTGAGCGCTCCCTTACCATAATTATCATAATATCTATGACTGTGTCATAGGTACTGAATGCTCCCTTACCATAATTATCATAATATTTATGAATGTGTCATAAGTACTGAGTGCTCCCTTCCTATAATTATCATAATATTTATGAACGTGTCATAAGTACTGTGTGCTCCCTTACCATAATTATCATAATATCTATGAATGTGTCATAGGTACTGAATGCTCTCTTACCATAATTATCATAATATTTATGAATGTGTCATAAGTACTGAGTGCTCCCTTCCTATAATTATCATAATATCTATGAACATGTCATAAGTACAGAGTGCACCCTTACCATAATTATCATAATATCTATGAACGTGTCATAAGTACTGAGTGCTTCCTTACCATAATTATCATGATATCTATGAATGTGTCATAATTACTGAATGCTCCCTTACCATAATTATCATGATATCTAAGAGCATGTCATAAGTACCGAGTGCTCCCTTACCATAATTATCATATCTATGAACATGTCATAAGTACTGAGTGCTCCCTTACCATAGTTATCATACCTATGAACATGCCATAAGTACTGATTGCTCCCTTACCATAATTATCATGATATCTATGAAAATGTCATAAGTACTGAGTGCTCCCTTACCATAATTATCATGATATCTATGAATGTGTTAAAAGTACTGAGTGCTCCCTTACCATAATTATCATATCTATGAACGTCATAAGTGCTGAATGCTCCCTTACCATAATTATCCTATATATGAACATGTCATAAGTACTGAGTGCTCCCTTACCATAATTATCACGATATCTAAGAACATTTCATGAGTACTGATTGCTCCCTTACTGTAATTATCATGATATCTATGAACATGTCATAAGTACTGAGGGCTCCCTTATCATAATTATCATGATATCTATGAATGTGTCATAAGTACTGAGTGCTTCCTTACCATAATTATCATGATATCTATGAACATGTCATAAGTACTGTGTACTCCTTTACCATAATTATCACGATATCACTGAACATGTCATATGTACTGAGGGCTTCCTTACCATAATTATCATAATATCTATGAATGTGTCATAAGTACTAAGTCTCCGTTACCATAATTATCATGATATCTATGAACATGGCATAAGTACTGACTGCTCTCTTACCATAATTATCATGCACTCTATGAACGTGTCATAAGTATGTGTGCTCCCTTACCATAATTATCATGATATCTATGAACGTGTCATAAGTACTGTGTGCTCCCTTACCATAATTATCATAATATCTATGAATGTGTCATAGGTACTGAATTCTCCCTTACCATATTTATCATAATATTTATGAATGTGTCATAAGTACTGAGTGCTCCCTTCCTATAATTATCATAATATCTATGAACATGTCATAAGTACTGAGTGCTCCATTACCATAATTATCATAATATCTATGAACATGTAATAAGTACTGAGTGCACCCTTACCATAATTATCATAATATCTATGAACGTGTCATAAGTACTGAGTGCTTCCTTACCATAATTATCATGATATCTATGAATGTGTCATAATTACTGAATGCTCCCTTACCATAATTATCATGATATCTAAGAGCATGTCATAAGTACCGAGTGCTCCCTTACCATAATTATCATATCTATGAACATGTCATAAGTACTGAGTGCTCCCTTACCATAGTTATCATACCTATGAACATGTCATAAGTACTGATTGCTCCCTTACCATAATTATCATGATATCTATGAAAATGTCATACGTACTGAGTGCTCCCTTACCATAATTATCATGATATCTATGAATGTGTTAAAAGTACTGAGTGCTCCCTTACCATAATTATCATATCTATGAACGTCATAAGTACTGAATGCTCCCTTACCATAATTATCATATATATGAACATGTCATAAGTACTGAGTGCTCCCTTACCATAATTATCACGATATCTAAGAACATTTCATGAGTACTGATTGCTCCCTTACTGTAATTATCATGATATCTATGAACATGTCATAAGTACTGAGGGCTCCCTTATCATAATTATCATGATATCTATGAATGTGTCATAAGTACTGAGTGCTTCCTTACCATAATTATCACGATATCTATGAACATGTCATAAGTACTGTGTACTCCTTTACCATAATTATCACGATATCACTGAACATGTCATATGTACTGAGGGCTTCCTTACCATAATTATCATAATATCTATGAACCTGTCATAAGTACTGAGTGCTCCCCTACCATAATTATCATAATATCTATGAACCTGTCATATGTACCAAGTGCTCCCTTACCATAATTATCATGGTATCTATGAGCATGTCATAGATAGTAACTTCACATCCACTGACCAACCTGTGAAACAAAGTTTATTTTTCCAATAAAATCAAAAACAATATCTCCTGGCTTCCTTCTACATACTCTAAACTTTTTTCTTTTCTTTAAGACAAGGTTGAAAGCACTCAAACACAAAACATTTTTTACACTTTACACTAATCCATAGTCAGACACTGACATCTGAGACACAGTTTTCTTGACCAATGGCATTAAAGACCACACACACTACTCACTCAACAATTAGGCACAGATTATACACATATATAGATGCTGAACACAATTATCATGGATGGTCCCTCTTTATTCAGTTCAACACTGACCTTGACATCCAGTTCTCACTGCCATTCCTTATGCCCCTTTGATGGCATCTCCTTCTCATACTGTCTCTTTATTCAGCTTCTGTCTCTCTTTGTGCCATACCTTTCACCTGTGCAGGTTTTCACAGAATGCCCAGATTTTTGCCTAATATTTCTGGTCTGTTCCCCATACAATTTTCGGTTTCCTGGCAAATCTCTGGGGAATGAAGTCAATAAATAACAACTTGCATTTCACTTTTAGACTTCATATCCTTCAGACAAAATGCATGCTAACCCAAATCCTGTTACTGTAGTAACTTTCTGTTAAATAGAGCCGGTTTAAAAAGCTGCTCCTATTTTTGGGACTTTGTCTGTGCCTTTGACTCTTTTTCTCTCATAGTTTGCTTTCTTTGCATTTCACACTGCTTTACTGTCTCAGCTGATCTGGCTTCCAGGAGTTTTGTGTAGCTTAACTCATTAAGCACTATGTCAGGTGGAATCTGTCACCTCTTACAGCGTACACACATCCTTGCATTCCACAGCATTTTCTAAAAAATCAACTTAAAAAAGATAAAGGCTATTCTACTGCAGGACATCCCAGATTAACAATCTTAGTGCCATTTTATTAATAAATCTTTGCCCTTCTAATCCTGTCTATTAGAAGCTGGTAAGTCACTTGGTTAAAAAGCCAAACCCAAGAAAGATCTGGATGCCATAAGGAGCTATGGGTGTTAACCTGAAGTATACAAACAGGCAATATAGGTTTGAATGAGTTAATACATGATACATTATGCAATGTATATAACATTGTATATTTTATAACTGGAAAAAAGGATGACATGATGTTTGGTATATGTATATCTAAATAAGCTAGTATATAGTTGGAAGAAGTTATGTGACATGTAGTATATTTTTTCTAGAAGGAGTCAGTATGAAGATGGAAATCAAATGCCAAAAGTAAATTTTTGTATTCCCCCCTCAGCTAAGTATAATCCTCCTTTTAGGTCACGTGACCTCGGGGCTTTAATACAAAGTAATGAATGGGAAGGGTTGACTCCTCTCCTCCTTCACTAAGGGCCTCAACTTCACTAGTTCTCTGTCAGTACTGAAAGTAATTTACCTTTGGAATATATGAAGTGATATGCTTTCAGGAAAAGCTAATTTCAGTCTGCTGTGAATTGCAGTGCCATGATATGAAGGCATATTTCTCAGTATTCTACAACATTTCCATATCACAGCTAGCTTGTATAATGGATTGAATGGCTGGCATTTTGTAGACAAATGTGCAGTTGCATAGCTTTGAATAATCGGAGTAACAGTAGGGTGGTTTGTGTAGGTTCATAGGTGAACACTAGGAACTGTGTAGTTTTTTAACAGTAGGGACTAGGAACAGAGTATTGGGCATATAAAAAGAAAAAAAAGTGTGCTTGCAACTCATACCTGCACATGCTGCCTCTAGGCAACTGCTTTACTGGTTTAGCCCCGCTCAGCTCGCTTTACTCATTCTGCACCTCATCCTGCCCCCATTTCCCACACGCCCCTAGTAGTACTGATAAAAATCTGGAATCTACTCCCTACTACCATTACCAAGGAAACCTCACTATCCCTATTTAAAAGAGAACTCAAAAAATACCTCACATCTCATTGGCTGTGCTCTTGTTCTAAACCTAACAACTTCACTAATACATGTCTTGCTACCCAACCTGCTGTTTAGTCAAATGTCTATGCCTCATAGCATTTGAATGTCTAAGCATTGTGAATTATAAGATCTGATTGTATTCTATGTTCACATTTTCTGATACGTCTTTACCAATCAGATGTAATGTCTGCACATTTTGTATATTGATATCTGCCTGTATTCTTTGTAAATATTTTTCTAAACATGTCTGCCTGAGTTTATCACTCAGTGATGTATGTACTGTCTCTTTTTGGTATGTGGAGCATTTCTCCCCGGGCCTCCCCTGAAAATGGGTATATATCCAGTCGGACTATCCCGGTCAACAAATGTAAAATAAAATAAAATAAATAAATAACTGTTCTGAAGAGCCATTTCAAGCCTAGCCAATAATTTGAGGCTGGAATCAAACCCTGTACCTTGGGTTTATGAGGTGAAGACCTTAACCATTATGCCAAAACCATTTAAATGGTGCCTACATAGTTAGTATAGGTAGCTAAATAGTTTGTTTCTGTGAGTGTCTGTATATTTGGCTGTCTGCAGTAAAAATTACTGTGGGCAGTTTTAGTGCTAGTTAATATTTGTGCTCATAACACCTATGGGCATGCATTATTTACACAGCAACACACACCCTTTTTGGGCATTATTACTTGTAAATGACCCTCTGAAATGAGTGCCCCAATTAATCAACAAACACTGATACAAGAAGCAGGGCATATAATTCAGTTAAAATGTACAATAAATGCTTAATTAGTGTAATGTATCTAAAAAGGAATTGCATAGCTATAATATGTATTTAAATGTTTCCAATCTATTTCTTGATCTAGACCTTTAGAACAATATATTACACTTTATTATAAATCTTGAATCTGTTGTTGTCAAAGTAAGTTCAGGCCAACAGGCAAACCTCAGTGTTTGAGTACTCCCTTCTTGTTATCCACTGACATGAGCAGTTAATGGGTTCAACAAGTTTTTTTATACCTCTGTTCTTGAATCAGTAATTTAGTTTTTAATTTCACTAGACCAGAGTACCACATTTTGGATTTATATCATGGTAAAGCTATCACAAGGATAATATGTCTTCGAAATGTCTCATCATATTCAAGTGTTAGAGGATAACAGCAGCTGACTCTACATGGAACATTTCTCTCATTTTTTTAAACATTTTCCTCTTCTTGCAGAACACTGATTATAACAATATTCCCTAGATTTTTTGGTGTATTTATAAGAAAAGGTTGCTGAAACTAGGAAATATTTATTTTATGTTAGAATCTGATGTTAAAATATAACAGCTCATCTCACAATGGCCTTTTTAAACAAAATTTGTAGGGGATAAAAAATACCTAGTTTCCTTAAACTGTTTGGGGTATGCTTCATTTACTTTCATTTATACTTGGGACAAGGCATCTGACAATACCTCAACAGAATAACTCCCTTGCACCAACACTGACAATAACAATTTTTTTTGTTTCATATGATGAAACCTAGATAAGTGGATGGGGAAAAGGAAATTTGCACCAGGTCTGGCACCCATGTCCCTTATGGACAGAGGTAGTTTATAAATGCCTGGCCCTCAATGCCCTATGTGGATACAGGATGTCATTATTCTTTCAGGAAACTAAGGCTAGGCTCAGAAATGTCCCTGGGTTGTTAGCCTAACTAAGGCTAGGCTCAGAAATGTCCCTGGGTTATTAGCCTAACTAAGGCTAGGCTTAAAAATGTCCCTGGGTTGTTAGCCTAACTAAGGCTAGGCTTAGAAATGTCCCTGGGTTGTTAGCCTAACTAAGGTTAGGCTTAGAAATGTCCCTGGGTTGTTAGCCTAACTAAGGCTAGGCTTAGAAATGTCCCTGAGTTCTTAGCCTAACTAAGGCTAGGCTTAGAAATGTCCCTGGGTTGTTAGCCTAACTAAGGCTAGGCTTAGAAATGTACCTGGGTTGTTAGCCTAACTAAGGCTAGGCTTAGAAATGTCCCTGGGTTGTTAGCCTAACTAAGGCTAGGCTTAGAAATGTCCCTGGGTTGTTAGTCTAGTAGCAATCTATGAATCCATTAAATATTAATTGTGTTGCTGTATAACCAGAAAGTAGAGGGTGAGACTGATGAAAGGTGTATTACTGAGCTTTTGATAAGACTTAAAGTTTTTTAAGCTTCCATCTTTTAGAAAAAAAATTCTTCCTTAAGGGAGTGATCAACAACTGATATATTTAAATGTCTACAAAAGTAAAATTATTAAAGCTTTTCTTGACTGCAGTCAGCAAAATAATAAGCAGTTAAGTTTGAATAACAGAGAAAGGTCACCCTAAAAAGTTATAATTCATTTTATTTACATTTGATATCCAGATAATGTCCGACAGGGCCGGAAATCTGTTTTCTGCTGAAACCAGGGGAGAAAAGCTGCAGAAATGTTAAGATAGCAAGACAGTGTAAATAATAGTAAAAATAATGCTTACAGCAAAAATACAGTGCAATAGTATTTACAAGTTCACAATTAGTACGAAGAGTTAGATACAGAATAGTTACACGAAAGAAATGCATTCCATCTTCACATGCAAGGTTGGAAAAGCAGAGAAGAGAAAACTCTGAATTGGGGTTCTTAGCCTGGGCTAGAAAATTAGCCTGGAGTAGTGCAGGAGCAAAGCCAGTGGTTAGAAAAGTGTTTGTAGCTTGAATTTGTGGCTGATGGTGTTGTTTAGGGTGTGTTGTGGTAATAGATTCCAGGTTCTGGATATTTTATTAGAGTACAGGGCATCACTATAGCTGTTGTGGGATACAGTAACCTTTAGAAGTAGTTTATTGGATGATCAAAAAGCCCAAGGGTTTGTATTTTTGGAACTAGGTCATTTAAAGATTGCCAATTAAGCCATTAAATATCAGGTAAGTGTATGCCATGCAGAAAATTTATTTATTTATTGACATTTGTTGACCGGGAAAGTCCACTGGGTCAGGAACCCATTTTCAGTGGAGGCCTGGGGAGGAAAGCTCCACAATTAATACGGACAAATAAAATATAGACACTTGACAACATTTTTTAACAGCAGAACTATGCAAAAATTTAAAAAAATATTCTAAAAGTAGAATACATAGAGAATATAAAACTTATCAGTACGTATCGGAACTTATAAACTTAGATAACTGTTGGTAGTATAGTACAAAGCTTGAGCTGTTTCTTTTTGGCATTGCATGAAAAAAACATGGCAGTTCTTGCCAAATAGTTAGAGCGGTAATAGAGCTGTGTTGCTTTTCAGGATAAAAGCTATTTTGAACTATAGAACTGGGTAGGAAATAAGTGGTTTGTTTGATTTGCATTGGCATTTGAGGTTATGTAGGACCTAAGGAAAAGGAAGTGGAATGTAAATGGAGATACTCAGAATTAACATGGCCAGGCTTGTAAAGGCTCTAGAGCCAGTAGCCTAGTAACCTCCTATGAACCTACGAACCTATTAATACGGCAAGGCTTGTAAAGGCTCAAGAGCCACTAGCCTAGTAACCTCCTATGAACCTACGAACCTATTAACACGACAAGGCTTGTAAAGGCTCAAGAGCCACTAGCCTAGTAACCTCCTATGAACCTACGAACCTATTAACACGACAAGGCTTGTAAAGGCTCTAGAGCCACTTGCCTAGTAACCTTCTATGAACCTACGAACCTATTAATATGGCAAGGCTTGTAAAGGCTCTAGAGCCACTAGCCTAGTAACCTCCTTTGAACCTACAAACCTGTTAACACGGCAAGGCTTGTAAAGGCTCTAGAGCCACTAGCCTAGTAACCTCCTATGAACCCTCGAACCTATTAACATGGCCAGGCTTGTAAAGGCTCTAGAGCCACTAGCCTAGTAACCTCCTATGAATCCTCAAACCTATTAACATGGCCAGGCTTGTAAAGGCCCTAGAGCCACTAGCCTAGTAACCTCCTATGAACCTATGAACCTATTAACATGGCAAGGCTTGTAAAGGCTCTAGAGCCACTAGCCTAGTAACCTTCTATGAACCTACGAACCTATTAACATGGCAAGGCTTGTAAAGGCTCTAGAGCCACTAGCCTAGTAACCTCCTATGAACCTACGAACCTGTTAACACGGCAAGGCTTGTAAAGGCTCTAGAGCCACTAGCCTAGTAACCTCCTATGAACCCTCAAACCTATTAACATGGCCAGGCTTGTAAAGGCTCTAGAGCCACTAGCCTAGTAACCTCCTATGAACCCTCGAACCTATTAACATGGCCAGGCTTGTAAAGGCTCTAGAGCCACTAGCCTAGTAACCTCCTATGAACCTATGAACCTATTAACACGGCAAGGCTTGTAAAGGCTCTAGAGCCACTAGCCTAGTAATCTCCTATGAACCCTCGAACCTATTAACATGGCCAGGCTTGTAAAGGCTCTAGAGCCACTAGCCTAGTAACCTCCTATGAATCCTCGAACCTATTAACATGGCCAGGCTTGTAAAGGCTCTAGAGCCACTAGCCTAGTAACCTCCTATGAACCTATGAACCTATTAACACGGCAAGGCTTGTAAAGGCTCTAGAGCCACTAGCCTAGTAACCTTCTATGAACCTATGAACCTATTAACATGGCAAGGCTTGTAAAGGCGCTAGAGCCACTAGCCTAGTAACCTCTTATGAACCTATGAACCTGTTAACATGGCAAGGCTTGTAAAGGCTTTAGAGCCACTAGCCTAGTAACCTCCTATGAACCCTCAAACCTATTAACATGGCCAGGCTTGTAAAGGCTCTAGAGCCACTAGCCTAGTAACCTCCTATGAACCCTCAAACCTATTAACATGGCCAGGCTTGTAAAGGCACTAGAGCCACTAGCCTAGTAACCTCCTATGAACCTATGAACCTATTAACACGGCAAGGCTTGTAAAGGCTCTAGAGCCACTAGCCTAGTAACCTTCTATGAACCTACGAACCTATTAACATGGCAAGGCTTGTAAAGGCTCTAGAGCCACTAGCCTAGTAACCTCCTATGAACCTATGAACCTGTTAACACGGCAAGGCTTGTAAAGGCTTTAGAGCCACTAGCCTAGTAACCTCTTATGAACCCTCGAACCTATTAACATGGCCAGGCTTGTAAAGGCTCTAGAGCCACTAGCCTAGTAACCTCCTATGAACCCTCGAACCTATTAACATGGCCAGGCTTGTAAAGGCTCTAGAGCCACTAGCCTAGTAACCTCCTATGAACCTATGAACTTATTAACATGGCAAGGCTTGTAAAGGCTCTAGAGCCACTAGCCTAGTAATCTTCTATGAACATACGAACCTATTAACATGGCAAGGCTTGTAAAGGCTCTAGAGCCACTAGCCTAGTAACCTCCTATGAACCTACGAACCTGTTAACACGGCCAGGCTTGTAAAGGCTCTAGAGCCATTAGCCTAGTAACCTCCTATGAACCCTCGAACCTATTAACATGGCAAGGCTTGTAAAGGCTCTAGAGCCACTAGCCTAGTAACCTCCTATGAACCTATGAAACTATTAACACGGCAAGGCTTGTAAGGGCTCTAGAGCCACTAGCCTAGTAACCTCCTAAGAACCTACAAACCTATTAACATGGCCAGGCTTGTAAAGGCTCTAGAGCCATTAGCCTAGTAACCTCCTATGAACCTACGAACCTATTAACATGACAAGGCTTGTAAAGGCTCTAGAGCCACTAGCCTAGTAACCTCCTATGAACCTGAGAACCTATTAACATGGCAAGGCTTGTAAAGGCTCTAGAGCCACTAGCCTAGTAACCTCCTATGAACCTACGAACCTATTAACATGGCCAGGCTTGTAAAGGCTCTAGAGCCACTAGCCTAGTAACCTCCTATGAACCTACGAACCTATTAACACGGCAAGGCTCTAGAGCCACTAGCCTAGTAACCTCCTATGAACCTAGTAACATGGCAAGGCTTGTAAAGGCTCTAGAGCCACTAGCCTAGTAACCTCCTATGAACCTACAAACCTATTAACATGGCAAGGCTTATAAAGGCTCTAGAGCCACTAGCCTAGTAACTTCCTATGAACCTACGAACCTATTAACATGGCCAGGCTTGTAAAGGCTCTAGAGCCACTAGCCTAGTAACCTCCTATGAATCTATGAACCTATTAACATGGCAGGGCTTGTAAAGGCTCTAGAGCCACTAGCCTAGTAACCTCCTATGAACCTGTGAACCTATTAGCATGGCAAGGCTTGTAAAGGCTCTAGAGCCACTAGCCTAGTAACCTCCTATGAACATACGAACCTATGTACTGCTGGATGGGCTGATTATTTGGGAACATGCGCTATATAATTAAATCTCACAACAGAATAATAGATGTTAATGGAGGACAGGATCGTAATCAGGAGTTTCTGTTTTTGATTCAGAGAAGAGAGCAAGTGAAAAAGCTGTACAGCTACAACTGTTACACATTCAGAAACTAAAGAGTGTAAGTTCTTACTTGACACCTGTAAAATGTAAGTGTAGAATAGTGCGTGTGTTGTACCTTTAAGAAGTGTTTTCAAGGACAGCACATGGATATAAATAGAAAGCATGTGCTAGCTTCAGTGCCATTTTGAGAGTGCAGCCAGAGTGTGAGAATGTATGAATGTGATTGCTAGCTTGTTTATAAGTTTATCTAAGTTAAAGTTACTAAGCCTCAATCCTGATGTGTTTGTACATAATAAAGCTCCTTGAACAGAACCCACAGGTGGTTGTCTGTTTTATCCTGGCCAAATGAGTGACATGGTGTTAGAACCGGAATTCCAGAGATGGTTTTTCAAAGCTATGAGGTATAAAGTTAACAGTGAAGGTAAACTAAGTGAGCTGTGTACAGAAAAGGGACAGAAACAAACTAAAGGTAATGAAAACTTGCACAAACACATTATTAAGCAAATGAGAGGCACAAAAAGTTTATTAATTAAGATACTTGATAAGATGATTATTAGAAAAGCACATAAGGGGTTTGGAATTACCTCAGAATTGCAAAACGAGCATGTTTGGGGCATGTCTGGAGCATTTCTCCCCGGGCCTCCGCTGAAAACAGGCTCTGTGGAACCTAGTCGGACTTTCCCGGTCAACAAATGTTAAATAAAAATAAATAAAAATAAAAAATAAAATAAATGTTTAAAGTAAAACAAGCACAAGTCAAGTACAATGGGCATGAAAAGAGATTAAACATGGAAAACAAATATAATAAAAAGCAAAAAGGGCACATTGAGCATAAATAAAGCAAGGCGACTGCATGTTTTTTGGTAAACTACTGTGTTTTGGCATAAACTACTATTTTGCATTGACTGAAGCTATTAAGGGCATAACTAGAGTTATTTGAAGTATCTCAACATGTATAAAAGTGCTTGCAGTATATGTTTATTATTGTGCATTTATTCCAAAAACGTTATTTGTGTACAAAGTGCAACTATTTCATAAAGTGCAGTCAAAATACAGCCATTTCAAAATATTTCTTGTGCTGGGTGTGTCTATTCTCAGAGTGCCGCCATTACATATTGTTTCTTGCACTGTAAAGACTTATTTGACACAT
Organism: Protopterus annectens; assembly: GCF_019279795.1. NCBI lineage: Eukaryota > Metazoa > Chordata > Ceratodontiformes > Protopteridae > Protopterus > Protopterus annectens. The sequence continues at coordinate 1,890,675,046 of NC_056743.1, read as the reverse complement.
ACAGCCATTTTGGAAAAGTTTTAGTGTGCTGTGTACTGTTTATCTGCAAAGTGCAGTTACTTCAAAATGTTTTTTTATTCTGAGCTTCTTCTGCCCAGTGTATTCTCACAGTGCAGTTATTTTGAAATGTTTATTAGACTGAATAGAGGTGATTTCTTACATTACAGTGATTTCAAGAGTATTTTTGTGCCCATGAGACTTATTTCAGAAAGTTCAGTTATTCAGAAGCTTGTTGTGCTATTGAGCATAGTTACAAGTACTGGCATAAATTTCTGGCATATTTATATGTGTGTGTGTGTGTGTGTGTGTGTGTGTGTGTGTGTGTGTGTGTGTGTGTGTGTGTGTGTGTGTGTTCATGCATACTTGCAAAAGCCTTCACTGGTATGTGTTAATATGGCAGAGGAATTTTGCAGGCCAGGTCCACTTGCATTTGATTAGAATACTGCAGTGAACTAGAGAATATTTGAGCAAGATGTAGCAACACAGTAGCAAAAAGCAGCAAAGAAAACCACAAAGTAATCCACAAAATGCAGAAACACTTTATTCCTCTGATGTCTCGGCCTAAGCCTTCAAGGAGTAAAGAACTTATAAAATACACAGTACATATATAGCAATCACAAATTAATTAAACAATAAAAACAATTAAGTTAACACCCTCCAATTAAATTCTTCATTTAACCCATGAGGGTATAGAGTACCACATTTTAAAATGTAAATAGCTTCCTTAGAAAGCAAGTAATGCTTTATGTTGCAAGTATCAAAGCAAGACAAACTTATTTTTTCCAAAACAGTACCTTGTAGCCCCTCATTTTTACTATCATGGAATTTTTTAAAATGCATAGCCACTGAGCTTTCCTCTTTCTTATTAACAATGTCCCTAGCATGTTCCATTAATCTCAACTTAAATGCCCTTTTGGTTTCCCCAATATAAAATTTATTACATGGGCATCTAAGTGCATAAATCACACCTACAGAATTACGAGTAAAATAATTGCATGTATTAAAGCCTACATTATTTATATAAGGAAAACTATTAACTACAAAATTACATGCTCTACATTTGCCACACTTAAAAGTACCCCTAAGGGGAAATACTATCAGCAAGAGTAACAGAGGGCAAAAGAAATTTACTATTCACCAAGAAATTATGGATATTCCTGCCTCTCTTGTAAGAAAATGTCAATCTACCTTCTAACCATAAAGCTACATTATTAAGTGAAACAAAATATTCCCAATAATGTTTAACCAGCCTAACCAATTCAGCACTAAAATTACTATATGTAGTCACAAAATATAAAATCTCATGCTGTTTATTAATTTCCAAACTAGATGTTAAGGTATATTTTCTATGTATTTTATTATTAATTCTCCTAACACCTATATTAAACAGTCTATCATAACTTCTCTGAACCAATTCATCACTATATCCTCTGCATTTAAACATTCCCATAGTTGCATCTAGTTCCCGATGAAGAATAGATTCAACATTACATAATCTAGACACCCACAACATTTCACCATATGGTAAAGCTTCTAATGTATGAGGGGGATGACAACTCATCCCATGCACATAATGAGTATCTTCATCAAATTTTCTATTAACAGATGTTTCCAATCTATTACCATCCTTAATGTTTAACACAACATCCAAAAAAGAAACATTCACACCCATTTTAAAACCATCAAATTCTAACAAAAATCTATTATTATCTAATTCTGAAATAAAATTATCAACAAAAACCTCACCATCTTGGACAAGAAAAATTAGGTCATCAATAAACCTATAATACCTAACAACATATTTACAAAAAAAATAATTTCTATACAAATATTCAGACTCAAAAAGGCCCATGGCCAGATTCGCATACATGGGGGCAAAAGCTGCCCCCATGGCCGTACCTTTTTTTTGTCTATAAAAACTATTATTAAACTCAAAAAAAATATGTGTTAAACAGAAATAAATAAGTTCTCTTATATATTCTGTGGCTGGATATTCACCCAAAAAGAATCTTAAGGCCTCCATGCCAAATTCATGGCTTATGTTTGTATATAAGCTCTTAACGTCAAGGGTTAACCAGTACATACTCCCATTCCACTCAACATCCTTGATTTTGTTCATAAAGTCAAAAACATCACAAATATATGAAGGTAAAGCTTTAACTGTAGGCAACAGAAAGCTATGTAGAAAAAGCCCTATATTGTGCAAAAAATAATTACATCCCGAAACAATAGGTCTTCCAGGGGGTGACACTAAACTTTTGTGTATTTTTGGTAAACAATACAACAAAGCTATTCTACAACCTTCTATATTAAACTTTTTTTTTAACATCTGCGTCTGAAAAATAACCCAGTCTTTCACCTTTCTTCATTAATTCAATGTATTCAGAAACAGATTCACTGTACATACTGAATTCCACCTTCTCATAAACACTAACATCACTTAAATGTTCTTCACACATTTTAAGATATTGTGAAAAGTGCATCACAACCAATTTATTACCCTTATCAGAAGGTTTGAATACAATTTCCTTCATTTTACTTAACACAAGTAAAGCCTTCCATTCCTTCTGGGTTAAATTATAGAAATTATCAGATTTACTTCTCAGAAACTCATTATGTGCACGTTCAATAGAAAAATTCAGTAAATTGGTGAAATGTATAACATCATTATTCAAAACTGAGGGCATAAAATTACTTTTAGTTTTAATACATTCCGTATCAAATATTTGAGCAAGAGTACAATATTTTATACAAGCAACTTATTCTGACAAAGATGCATGTCCCAGGGCATTCATTTTGCCAAACCTAGCTGGGTCAGTGGCCATTGAAAGAGAGCATTAATTTGTGTATGCACCAGCAGTATATGAAGGAGAAGGGGAAACTGTCATATTGTTGTACAGACTAAATCAAGGGAAGATCCTGAGTATTTCAAATGCAAATTCAGGCAAATGTGCAACCCCCGGACAAATGTTACATTAGAGAGGCATTTGTTTTAGACAAAAGATCAAAAACCAGGAGAAACGTTTGCAGCTTATATTACTGATCTGAGAAGCAAAGCTAAAACATGTAGGTTTGGTGATTTAAAAGATGAATTAATAAAGGAGATGCTTGTGTGAGGTATTAATAGTGCTGCAGTGAGAAAGATTTTTCTTTGTGACAGTGATTTAACACTGAGCAAAGCTATAGAAATTTGTCAAATCCATGACATTACAGAAAGGCACACAAATATGCTTGCACGTGATAAGAGCATGGTTTCAGCAGGCTCCAGAGCAAATGTAGACAGCATGCAACATGTGGCTAGCAAAAGCAAGCCTAAGCACATGATAGCTATAACCCCTATTGGTGTGGCAGGTAAAACCAGTAGTTTTCCATCATCTAAGACCAGTTCAGTGAGAAGTACATGCTCCGTGTAGTACAAGGGTGAGTCAGCAAAACCCAAATCAAGCTTTATTGTTAACTGTTGCAATTGCAATGCCAATCATGAGTCTAAAAGACAAATGTACTTAGCACTTGGTCAGCAATGCCACAAGGTTAAAAAAATGGAACCATTTTCAAAAGTTTTGCAAATAAAGTAAACCTCACACAGTTATAAAGAAGAGTCACTTAAAAAAGCAAGTCGATCATATAGAAAGCTGCATGTCTACTTTCTATGTAGATGGTGTATCAGTAATTGGTGAAAAGGCTGATGCAGTAGATTTGTTGGCAAAGAATGAAGTGTTTTGTACTGTCCATTTCAACAGTAAATACACCGAGCTCAAAGTAGACACCGGTTCAACATGTAATGTTATGTCAGCAAACACATTTGCTAAGGTGAGAGCTGGTATGCAACTTAATGCGACCAATTGTGCGAAACTTGTTACTTATGGAGGTGAAGAGATTCAAACTGAAGCCTCAGTAGTGCTTTCATGTTATGTGGCTAGGAACTGCTGCAGCTTACTATTCGATGTAGTTGGAATACCCGTGCAGTCATTATTAGACCTCAGAGACAGTCTGAGAATGAATTTGCTTTCTTTTACCAAAGAAGTTCATTATATATGTCCCAGTTCCAGCATCAGTGAAGCTATTTTCTCAGACTATGCTGATGTTTTCGATGGCAAATTAGGTAAACCTCCAGTTGTGTATTCTATGAAGTTAGACCCAGAGATCAGCCCAGTGGTCAGACCAGCAAAAAAAGTTCCAATAACTATACATAATAAAGTCAAAGCTCATTTGGATAAAATGGTGCAGCAAGGTGTAATTTGTCCAGTTAGAAAACCTACTGAATGGGTGTTGTCCATGGTAGACGCCCACAAAAAAGGCTCAGACAAAATCAGACTATGCATTTGCCCAAGTTATTTAAACAAAGTATTAAAGAGACCACATCGTCATGTGGGCACAGTTGAATAAGTTGCAGCCCAAATACCAAATGCCACTGTTTTTTCTGTCTTGGATGCAAAAAGTTAATTTTGGCAAGTGATGCTTGACCATAAATCTTCACTACTGACTACATTTAGTACCCCATTTGGAAGATATAGATTTCTCATGATGCCATTTGGAATAAATTTTGCAAATGAAGTCTTTCAGCATGCAATGGAGCACATTTTGGGTTTATCCTTGTGCATAACAGCAGATGATTTATTGGATGGAGTCAATGGTGAAGCAGAGTATGACAGAAACCTTAGGAAAGGTCTAGACGGAGCACGTGAGGTGAACTTGAAGCGCAATCCTTTGAAGTGCAAATTCACACTACCAGATATTACATATGTAGGTCATTTATTTACTAGCACTGATTTGCGACCAGACCCATCCAAAGAAGTAGCCATTCTTGAGATGCCAGCACCGTTTAATGTTCAAGCTCTACAACATTTTCTTGGTATGGTGAACTATTTAGGCAAGTTTATACCAGACTTCAGTGAATTGGCAGTGCCTCTGAGAGAGCTAATGTACAAAAATGTTACATGGTCTTGGTTGAAACAGCACCAGAGAGGATTTGAAGACCTTAAGCAAAAAATTGCCACCCCACCTACATTAATTTGGTCTTGGTGCAGTTATTCTTTAAAAGGGCAGACCAGTAGCCTATACATCTAGAACTCTTACCCAAACTGAAATGCAATATGCTCAAATTGACAAAAAACTGTTGACAATAGTATTTGCATGTTCAAAGTTTCATGAGATTATATTTATGGTTGAACTATTCAGATTGAAACTGATCACCAAGCTCTAGTCACTATTTTAACGAAGCCTATGCATTCAGCTCCAGCGAGATTACACAGAATGATGCTCAAATTACAAAAGTACAACTTTAAAATGGTCTACACAAAAGGCAGACTTCTTTATCTGGCTGATACCTTATCCAGATCACCCAGAAATACAATGCAACAGTTTAATGCAGAGAATTTTGACTCTGATGTCATAGAAGTGCATAATGTTTCTACCACAAGACTTGATAAGTAAAGAGATCATACAAAGACTGATCCAGATTTGCAAAAGCTCAACCACTTCATCATTGATGGATGGCCGTCGAAGCAATCTAGTATATTGCCTGAAGTGCAAACTTGTTTTCCTTACAGAGATGAGATGTTGATGGACGATGGCATTATTTTCAAAGGTCCTAAAATTGTTATTCCCGCTTCCTTACAATGTGAATATATATACAGATTTTGCATTGTGGTCACCCAGGTTCTGAATTTACCAAAAGAAGGTTGAGAGGACTAGTATTTTAGCCTTCTGCAGTAAAATACATTGATAATTCAGTATGTAATAGTACTAAACTGGATTTGCAAAAAGAACTAGTTCAGCTAAGTCAAGTTCCTGAACCACCTTGGTCAACAGTAGTCACTGATACATTTGAGTGGAACAATCAGCATTATTTAGTGTTGGTAGACTCTTATTCAAACTGGTTTGAGATCGATTTACTACATAACCTAACATCCACTGCTCTTATCACCAAGTTGAAATGTCATTTCTCAGTCCATGGGAGTCCACAGAAGCTTATCTCTGACAATGGTACCCAATTTACCAGTCAGTTGTTTCAGAAATTTGCAAAAGAATGGGACTTTGTACGTTAATAGTAGTCCAGAATGCCTACAGACAAATGGACTACCTAAACATGCAATATAGAGCACTAAGCAATTACTAGAAAAGTCAAAGAGTGATAATACCAATGTCTTTTTGAATTTACTCAGTCTCTGAAATATACCCTGTGATGATATACTTGGCTCGCCTGCTCAGAGACTTCTATCTAGGCAAACCAGAACAACTTTGTCTATCAGTTCCAGTTTGTTGAGGCCTAAAGCTTAAGTCAACACCGCAATCAAAGCCCAACTTTTCAGAAAACGTTCTTTTCAGAAGTCCAGCTATGATAAATTGGGCATATTTATTCATCCATTGAAAGAAGGAGAGACAGTGAGGATACAAATGGTGAAAGGTTTTGACCAGATTGGTCAAGTAACAGGAACATCTGCCGAGCCGAGATCCTAATTAATAGAATCTGAGATTGTGGGCTACAGGAGAAATCGGAGACATCTTCTTCCTATATCAGAATCGATATCCCATCATTGTTCCTGTGATACAGACCCTAGATCTCAGAACAATCCAGATAATGTTCCTGTTGTATAACATGTGTTAACTTCTACTTCCATTCCCGATGATTTCCTGATCTAACTAAAGTTGAACATTCAGCAGAGGCAGTCCCAGTTGCTAGACCTAGTTCTAATTTCTATGTCACACAATTTGGTCGTATTTCCAGACCTAGTGTGAAATACACAGCAACCTTGACATAATTGTCTATATGTATTTAGTTCTGTATAATTGCACATCAAAGAATTATTTGTATCAATTGCATGTCAGTCAGTGCCGTCAATAATGCATGACTCATTTCTCAAAAAGGAAGGATGTAGAATAGCGTTTGCGTGTGAGTGTGTGTGTGTGTGTGTGTGTGTGTGTGTGTGTGTGTGTGTGTGTGCGTGTGTGTCTGTGTTGTACCTTTAAGAAGCGGTTCAAGGACAACATGTGCATATAAATGGGAAGCACATGCTAGCTTCAGTACCATTTTAACATTGCAGCCGGAGTGTGAGCATGTATCAATGTGATAGCTAGTTTGATTATAAGTTTATCTATGTTAAAGTTACTAAGCCTCGATCCTGATGTGGTTGTACATAATAAAGCTGCTTGAACAGAACCCACACATGTTCATCTGTTTTATCCTGACCAGCCGAGCGATAGTAAGAACTGGTTCTGTCCCCACAGTCACACCATCATTTGTTGTAGGAACATTATTATTATTATATAATAAGACAGGCTTCAGTATTTTTCAAACAAATCCAAAAACACACAGCGACTAGTGTGTAGAGCTTCTCCCAAACAGATCCCAAATCCAGAATGCAATGTAAGAGAGAAAGCATGTAAACCATTAAACCGTTGTATTCGCTCATTAAACCATTGTATTCGGTGTGAAACCTGCTCCAGTCATGGTGCTTTCTCACTTATTTTGCTTCCTTGATTTTTCAAACAAAATTCTAAATATCCTCATTATCTGCAACTGCTTATATCAGTGGTATCAAATGAAATGATGCAAAGAAAAATACTTTAAAGGTGCATTTCACTGGACACTACTAAACTATGCAGAAGCATAATAAAGCCAAGAAAAGTAGAAAGATGGCTTCATTGTCTCTATGGGGTCCAGTACTGTCCACAGTATTCAGCCTGAAAGATACTGTTTACAAGATGGTTTACATGTGAGCCCATGCTATATAAATGTAATCACTAAAATGTCTGATAGCTAAAGCACATTGACGTGTGAGCCCATGCTATATAAATCTAATGACTAAAATGCCTGATAGCTAAAGCACATTGACATGTGAGCCCATGCTATATAAATGTACTCACTAAAATGTCTGCTAGCTAAAGCATATTGACATGTGAGCACATGCTATATAAATGTAATCACTAAAATGTCTGGTAGCTAAAGCACATTGACACGTGAGCCCATGCTATAAAAATGTAATCACTAAAATGTCTGCTAGCAAAAGCACATTGAGATGTGAGCCCATGCTATATAAATGTAATCACTAAAATGTCTACTAGATAAAGCACATTGACATGTGAGCCCATGCTATATAAATCTAATCACTAAAATGTCTGCTAGCTAAAACATTATGGCATGTGAGCCCATGCGATATAAATGTAATCCCTAAAATGTCTGCTAGCTAAACCACATTGACATGTGAGCCCATGCTATATAAATCTAATCACTAAAATGCCTGCTAGCTAAAGCACATTGACATGTGAGCCCATGCTATATAAATCTAATCACTAAAATGTCTGCTAGATAAAGCACATTGACATGTGAGCCCATGCTATATAAATGTAATCACTAAAATGTCTGCTAGCTGAAGAACATTGACATGTGAGCCCATGCTATATAAATCTAATCACTAAAATGTCTGATAGCTAAAGCACATTGACATGTGAGCCCATGCTATATAAATCTAATCACTAAAATGTCTGATAGCTAAAGCACATTGACATGTGAGCCCGTGCTATATAAATGTAATCAGTAAAATGTCTGCTAGCTAAAGCACATTGACATGTGAGCGCATGCAATATAAATGTAATCACTAAAATGTCTGCTAGCTTAAGCACATTGACATGCTATATAAATCTAATCACTAAAATGTTTGCTAGGTAAAGCACATTGACATTTGAGCCCATGCTATATAAATCTAATCACTAAAATGTCTGCTAGATAAAGGACATTGACATGTGAGCCCATCCTATATAAATCTAATCAGTAAAATGTCTGACAACTAAAGCACATTGACATGTGAGCCCATGCTATATAAATCTAATCACTAAAATGTCTGCTAGCTAAAGTGCAGTACCATGTGAGCCCATGCTATATAAATGTAAACACTAAAATATCTGCTAGCTAAAGCACATTGACATGTGAGCTTGTGCTATATAAATATAATCACTAAAATGCCTGATAGCTAAAGCACATTGACATGTGAGCCCATGCTATATAAATCTAATCACTAAAATGTCTGCTAGCTAAAGCACATTGACATGTGAGCCCATGCTATATAAATCTAATCACTAAAATGTCTGCTAGCTAAAGCACACTGAAATGTGAGACCATGCTATATAAATCTAATCACTAAAATGCCTGCTAGCTAAAGCACATTGACATGTGATCCCATACTATATAAATCTAATTACTAAAATGCCTGATAGCTAAAGCACATTGACATGTGAGCCCATGCTATATAGATCTAATTACTAAAATGTCCGATAGCTAAAGCACATTGACATGTGAGCCCATGCAATATAAATGTAATCACTAAAATGTCTGCTAGTTGAAGCACATTGACATTTGAGCCCATGCTATATAAATCTAATCACTAAAATGTCTGCTAGCTAAAGGACATTGACATGAGAGCTCATGCTATATAAATCTAATCACTAAAATGTCTGACAGCTAAAGCACATTGACATGTGAGCCCATGCTATATAAATCTAATCACTAAAATGTCTGATACCTAAAGTGCATTGACATGTGAGCCCATGCTATATAAATGTAACCACTAAAATATCTGCTAGATAAAGCACATTGACATGTGAGCTTGTGCTATATAAATCTAACCACTAAAATGTCTGCTAGCTAAAGTACATTGACATGCGAGCCTATGCTATATAAATTTAATCACTAAAATCTCTGCTAGCTAAAATGTTATGACATGTGAGTCCGTGCAATATAAATGTAATCGCTAAAATATCTGCTAGCTAAAGCACATTGAAATGTGAGCCAATGCTATATAAATTTAATCACTAAAATGCCTGCTAGCTAAAGCACATTGACATGTGAGCCCATACTATATAAATCTAATTACTAAAATGTCTGATAGCTAAAGCACATTGACATGTGAGCCCATGCAACATAGATCTAATTACTAAAATGTCGGATAGCTAAAGCACATTGACATGTGAGCCCATGCGATATAAATGTAATCACTAAAATGTCTGCTAGCTAAAGCACATTGACATTTGAGCCCATGCTATATAAATCTAATCACTAAAATGTCTGCCAGATAAAGGACATTGACATGTGAGCCCATCCTATATAAATCTAATCAGTAAAATGTCTGACAACTAAAGCACATTGACATGTGAGCCCATGCTATATAAATCTAATCACTAAAATGTCTGCTAGCTAAAGTGCATTGACATGTGAGCACATGCTATATAAATGTAAACACTAAAATATCTGCTAGCTAAAGCACATTGGCATGTGAGCTTGTGCTATATAAATATAATCACTAAAATGCCTGATAGCTAAAGCACATTGACATGTGAGCCCATGCTATATAAATCTAATTACTAAAATGTCTGCTAGCTAAAGCACATTGACATGTGAGCCCATACTATATAAATCTAATCATTAAAATGTCTAATAGCTAAAACACATTGACATGTAAGTCCATGCTATATAAATCTAATCACTAAAATGTCTGCTAGCTAAAGCACACTGAAATGTGAGACCATGCTATATAAATCTAATCACTAAAATGCCTGCTAGCTAAAGCACATTGACATGTGATCCCATACTATATAAATCTAATCACTAAAATGTCTGCTAGCTAAAGTGCATTGACTTGTGAGCCCATGCTATATAAATCTAACCACTAAAATATCTGCTAGCTAAAGCACATTGACATGTGAGCTTGTGCTATATAAATATAATCACTAAACTGTCTGATAGCTAAAGCACATTGACATGTGAGACCATGCTATATAAATCTAATCACTAAAATGTCTGCTAGCTAAAGCACATTGACATGTGAGCCCATACTATATAAATCTAATCATTAAAATATCTAATAGCTAAAACACATTGACATGTAAGTCCATGCTTTATAAATCTAATCACTAAAATGTCTGCTAGCTAAAGCACATTGACGTTAGCCCATGCAATATAAATGTAATCAATAAAATGTCTGCTAGCTAAAGCACATTGACATGTGAGCGCATGCTATATAAATGTACTCACTAAAATGTCTGCCAGCTAAAACATATTGACATGTGAGCCTGTGCTATATAAAGCTAATTAATAAAATATCTGATAGCTAAAGCACGTTGACGTCTGAGCCAATGCTATATAAATGTAATCACTAAAATATCTACTAGCTAAAGCACATAGACATGTGAGCCCATGCTATATAAATGTAATCACTAAAATGTCTGATAGCTGAAGCACATTGAGATGTGAGCCCATGCTATATAAATATAATCGCTAAAATGTCTTCTAGCTAAAGCACATTGACATGAGAGCCCATGCTATATAAATGTAATCACTAAAATGTCTGCTAAATAAACCACATTGATATGTGAGCCCATGCTATATAAATCTAACCACTAAAATGTCTGGTAGCTAAAGCACATTGACATGCGAGCCTATGCTATATAAATCTAATCACTAAAATGTCTGCTAGCTAAAATGTTATGACATGTGAGCCCATGTGATATAAATGTAATCGCTCAAATGTCTGCTAGCTAAAGCACATTGACATGTGAGCCCATGCTATGCAAATCTAATTACTAAAATGCCCGATAGCTAAACCACATTGACATGTGAGCCCATGTGATATAAATGTAATCACTAAAATATCTGCTAGCTAAAGCACATTGACATGTGAGTCCATGCTATATAAATCTAATCACTGAAATGTCTGCTAGCTAATCCACATTGACATGTGAGCCCATGCTATATAAATCTAATCACTAAAATGTCTGCTAGCTAAAGCACATTGATATGTGTGCCCATGCTATATAAATCTAATCAGTAAAATGTTTGATAGCTAAAGCACATAGACATGTGAGCCCGTGCTATATCAATGTAATCAGTAAAGTCTCTGCTAGCTAAATCACATTGACATGTAAGCCCATGCAATATAAATGTAATCACTAAAATGTCTGCAAGCTATAGCACATTCACATGTGAGCCCATGCTATATAAATCTAATCACTCAAATATCTGATAACTAAAGTACATTGACATGTGAGCCCATGCTATATAAATCTGATTGCTAAAATGTCTGATAGCTAAAGCACATTGACATGTGAGCCCATGCTATATAAATGTAATCACTAATATGTCTACTAGCTAAAGCACATTGACATGAAAGCCCATGCTATATAAATGTAATCACTAAAATGTCTGCTAGATAAAGCACATTGACATGTGAGTCCATGCTATATAAACCTAATCACTAAAATGTCTGTTACTTAAAGCAAATTGACATGTGAGCCCATGCTATATAAACGTAATCACTAAAATGTCTGCTAGCTAAAGCACAATGACATATGAGCCCATGCTATATAAATGTACTCACTAAAATGTCTGCTAGCTAAAGCATATTGACATGTGAGCCCATGCTATATAAATCTAATCACTAAAATGTCTGATAGCTAAAGAACGTTGACATGTGAGCTAATGCTATATAAATGTAATCAATAAAATGTCTACTTGCTAAAGCACATTGACATGTGAGCCCATGCTATTTAAATGTAATCACTAAAATGTCTGCTAGCTAAAGCAAACTGACATGTGAGCCCATGCTATAAAAATGTAATTACTAAAATGTCTGCTAGCTAAAGCGCATTGAGATATGAGCCCATGCTATGTAAATGTAATCACTAAAATGTCTGCTAGCTAAAGCACATTGACATGAGAGCCCATGCTATATAAATGTAATCACTAAAATGTCTGCTAGCTAAAGCACGTTGACATGTGAGCCCATGCTATATAAACCTAACCACTAAAATGTCTGCTAGGTAAAGCACATTGACATGTGAGCCTATGCTATATAAATTTAATCACTAAAATGTCTGCTAGCTAAAACGTTATGAAATGTGAGCCCGTGCAATATAAATGTAATCGCTAAAATATCTGCTAGCTAAAGCACATTGAAATGTGAGCCCATGCTATATAAATCTAATCACTAAAATGCCTTCTAGCTAAAGCACATTGACATGTGAGCCAATACTATATAAATCTAATTACTAAAATGTCTGATAGCTAAAGCACATTGACATGTAAGCCCATGCTATATAGATCTAATTACTAAAATGTCCGATAGCTAAAGCACATTGACATATGAGACCATGCGATATAAATGTAATCACTAAAATGTCTGCTAGCTAAAGCACATTGACATTTGAGCCCATGCTATATAAATCTAATTATTAAAATGTCTGCTAGCTAAAGGACATTGACATGTGAGCCCATCCTATATAAATCTAATCAGTAAAATGTCTGACAACTAAAGCACATTGACATGTGAGCCCATGCTATATAAATCTAATCACTAAAATGTCTGCTAGCTAAAGTGCATTGACATGTGAGCCCATGCTATATAAATGTAAACACTAAAATATCTGCTAGCTAAAGCACATTGACATGTGAGCTTGTGCTATATAAATATAATCACTAAAATGTCTGATAGCTAAAGCACATTGACATGTGAGCCCATGCTATATAAATCTAATCACTAAAATGTCTGCTAGCTAAAGCACATTGACATGTGAGCCCATGCTATTTAAATCTAATCACTAAAATGCCTGCTAGCTAAAGCACATTGACATGTGAGCCTATGCTATATAAATCTAATCACTAAAATGTCTGATACCTAAAGTGCATTGACATGTGAGCCCATGCTATATAAATGTAACCACTAAAATATCTGCTAGATAAAGAACATTGACATGTGAGCTTGTGCTATATATATATAATCACTAAAATTTCTGATAGCTAAAGCACATTGACATGTGAGCCCATGCTATATAAATCTAACCACTAAAATGTCTGATAGCTAAAGTACATTGACATGCGAGCCTATGCTATATAAATTTAATCACTAAAATCTCTGCTAGCTAAAATGTTATGACATGTGAGTCCGTGCAATATAAATGTAATCGCTAAAATATCTGCTAGCTAAAGCACATTGAAATGTGAGCCAATGCTTTATAAATCTAATCACTAAAATGCCTGCTAGCTAAAGCACATTGACATGTGAGCCCATACTATATAAATCTAATTACTAAAATGTCTGATAGCTAAAGCACATTGACATGTGAGCCCATGCTATATAGATCTAATTACTAAAATGTCCGATAGCTAAAGCACATTGACATGTGAGCCCATGCGATATAAATGTAATCACTAAAATGTCTGCTAGCTAAAGCACATTGACATGTGAGACCATGCTATATAAATCTAATCACTAAAATGTCTGCTAGCTAAGGCACATTGACATGTGAGCCCATACTATATAAATCTAATCATTAAAATGTCTAATAGCTAAAACACATTGACATGTAAGTCCATGCTTTATAAATCTAATCACTAAAATGCCGGCTAGCTAAAGCACATTGACATGTGAGTCCATACTCTATAAATCTAATTACTAAAATGTCTGATAGCTAAACCACATTGACATGTGAGCCCATGCTATATAGATCTAATTACTAAACTGTCCGATAGCTAAAGCACATTGACATGTGAGCCCATGCGATATAAATGTAATCACTAAAATGTCTGCTAGCTAAAGCACATTGACATTTGAGCCCATGCTATATAAATATAATCACTAAAATGTCTGCTAGCTAAAGGACATTGACATGTGAGCCCATGCTATATAAATCTAATCAATAAAATGTATGACAGCTAAAGCACATTGACATGTGAGCCCATGCTATATAAATCTAATCACTAAAATGTCTGCTAGCTAAAGTGCATTGACATGTGAGCCCATGCTATATAAATGTAACCACTAAAATATCTGCTAGCTAAAGCACATTGACATGTGAGCTTGTGCTATATAAATATAATCACTAAACTGTCTGATAGCTAAAGCACATTGACATGTGAGACCATGCTATATAAATCTAATCACTAAAATGTCTGCTAGCTAAAGCACATTGACACGTGAGCCCATACTATATAAATCTAATCATTAAAATGTCTAATAGCTAAAACACATTGACATGTAAGTCCATGCTTTATAAATCTAATCACTAAAATGTCTGCTAGCTAAAGCACATTGACATGTTAGCCCATGCTATATAAATGTAATCTCCAAAATGTCTGCTAGCTAAAGCACATTGACATGTGAGCACATGCTATATAAATGTACTCACTAAAATGTCTGCCAGCTAAAACATATTGACATGTGAGCCTGTGCTATATAAATCTAATTACTAAAATATCTGATAGCTAAAGCATGTTGATGTGTGAGCCAATGCTATATAAATCTAATCACTAAAATCTCTACTAGCTAAAGCACATTGACATGTGAGCCCATGCTATATAAATGTAATCACTAAAATGCCTGATAGCTGAAGCACATTGAGATGTGAGCCCATGCTATAAAAATGTAATCGCCAAAATGTCTGCTAGCTAAAGCACATTGACATGAGAGCCCATGCTATATAAATGTAATCACTAAAATGTCTGCTAAATAAACCACATTGACATGCGAGCCTATGCTATATAAATCTAATCACTAAAATGTCTGCTAGCTAAAATGATATGACATGTGAGCCTGTGTGATATAAATGTAATCGCTAAAATGTCTGCTAGCTAAAGCACATTGACATGTGAGCTCATGCTATGCAAATCTAATTACTAAAATGTCCGATAGCTAAACCACATTGACATGTGAGCCCATGTGATATAAATGTAATCACTAAAATATCTGCTAGCTAAAGCACATTGTCATGTGAGTCCATGCTATATAAATCTAATCACTGAAATGTCTGCTAGCTAATGCACATTGACATGTGAGCCCATACTATATAAATGTAATCACTAAAATGTCTGCTAGCTAAAGCACATTGACATGTGTGCCCATGCTATATAAATCTAATCAGTAAAATGTTTGATAGCTAAAGCACATTGACATGTGAGCCCGTGCTATATCAATGTAATCAGTAAAGTCTCTGCTAGCTAAAGCACATTGACATGTGAGCCCATGCGATATAAATGTAATCAATAAAATGTCTGCAAGATAAAGCACATTCACATGTGAGCCCATGCTATATAAATCTAATAACTTTCTACTGTTTAAACAAACAGGTGGTTAAAATAAGTACCGTTTACCTTCAGCTGCTCTCTGCCTTTTAGGATCCAAGGTTATTTACTTCTACAGGTGTTATTAGTTCCAGGTCTTAAATTTCACCTAAATCTAAATTGGACTTGGGCAACTGACTTATAATTAGGTGCCTGAAATTCATATCTAAATCAGAATAAGGCTGTAAATTGGTACCTATAAAGTATTATAAAAAGCAGAATAAGGCGGTATAGCCTGCTGAATTTCCCCAAAAAATAAAGTGCTAATTACCTTTGTTGAGTGTGTAGCCCGCTTTTAAACCTAATGCTATAACAACATAATGCTAGTGTTCAACTGCATGTTCGAACATCTGTTAGCGACTTTCTAATAGAGTGGAGCAACAATTGTTTACTGCCTTAGGCTCTAGTATAGTTGTGCATTTTTCAGGTACTCAGTGTATAGAGCTTACATTTACTGTCTACTGTTAGCGACTATTAATTAGAGTGAGGAATAATTGTTTACTGCCTTAGGCTCTAGTATAGTGGTGCACTTTACATGTACTCAGTGTATAAAGCTTACATTTACTGTCTATTTCGCTGCCTTCTAACCCTTGTTCCTGGCCTCCCTCTTTCATCCTAGGTGGCTCCCTTGATTCGCAGCCCTATTGTCCCCTGTATGAGAGGATACAATTAAATCCCCTTACAGACACTGGAGCGAGAACGCCGCTTTCTATTGTTTAAACAAACAGGTGGTTAAAATAAGTACCGTTTACCTTCAGCTGCTCTCTGCCTTTTAGGATCCAAGGTTATTTACTTCTACAGGTGTTATTAGTTCCAGGTCTTAAATTTCACCTAAATCTAAATTGGACTTGGGCAACTGACTTATAATTAGGTGCCTGAAATTCATATCTAAATCAGAATAAGGCTGTAAATTGGTACCTATAAAGTATTATAAAAAGCAGAATAAGGCGGTATAGCCTGCTGAATTTCCCAAAAATAAAGTGCTAATTACCTTTGTTGAGTGTGTAGCCCGCTTTTAAACCTAATGCTATAACAACATAATGCTAGTGTTCAACTGCATGTTCGAACATCTGTTAGCGACTTTCTAATAGAGTGGAGCAACAATTGTTTACTGCCTTAGGCTCTAGTATAGTTGTGCATTTTTCAGGTACTCAGTGTATAGAGCTTACATTTACTGTCTACTGTTAGCGACTATTAATTAGAGTGAGGAATAATTGTTTACTGCCTTAGGCTCTAGTATAGTGGTGCACTTTACATGTACTCAGTGTATAAAGCTTACATTTACTGTCTATTTCGCTGCCTTCTAACCCTTGTTCCTGGCCTCCCTCTTTCATCCTAGGTGGCTCCCTTGACTCGCAGCCCTATTGTCCCCTGTATGAGAGGATACAATTAAATCCCCTTACAGACTCTGGAGCGAGAACGCCGCTTTCTACTGTTTAAACAAACAGGTGGTTAAAATAAGTACCGTTTACCTTCAGCTGCTCTCTGCCTTTTAGGATCCAAGGTTATTTACTTCTACAGGTGTTATTAGTTCCAGGTCTTAAATTTCACCTAAATCTAAATTGGACTTGGGCAACTGACTTATAATTAGGTGCCTGAAATTCATATCTAAATCAGAATAAGGCTGTAAATTGGTACCTATAAAGTATTATAAAAAGCAGAATAAGGCGGTATAGCCTGCTGAATTTCCCCAAAAAATAAAGTGCTAATTACCTTTGTTGAGTGTGTAGCCCGCTTTTAAACCTAATGCTATAACAACATAATGCTAGTGTTCAACTGCATGTTCGAACATCTGTTAGCGACTTTCTAATAGAGTGGAGCAACAATTGTTTACTGCCTTAGGCTCTAGTATAGTTGTGCATTTTCAGGTACTCAGTGTATAGAGCTTACATTTACTGTCTACTGTTAGCGACTATTAATTAGAGTGAGGAATAATTGTTTACTGCCTTAGGCTCTAGTATAGTGGTGCACTTTACATGTACTCAGTGTATAAAGCTTACATTTACTGTCTATTTCGCTGCCTTCTAACCCTTGTTCCTGGCCTCCCTCTCTCATCCTAGGTGGCTCCCTTGACTGCAGCCCTATTGTCCCCTGTATGAGAGGATACAATTAAATCCCCTTACAGACTCTGCAGCGTGAACGCTTTCTACTGTTTAAACAAACAGGTGGTTAAAATAAGTACCGTTTACCTTCAGCTGCTCTCTGCCTTTTAGGATCCAAGGTTATTTACTTCTACAGGTGTTATTAGTTCCAGGTCTTAAATTTCACCTAAATCTAAATTGGACTTGGGCAACTGACTTATAATTAGGTGCCTGAAATTCATATCTAAATCAGAATAAGGCTGTAAATTGGTACCTATAAAGTATTATAAAAAGCAGAATAAGGCTGTATAGCCTGCTGAATTTCCCCAAAAAATAAAGAGCTAATTACCTTTGTTGAGTGTGTAGCCCCGCTACGTTCGCCCTCGCTACGCTCGGGCTCTCTTCGCTCCCCTCCCTGCCCCCTATTCCCACCCGCCCCCACTACCTCTACATTTATAGCCATAAAACCACTCCCTCTATAAACTGGTCCTATCCCTGCTGTTACCAAAAATTTCCCCACCCAATCCCTGAAACTCCACCTACCCTGCATTCTACCCACTCCCGCTCTCTCCCCCTCCTTCTCATTCTCTGAATCATCCATTCTCTCCATCTATCTTTCGGTAATAGCAATTTCTACGGCCCAATATCACAAGTACTTAAACATGTGGTATTTCTTTCTTCTCCCACTGCTATTAACCTCTTACCTCACAACATTGTATGAAACCCAAAATCTGGTATTACTCTCTACTACTACATCAGAGACCAATATTATTGGAAGTAAACTCAATAACTACTTTCATGTTTATGGTACTTGGGAAGAAGCAACCTCCTGTTTACTGCTACCTTATCCAACCACCGCAAATAGAAATAAAAGCCCCAAACTGAAACAAACTTATAAAATTTTAGATAAATTCCTAAAACTTATCTCCAAACTTAGACTTAATCTGCTCCCTCATGGCGATATACACCCCAACCCTGGTCCTACCAGCATTGACCAGCAGTCCTCTCCTAACATTGATCTTAGTTCCAACCCCATTACTGCCCGTCCTACTAACTCTCTTCTAACCTGTCATCTGAACATCAGAAGCATAAACAACAAGGTACATGAACTTCATGCGGTACTAGTAGACCTTTCCCCAGAGATCTTGTGTCTAACTGAAACTTGGTTAAAACCCACAACTACCGACAATGAGATACTAATCCCAGGTTACAATATACATCGGAGAGACCGAGTTCCTAGGAAAGGAGGTGGGGTAGCCATACTCTATAAATCTAATCTAACTGTGTCTATTGATGTTATGCAACCACCTCAATTTAACAATGCAGAAATACTAATTTCCAAGCTTCAGATTAACAGCAATAAATTTATCTATATTATTTGTTTGTACATTCCCCCAGGAAATAATATAGAAACCCTCGAAACCACCCTTCACTGGATATCAGCTCACTTCCCCCAAGAGACCTTAGTTCTCGGAGACTTTAACATAGATTGGAATACCTGTGCCCCCTCAGCTCCTTCCTCACATATTAACCTTTACTCTTTCAAGCAAACTATTAATACTCCAACTAGGCTAGGGAAACCTAACCAGAAAGACAGTATACTTGACTGGGTGCTAATAAATAGGCACCCTGATTACTATACATCTGGTACTCTCCCCGATAGTTTGTGACCACCACCTCACCTACATCATTAAGCATAAGATAGCCATTCCCATACAACCCACAATCAGAACTGTTAGAAACAAAAAGAAACTTGACTTAACTAAACTACAACTAGAACTATCTTCATGTAACTGGACATTACTAAAACATCTACCCCTAGATGAAGCAGTGCTATACTTTAACAAAAAATTCTTAGAAATTCTTAATTTCCATGCTCCCATTCGTTCAAAGAAAACCAAAACTGTAGATGTTCCTTGGCTTTCAAAAGAAGCAAGGCTGAAAATTAAACTCAGAAACAAAGCGTGGTCTGTCTGGCGTACTACCAAACTCCCTTTGGACCAAAGTAAATACAGACAACTTAGGAATGAAACTAAAAGGCAAATATTACTAGATAAAAGACAATACTATTGTAAATTGCAAACTGACCACAAAAACTGTCCACAAAAATTCTGGGCTGGACTAAATCAACTTCTTCATCCTGGTCGTACTACTACCCCTGTCCCTGCCACACTCATTGATAAATCCCCTGACGATGTCTCTAATAGTTTTAACCACTTCTTCACTGAGACAATACAAACTCTGTCTAATCAATTACCACCCAGCCTTCATACCTCTGACTCTCGAACACTTAAAAATATTCCCCTACTTACCTTTAAACCTGTAGCTACTTCCTTTATTTGTAAATTAATTAAAAAACTAAAACCCTCCACACTCTCAGCTGACCAACTCCCAGCTGAATATTTGCAAAAAACAGCTGATGTAATTGCTTACCCAGTGTCAATCCTCATCAACCGCTCCTTAGCAGAGGCCAAAATCCCTGAGATCTGGAAGATATCATATGTAATTCCTCTCCACAAGGGAGGCACTTCCACTGATCTCTCTAACTATAGGCCCATATCCATACTTTCCCCTTTAGCAAAAATAATGGAAAAATGTGTTCAGAAACAGTTCATGCAACACCTAATGGTCAACCAACTACTGGCTGATACCCAACATGGTTTCAGACCTCTCCATAGTACTACCTCAGCCCTCCTTGTCTTTTCAAACACCATAAACTCCCATCGTAATAATAATAATCTCTCATCAGCACTATTTCTGGATCTGTCAAAGGCCTTTGATATGGTGGATCATAAACTTTTAATCAATACATTGCCTTCACTAGGTCTTGACACCATTGCTGTACAATGGTTTAGTTCCTATCTATCTGGCAGAAAACAAGCAGTTTTATGGCAGACCAAACTCTCTAAGCTACTACCCAATACATTGGGAGTACCTCAAGGATCTATTCTAGGGCCGCTATTATTTTCCATCTTTATCAATGATCTGCATACAGTTACTCCTAATGCCAGTTGCATACAATATGCAGATGATTCTACGTTAATCTGCTCTGGTATTACCCCTTCAGATTTACAACTGTTAACCCAGTCTACTTTCAGCAAAATAGAAAACTGGCTCTCCAGTAGTCGCCTGATTCTCAATCCAAAAAAAACTAAAATGTTGTTGTTTCTTCCAACAAAAAAGTCCTGCTCCATCAACTTTACTATCCAAGCAAAGGATGGGACCATAATTTCTCCGGACCTCTCGACAAAATTACTAGGGGTAACCATAGACAACAAACTAAAATTTGATATACACGCAAACCAAATGATTAAGGCCATTAACAAGAAGCTAGGCTCTTTATATAGAATAAAAAGCTTCCTGACCCCCCAAGCTAAAATGGCCATTGCCCAGACTCACCTTCTCTCATCACTCCTGTACTCGTCCCCCTTACTTCACAATATAAGTAAAACTGTCATGAACAAACTCTCTAAATGCTACAATCATATTGCAAGGTTTGTTACTGGGTCCCCATATAGGACCCATCATTGTACCAACTTAGCCAAACTCAACTGGTCTGAGCTTCCTAACCTTATTTCTTTTAACCTACTAGTCCTTACCCACAAAATTATATATAACCCTGAATATGCTCCTTCCCTCAAAGCACTGCTTCCCCTTTGTAATAATCCCCACCCATTGAGGTCATCCAACCGTCTCCTAATCCAAACACTCAAAACTAATAACTCTGCTGGAGACTTCCTTCTCACCAACGCTGCAGGTAAAATTTGGAACAAACTTCCCCATGATATTATATCCATCTCTACTTTAAGTCAATTTAAAGCTAAGCTAAAAACTCATCTGGGCTCAATGCGAAGTTGCCACTGCCTAAACCCTGGATAGTCCACTCTAGGCTGTTATAACTGCTATATCTCATGAATATCCTACATCTCCTTACTATCTTATTCCTCTTACATTTAAGATAATTAGAAAAATTAGTTATTATGCTCTAATTTTGAATGTATATTTTGCTTCACTGTTAGTTAAATGTTTTTGTAACCTGTGTTTGGAGCTTTTCTCCCCGGGCCTCCGCTGAAAATGGACATGCATCCAGTCGGATCCTCCCGGTCAACAAATGTAAAATAAATAAATAAAAATAAATAAAATAACTAAAGTACATTGACATGTGAGCCCATGCTATATAAATCTGATTACTAAAATGTCTAATAGCTAAAGCACATTGACATGTGAGCCCATGCTATATAAATGTAATCACTAAAATGTCTGCTAGATAAAGCACATTGACATGTGAGTCTATGCTATATAAATTGAATCACTAAAATGCCTGTTACCTAAAGCAAATTGACATGTGAGCCCATGCTATATAAACGTAATCACTAAAATGTCTGCTAGCTAAAGCAGAATGACATATGAGCCCATGCTATATAAATGTACTCACTAAAATGTCTGCTAGCTAAAGCATATTGACATGTGAGCCCATGCTATATAAATCTAATCACTAAAATGTCTGATAGCTAAAGAACGTTGACATGTGAGCCAATGCTATATAAATGTAATCAATAAAATGTCTACTTGCTAAAGCACATTGACATGTGAGCCCATGCTATTTAAATGTAATCACTAAAATGTCTGCTAGCTAAATCACACTGACATGTGAGCCCATGCTATAAAAATGTAATTACTAAAATGTCTGCTAGCTAAAGCGCATTGAGATATGAGCCCATGCTATGTAAATGTAATCACTAAAATGTCTGCTAGCTAAAGCACATTGACATGAGAGCCCATGCTATATAAATGTAATCACTAAAATGTCTGCTAGATAAAGCACATTGACATGTGAGCCCATGCTATATAAATCTAATCAACAAAATGTCTGCTAGGTAAAGCACATTGACATGCGAGCATATGCTATATAAATCTAATCATTAAAATGTCTGATAGCTAAACCACATTTACATGTAAGTACATGCTATATAAATCTAATCACTAAAATGCCTGATAGCTAAAGCACATTGACATGTGAGCCCATGCTATATAAATGTAATCACTAAAATGTCTGCTAGCTAAATCACACTGACATGTGAGCCCATGCTATAAAAATGTAATTACTAAAATGTCTGCTAGCTAAAGCGCATTGAGATATGAGCCCATGCTATGTAAATGTAATCACTAAAATGTCTGCTAGCTAAAGCACATTGACATGAGAGCCCATGCTATATAAATGTAATCACTAAAATGTCTGCTAGATAAAGCACATTGACATGTGAGCCCATGCTATATAAATCTAATCAACAAAATGTCTGCTAGCTAAAGGATATTGACATGTCAGCCCATACTATATAAATCTAATCATTAAAATGTCTGATAGCTAAACCACATTTACATGTAAGTACATGCTATATAAATGTAATCACTAAAATGCCTGATAGCTAAAGCACATTGACATGTGAGCCCATGCTATATAAATGTAATCACTAAAATGTTTGCTAGCTGAAGCACATTGACATGTGAGCCCATGCTATATAAATCTAATCACTAAAATGCCTGCTAGCTAAAGCACATTGACATGTGAGCCCATGCTACATAAATCTAATTACTAAAATGTCTGATAGCTAAAGCACATTGACATGTGAGCCCATGCTATATAAATTTAATTACTAAAATGCCCGTTAGCTAAAGCACATTGACATGTGAGCCCATGCGATATAAATGTAATCACTAAAATGTCTGCTAGCTAAAGCACATTGACATGTGAGCCCATGCTATAAAAATCTAATCACTAAAATGTCTGCTAGCTAAAGCACATTGATATGTGAGCCCATGCTATATAAATCTAATCACTAAAATGTCTGATAGCTAAAGCACATTGACATGTCAGCCCGTGCTATATAAATGTAATCAGTAAAATGTCTGCTAGCTAAAGCACATTGACATGTGAGCCTATGCAATATAAATGTAATCACTAAAATGTCTGCTAGCAAAAGCACATTGACATGTGAGCCCATGCTATATAAAACTAATCACTAAAATTTCTGATAGCTAAAGCAGATTGACGTTTGAGCCCGTGCTATATAAATGTAATCAGTAAAATGTCTGCTAGCTGAAGCACATTGACATGTGAGCCCATGCAATATAAATGTAATCACTAAAATGTCTGCTAGCTAAAGCACATTGACATGTGAGCCCATGCTATAAAAATCTTATCACTAAAATGTCTGATAGTTGAAGTACATTGACATGTGAGCCCATGATATATAAATCTAATCACTAAAATGTCTGCTTGCTAAAGCACATTGACATGTGAGCCCGTGCTATATAAATGTAATCACTAAAATGTCTGCTAGCTAAAGCACATTGACATGTGAGCCCATGCTATATAAATCTAATCACTAAAACATCTGCTTGCTAAAGCACATTGACATGTGAGCCCATGCTGTATAAATGTAATCAATAAAATGTCTGCTAGCTAAAGCACATTGACATGTGAGCACATGCTATATAAATGTTACCACTAAAATGTCTGCTAGCTTAAGCACATTGACATGTCAGCCCATGCTTTTTAAATCTAATCACTAAAATGTCTGCTAGGTAAAGCACATTGACATGTAAGCTCATGCTATATAAATCTAATCACTAAAAGGTCTGCTAGCTAAAGCACATGGACAGGTGAGCACATGCTATATACATCTAATCACTAAACTGTCTGATAGCTAAAGCACATTGAAATGTGAGCCCATGCTATATAAATCTAATCACTAAAATGCCTTCTAGCTAAAGTACATTGACATGTGAGCCAATGCTATATAAATCTAATCACAAAAGTGTCTGAAAGCTAAAGCAAATTGACATGTGAGACCATGTTATATAAATCTAATCACTAAAATGTCTGATAGCTAAAGCACATTGACATGTGAGCCCATGCTATATAAATCTTATATCTAAAATGTCTGATTGCTAAAGCACATTGATATGTGAGTCCATGCAACATAAATTTAATCACTAAAATGTCTGATAGCTAAACCACATTAACATGTGAGCCCCTGCTATATAAATCTAATCACTAAAACGTCTGATAGCTAAAGCACGTTGACATGTCAGCCCATGCTATATAAATGTAATCAGTAAAATGTCTGCTAGCTGAAGCACATTGACATGTGAGCCCATGCTATATAAATCTAATCACTAAAATGTCTGATAGCTAAAGTACATTGACATGTGAGCCCATGCTATATAAATCTAATCACTAAAATGTCTGATAGCTAAAGCACATTGACATGTGAGCCCATGCTATATAAATCTAATCACTAAAACGTCTGATAGCTAAAGCACATTGACATGTCAGCCCGTGCTATATAAATGTAATCAGTAAAATGTCTGCTAGCTAAAGCACTTTCACATGTGAGCCCATGCTATATAAATCTAATCACTAAAATGTCTGATAGCTAAAGTACATTGACATGTGAGCCCATGCTATATAAATCTAATTACTAAAATGTCAGATAGCTAAAGCGCATTCACATTGACATGTGAGCCAATGATATATAAATCTAATCACTAAAATGTTTTTAAGCTAACGCACTTTGACATGTCATCCCGTGCTGTATAAATATAATCAGTAAAATGGCTGCTAGCTAAAGCACATTGACATGTGAGCCTGTGCAATATAAATCTAATGACTAAAATATCTGTGAGCTAAAGCACTTTGAAATGTGTGCCCGTGCTATATAAATCTTATCACTAAAATGTCTTATAGCTAAATCACAATAACATGTGAACCCATGCTATATAAATCTAATCACTAAAATGTCTGCTAGCTAAAGCACATTGACATGCGAGCCTATGCTTTATAAATCTAATCACTAAAATATCTGCTTGCTTAAATCACATTGACATGTGAGCCTGTGCTATATAAATGAAATCACTAAAATGTCTGCTAGCTAAAGCACATTGGCATGTGAGCCCATGTGATATAAATCTAATCACTAAAATGCCTGCTAGCTAAAGCACGTTGACATTGGAGCCCATGCGATATAAATCTAATCACTAAAATGCCTGGCAGCTAAAGCACATTGAAATGTGAGCCCATGCTATATAAATGTAATCAGTAAAATGTCTGCTAGCTAAATCACATTGACAAGTGAGCCCATGCTATATAAATCTAATCACTAAAATTCCTGCAAGCTAAAGCTCATTCACATGTGTGCCCATGCTATATAAATCTAATCACTAAAATGTCTACTAGCTAAAGCACATTGACATGAGAGCCCATGCTATATAAATCTAATCACTAAAATGTCTGCTAGGTAAAGCACATTGACATGTGAGCCCATGCTTTATGAATCTAATCACTAAAAGGTCTGCTAGCTAAAGCACATGGACATGTGAGCCCGTGCTATATAAATCTAATCAATAAAATGTGTGATAGCTAAAGCACATTGACATGTGAGCCCATGCTATATAAAACTAATCACTAAAATGTCTGATAACTAAAGCACATTGACATGTGAGCCCATGTTATATGAATCAAATCATTAAAATGTGTGATAACTAAAGCACATTGACATGTGAGCCTAAGTTATATGAATCTAATCAATAAAATCTGTGATAGCTAAAGCACATTGACATGTGATCCCATGCTATATAAATGTACTCACTAAAATGTCTGCTAGCTAAAGCATATTGACACGTGATCCCATGCTATATAAATCTAATCACTAAAATGTCTGATAGCTAAAGCACGTTGACATGTGAGTCAATGCTAGATAAATGTAATATCTAAAATGTCTACTAGCTAAAGCACATTGACATGTGAGCCCATGCTATATAAATGTAATCACTAAAATGTCTGCTACCTAAAGCACATTGACATGTGAGCCCATTTTATAAAAATGTAACTACTAAAATGTCTGCTAGCTAAAGCACATTGAGATGTGAGCCCATGCTATGTAAATGTAATCACTAAAATGTCTGCTAGCTAAAGCACATTGACATGAGAGCCCATGCTATATAAATGTAATCACTAAAATGTCTGCTAGATAAAGCACATTGACATGTGAGCCCATGCTATATAAATCTAATCAATAAATTGTCTGCTAGCTAAAGCACATTGACATGCGAGCCTATGCTAAATAAATCTAATCACTAAAATGTCTGATAGCTAAAGCACTTTGACATGTGAGCCCATGCTATATAAATCTAATAATTAAAATGTCTGATAGCTAAAGCAGATTGACGTTTGATGCGATATAAATCTAATCAGTAAAATGTCTGCTAGCTAAAGCACATTGACATGTGAGCTCGTGTGATAGAAATCTAATCATTAAATGTCTGCTAGCTAAAGCTCATTGACATGTGAGTCCGTGCTATATAAATCTAATCAGTAAAATGTCTGATAGCTAAAGCACATTGACATGTGAGCCCATGCTATATAAATCTAATCTCTAAAATTGCTGCTAGCTAAAAGAAATTGACATGTGAGCCCATGCAATATAAATCTAATCAGTAAAATGTCTGCTAGCTAAAGCACATTGACATGTGAACCCATGCTATACAAATCTAATAACTAAACCGTCTGCTAGCTAAAGCACATTGACATATGACCCCATGCTATATAAATCTAATCACTAAAGTGTCTGCTGGCTAAAGCACGTTGACATGTGAGCCCATGCTATATAAATCTAATCACTAACATGTCTGCTAGCTAAATCACATTGACTTGTAAGCCCATGCTATATAAATCTAATCATTAAAATGCCTGATAGCTTAAGCACATTGACATTTAAGCCCATGCTATAAAAATGTAATCACTAAAATGTCTGCTAGCTAAAGCACATTGACATGTGAGCCAATGCAATATAAATCTAATCACTAAAATGTCTGATAGCTAAAGCACATTGACATGTGTGCCCGTGCTATGGAAATCTAATTACTAAATTGTCTTATAGCTAAAGTACATTGACATGTGAGCCCATGCGATATAAATGTAATCAGTAAAATGTCTGCTAGCTAAAGCACATTGACATGTGAGCCCATGCTATATAAATCTAATCACTAAAATGTCTGCTAAGTAAAGCACATTGACATGTGAGCCCGTGCTATATATATATCTAATCACTAAAATGTCTGATAGCTAAAACACATTGACATGTGAGCCCATGCCATATAAATGTAATCACTAAAGTGTCTGCTAGCTAAAACACATTGACATGTGAGCCCATGCTATATAAATGTAATCACTAAAATGTCTGATAGCTAAAGTACATTGACATGTGAGCCTATGCTATATAAATCTAATTACTAAAATGTCTGATAGCTAAAGCACATTGACATGTGAGCCAATGCTATATAAATCTTATCACTAAAATGTGTTCAAGCTAACGCACTTTGACATGTGATCCCGTGCTGTATAAATGTAATCAGTAAAATGGCTGCTAGCTAAAACACATTGACATGTGAGCCTGTGCGATATAAATCTAATGACTAAAATATCTGCGAGCTAAAGCACTTTGAAATGTGTGCCCGTGCTATATAAATCTTATCACTAAAATGTCTTATAGCTAAATCACATTGACATGTGAACCCATGCTATATAAATCTAATC
Source organism: Protopterus annectens (assembly GCF_019279795.1). Lineage (NCBI taxonomy): Eukaryota > Metazoa > Chordata > Ceratodontiformes > Protopteridae > Protopterus > Protopterus annectens. Next base: position 1,890,646,263 of record NC_056743.1, on the reverse strand, counting down.
ACTAAAATGTCTGCTAGCTAAAGCACATTGACATGCGAGCCTATGCTATATAAATCTAATCACTAAAATGTCTGCTAGCTAAATCACATTGACATGTGAGCCCGTGCTATATAAATGTAATCACTAAAATGTCTGCTAGCTAAAGCACATTGACATGTGAGCCCATGTGATATAAATCTAATAACTAAAATGCCTGCTAGCTAAAGCACGTTGACATTGGAGCCCATGCGATATAAATCTAATCACTAAAATGCCTGCTAGCTAAAGCACATTGAAATGTGAGCCCATGCTATATAAATGTAATCAGTAAAATGTCTGCTAGCTAAATCACATTGACAAGTGAGCCCATGCTATATAAATCTAATCACTAAAATTCCTGCAAGCTAAAGCTCATTGACATGTGTGCCCATGCTATATAAATCTAATCACTAAAATGTCTGCTAGCTAAAGCACATTAACATGTGAACCCATGCTATATAAATCTAATCACTAAAATGTCTGCTAGCTAAAGCACATTGACATGTGAGCCCATGTTATATTATTCTAATCACTAAAATGTCTGCTAGCTAAAGCACATTGACATGTGAGCCCATGTTATATAAATCTAATCACTAAAATGTCTACTAGCTAAAGCACATTGACATGAGAGCCCATGCTATATAAATCGATTCACTAAAATGTCTGCTAGGTAAAGCACATTGACATGTGAGCCCATGCTATATGAATCTAATCACTAAAAGGTCTGATAGCTAAAGCACATGGACATGTGAGCCCGTGCTATATAAATCTAATCAATAAAATGTCTGATAGCTAAAGCACATTGACATGTGAGCCCATGCTATATAAAACTAACCACTAAAATGTCTGATAACTAAAGCACATTGACATGTGAGCCCATGTTATATGAATCTAATCAATGAAATGTGTGATAGCTAAAGCACATTGACATGTGAGACCATGCTATATAAATGCAATCACTAAAATGGCTGCTAGTTACAGCACATTGACATGTGAGCCCGTGCGATATAAATCTAATCATTAAATGTCTGATAGCTAAAGCACATTGACATGTGAGCCCGTGCGATATAAATCTAGTCACTAATATGTGTGCTAGCTAAAGCACATTGACATGTGTGCCCATGCAATATAAATCTAATCACTAAAATGTCTGTTAGCTAAATCACATTGACATGTGAGCCCATGCTATATAAATGTAATCACTGAAATTTCTGCTAGCTAAAGCACATTGACATGTGAGCCCGTGCTATATAAATCTAATCACTAAAATATCTGCTAGCTAAAGCACATTGACATGTGAGTCCATGCGATATAAGTCTAATCATTGAAATGTCTGATAGCTAAAGCACATTGACACATGAGCCCGTGCAATATAAATCTAATCACTAAAATGTCTGCTAGCTAAAGCACACTGATATGTGAGCCCATGCGATATAAATCTAATCAGTAAAATGTCTGCTAGCTAAAGCACATTGACATGTGAGCTCGTGCGATATAAATCTAATCATTAAATGTCTGCTAGCTAAAGCTCATTGACATGTGAGTCCGTGCTATATAAATCTAATCAGTAAAATGTCTGATAGCTAAAGCACATTGACATGAGTGTCCGTGCTATATAAATCAAATCACTATAATGTCTGATAGCTAAAGCACATTGACATGTGAGTCCGTGCTATATAAATCTAATCAATGAAATGTCTGATAGCTAAAGCACATTGACATGTGAGCCCATGCTATATAAATCTAATCACTAAAATGTCTGATAGCTAAAGCACATTGACATGTGAGCCCATGCTATATAAATCTAATCACTAAAATGTGTGATAGCTAAAGCACATTGACATGTGAGCCCATGCTATATAAAGTAATCACTAAAATGTCTGTTAGTTAAAGCAAATTGACATGTGAGCCCGTGCTATATTAATGTAAACACTAAAATGCCTGATAGCTAATGCAAATTGACATGGGAGCCAATGCTATATAAATCTAATCAGTAAAATGTCTACTAGCTAAAGCACATTGAAATGTGAGCCCTTCCTATATAAATCTAATCACTAAAATGTCTGTTAGCTAAATCACATTGACACGTTATCCATGCTATATAAATGTAATCACTAAAATGTCTGCTAGCTAAAGCACATTGACATGTGAGCCCATGCTATATAAATCTAATCTCTAAAATGGCTGCTAGCTAAAGGAAATTGACATGTGAGCCCATGCAATATAAATCTAATCAGTAAAATGTCTGCTAGCTAAAGCACATTGACATGTGAACCCATGCTATACATATCTAATAACTAAACCGTCTGCTAGCTAAAGCACATTGACATATGACCCCATGCTATATAAATCTAATCACTAAAGTGTCTGCTGGCTAAAGCACGTTGACATGTGAGCCCATGCTATATAAATCTAATCACTAACATGTCTGCTAGCTAAATCACATTGACTTGTAAGCCCATGCTATATAAATCTAATCATTAAAATGCCTGATAGCTTAAGCACATTGACATTTAAGCCCATGCTATAAAAACGTAATCACTAAAATGTCTGCTAGCTAAAGCACATTGACATGTGAGCTAATGCAATATAAATCTAATCACTAAAATGTCTGATAGCTAAAGCACATTGACATGTGTGCCCGTGCTATAGAAATCTAATTACTAAATTGTCTTATAGCTAAAGTACATTGACATGTGAGCCCATGCGATATAAATGTAATCAGTAAAATGTCTGCTAGCTAAAGCACATTGACATGTGAGCGCATGCTATATAAGTCTAATCACTATAATGTCTGCTAGCTAAAGCACATTGACATGTGATCCCGTGCAATATAAATCTAATCATTAAATGTCTGATAGCTAAAGCACATTGACATGTGAGCCCGTGCGATATAAATCTAGTCACTAATATGTGTGCTAGCTAAAGCACATTGACATGTGTGCCCATGCAATATAAATCTAATCACTAAAATGTCTGTTAGCTAAATCACATTGACATGTGAGCCCATGCTATATAAATGTAATCACTGAAATTTCTGCTAGCTAAAGCACATTGACATGTGAGCCCGTGCTATATAAATCTAATCACTAAAATATCTGCTAGCTAAAGCACATTGACATGTGAGTCCATGCGATATAAGTCTAATCATTGAAATGTCTGATAGCTAAAGCACATTGACACATGAGCCCGTGCAATATAAATCTAATCACTAAAATATCTGCTAGCTAAAGCACACTGATATGTGAGCCCATGCGATATAAATCTAATCAGTAAAATGTCTGCTAGCTAAAGCACATTGACATGTGAGCTCGTGCGATATAAATCTAATCATTAAATGTCTGCTAGCTAAAGCTCATTGACATGTCAGTCCGTGCTATATAAATCTAATCAGTAAAATGTCTGATAGCTAAAGCACATTGACATGTGTGTCCGTGCTATATAAATCAAATCACTAAAATGTCTGATAGCTAAAGCACATTGACATGTGAGTCCGTGCTATATAAATCTAATCAATGAAATGTCTGATAGCTAAAGCACATTGACATGTGAGCCCATGCTATATAAAACTAATCACTAAAATGTGTGATAGCTAAAGCACATTGACATGTGAGCCCATGCTATATAAATCTAATCACTAAAATGTGTGATAGCTAAAGCACATTGAAATGTGAGCCCATGCTATATAAAGTAATCACTAAAATGTCTGCTAGTTAAAGCAAATTGACATGTGAGCCCGTGCTATATTAATGTAATCACTAAAATGCCTGATAGCTAAAGCAAATTGACATGTGAGCCAATGCTATATAAATCTAATCAGTAAAATGTCTACTAGCTAAAGCACATTGAAATGTGAGCCCTTCCTATATAAATCTAATCACTAAAATGTCTGCTAGCTAAAGCACACTGATATGTGAGCCCATGCGATATAAATCTAATCAGTAAAATGTCTGCTAGCTAAAGCACATTGACATGTGAGCTCGTGAAATATAAATCTAATCATTAAATGTCTGCTAGCTAAAGCTCATTGACATGTGAGTCCGTGCTATATAAATCTAATCAGTAAAATGTCTGATAGCTAAAGCACATTGACATGTGAGTCCGTGCTATATAAATCTAATCAATGAAATGTCTGATATCTAAAGCACATTGACATGTGAGCCCATGCTATATAAAACTAATCACTAAAATGTGTGATAGCTAAAGCACATTGACATGTGTGCCCGTGCTATAGAAATCTAATTACTAAATTGTCTTATAGCTAAAGTACATTGACATGTGAGCCCATGCGATATAAATGTAATCAGTAAAATGTCTGCTAGCTAAAGCACATTGACATGTGAGCCCATGCTATATAAATCTAATTACTAAAATGTCTGCTACCTAAAGCACATTGACATGTGAGCCTGTGCTATATATATATATCTAATCACTAAAATGTCTGATAGCTAAAACACATTGACATGTGAGCCCATGCTATATAAATCTAATCACTAAAATGTCTGCTAGCTAAAGCACATTGACATGTGAGCCCGTGCTATGTAAATGTAATTACTAAAGTGTGTGCTAGCTAAAGCACATTGACATGTGAGCCCATGCTATATAAATGTAATCAGTAAAATGTCTGCTAACTAAAGCACATTGACATGTGAGCCCATGCGATTTAAATCTAATCACTAAAATGTTTGATAGCGAAAGCACATTGACATGTGAGCCCGTGCCACTGAAATGTAATCAATAAAATGTCTGCTAGCTAAAGCACATTGACATGTGAGCCCGTGCTATATAAATCTAATCACTAAAATGTCTGATAGCCAAAGCACATTGACATGTGAGCCCGTGCGATATAAATCTAATCACTAAAATGTCTGCTAGCTAAAGCAAATTGAAATGTTGCTATATAAATCTAATCACTAAAATGCCTGCTACCTAAAGCACATAGACATGTGAGCCCATGCTATATAAATCTAATCACTAAAATGGCTGCTAACTAAAGCACATTGACATGTGAGCCCATGCTATATAAATCTAATCACTAAAATGTCTGCTAGCTGAAGCACATTGACATGTGAGCCTGTGCTATATAATTGCAATCAGTAAAATGTCTGCTAGCTAAAGCACATTGAAATGTGATCCCGTGCTATATAAATCTAATCTCTAAAATGTCTGCTAGCTAAATCCCATTGACATGTGAGCCCATGCTATATAAATCTAATCATTAAAATGTCTGCTAGCTAAAGCACATTGACATATGAGCCCGTGCTATATAAATGTAATCACTAAAATGTCTGCTATTTAAAGCACATTGACATGTGAGCCCATGCTATATAAATCTAATCACTAAAATGCCTGATAGCTTAAGCACATTGACATTTGAGCCCATGCTATAAAAACGTAATCACTAAAATGTCTGCTAGCTAAAGCACATTTGCATGTGAGCCCGTCTGATATATATCTAATCACTAAAATGTCTGCTAGCTAAAGTACATTGACATGTGAGCCAATGCGATATAAATCTAATCACTAAAATGTCTGTTAGCTAAAGCACATTGACATGTGAGCCCGTGCGATATAAATCTAATCACTAAAATGCCTGATAGCTTAAGCACATTGACATTTGAGCCCATGCTATAAAAACGTAATCACTAAAATGTCTGCTAGCTAAAGCACATTTGCATGTGAGCACGTCTGATATATATCTAATCACTAAAATGTCTGCTAGCTAAAGCACATTGACATGTGAGCCCGTGCGATATAAATCTAATCACTAAAATGTCTTCTACCTAAAGCACATTGACGTTAGCCCGTGCTATATAAATCAAATCACTAAATTGTCTGATAGCTAAAATACATTGAGATGTGAGCCCATGCGATATAAATGTAATCAGTAAAATGTCTGCTAGCTAAAGCACATTGACACGTGAGCCCATGTTATATAAATCTAATCACTAAAATGTCTGCTAACTAAAGCACATTGACATGTGAGCCCGTACTATATATATCTAATCACTAAAATGTCTGATAGCTAAAACACTTTGACATGTTAGCCCATGCTATATAAATCTAATCACTAAAATGTCTGCTAGCTAAAGCACATTGACATGTGAGCCCGTCTGATATATATCTAATCACTAAAATGTCTGCTAGCTAAAGCACATTGACATGTGAGCCCGTGCGATATAAATCTAATCACTAAAATGTCTTCTACCTAAAGCACATTGACGTTAGCCCGTGCTATATAAATCTAATCACTAAATTGTCTGATAGCTAAAATACATTGAGATGTGAGCCCATGCGATATAAATGTAATCAGTAAAATGTCTGCTAGCTAAAGCACATTGACTCGTGAGCCCATGTTATATAAATCTAATCACTAAAATGTCTGCTAACTAAAGCACATTGACATGTGAGCCCGTACTATATATATCTAATCACTAAAATGTCTGATAGCTAAAACACTTTGACATGTTAGCCCATGCTATATAAATCTAATCACTAAAATGTCTGCTAGCTAAAGCACATTGACATGTGAGCCCGTGCTATATAAATGTAAGTACTAAAGTGTCTGCTAGCTAAAGCACATTGACATGTGAGCCTGTGCTATATAAATGTAATCAGTAAAATGTCTGCTAGCTAAAGCACATTGACATGTGAGCCCGTGCGATATAAATCTAATCACTAAAATGTCTGATAGCTGAAGCACATTGACATGTGAGCCCATGCTATAAATCTAGTCACTAAAATGTTTGATAGCTAAAGCACATTGATATAAACTCTTTCTTCTACCAAAAGTATAATATACATCTAAAGTTCTTTGGTATGTGTTTCTCCATTGATTTTAGTTGTGACTATTGATGCATTTATGACATTATATACAGAATTGGTATTTTGTTTATTCTCTTACAACATACAGTAACTGGAGTTGTAAATGTTATGAGTATGCATTCCCCAAACTGAACTTTCATTTGCTTATTTACAATGACACAGTGATCCTATCTCTGTTACATACGAACAATATTGATTTGTTAAAGAGAGATCTTGCCTTTCAAATCTTATGACATTCTTTGAAGAAATAACACATGATGAAGGGATGACAGTACCCACTGCATATTTTACCTTGCCAAGGTGATTGACACCAGTCTACAATTGGCAATAACTGAGAAATGCATCATATTCATATGCAATTCGGTGGATGAAACACACTGAAACAGAACAGTAAAGCTCAGAGTGGAGGCGGGAGGTTACCAACTTAGCCAATTGAAGATTACCAGTGATATCCCACAGTACTCTGCTATGGAGTCACTGCTTTTCACACTATTCTTTTCAGATATAAAAGAAATGGGCACTGGATAACCAAATATGCTGATGACTATAAACTGAGCAATGTTATTACTTAAGTGAAATATAAAATGAAATATAACAACGTTTTCCAAGATTGCCTCCAAGAATACATGTCTTATGCACTAGTAATACCCTCACAAAGTGGCATCATGAAAACTGCCAATAGGACATAAATCATGACTACAGAATAAGTAGTCGAATCATTATAAAATGGCACCATCACTGAACATCAGAACAAAGTTATACCTGAACTGATGGCCTTCCTAATGCAAGCACATTCATAACTGTCTAATTACAGAGGCCTGACTTCATTGTAATGCACGCACTCCATAAATACCTGGGTTCCATATCTCTGATGCCTGGGGGCCCACTGTTAACTGTGAAAAAAGTATCTGTATTCATCAAGGAGCCCATTAACTTAGAGGTCCAACTTACACTGAATAACTCTAACCGCCACACCACTGTCAGCTACACATCATCTTCCATGTCTCCTGTTAACCACAATAATACTTAAATGCATTACATAAAAATCATTATTCATCTTAACATTATTATCCTAGATGTGTGATGTCATCTTAACATTATTATCCTAGATGTGTGATGTCATCTTAACATTATTAACCTAGATGTGTGATGTCATCTTAACATTATTATCCTAGAAGTGTGATGTCATGTTAACATTATTATCCTAGATGTGTGATGTCATCTTAACATTATTATCTTAGATGTGTGATTTCATCTTAACATTATTATCCTAGAAGTGTGATGTCATCTTAACATTATTATCCTAGATGTGTGATGTCATCGTAACATTATTATCCAAGATGTGTGATGTAGGTGAACATGCCTCAAATAACACATATGTCCAGTGCTTCCTAGATTTTGTTAATACCAACTTTCTTGAGCAATTTGTCAATTTTCTCATTAAATAAGCTGAAGAGGTCCGATCCCAAAGGGGTTGGTCTCAGTGACAATGATCACTTACACTCAGAGCAGGTCTTTTGCAATTTGGCCCCCTTTATAAGCCTGTTTATAGATTGGTCTTAGACCAAAATGAGACTCTTAGACTGAGAGTAACTGTTGTGGAATCTGGCCTAGTACCTTTGCTATTGTCCCCAAAGCACGACTTCGTCTTGGACCCCACACTGTGTCTGCTACTCCCTAGTTAAAGCTGATAATAAATCGTTTATGTCTTCCTTATAAACTGGCTGTCACCCCACTACAAATAGAGGTGTCTCTAGGGATTTCCCTAAAGCAGCCTGTTACATCAATGATTACCTAAATAAATTCCAAAGAAACTCCTTACCTATTGACCCCCATCTCCAGTACTAATACCTCCATTTTCTATTTCTGTTTCTCTATATCCAAATAGTTGCACTGAGAAATCTGTCAATGAATTTTCTAAATATAAAAGGATTTTTAAGAACAAATGCTTATGGTGGAATATTCATATCAATAAATTAAGGAAAGAAAGAAACCAGATCAAGAATCAGATCATACAATATATCTAGCCACCTAAACAATCACTGAAACAGACCTGCAAACATTTTAAATCTGAAATTTACCTTTAGAAATAATAAAGCTGATCATGACCCCAAGACAGACATTTCCACCAAGGGGAAACTCCAAATCTTTCTTCAGCTATGCGAGGAAACTAAGATGTAAAACACCCACATATGAATTATTTTACAATAATACTACCCACACAGAATTCAAAGAAATTACGTTCTTACAGACAAATTTAGCAACAATTTACCATAAAATCACACATTCAATTATTTCCCCTTTCCTTCAAATACCCACCCTTAAAATGACCATACACGGGCTTTATCAGCCTTGTCCAAAGCAAAAAAAAATATCACTTCTACGGGCCATGTTAATGTGTCAGGTTGCCTGTTAAATATAGCCTAACTGAACCTCTCCTTAACCTTTTTAATTTCATATTTTTTAGAGTTTGCTTACCTGATATTTGGAGAGCTGCCATCATGATCCCATTACATACAAGTGACCCTACCTGTAATCCAGATAATTAACAACCACATTAGTGTCACCAGGCTTAAATGTAAGTATGTGAAACATATCATATCTGACCTCATTAATAATGAGACAAGAAATATCCTAGCCCTCGACTCAAACCAATTCTGCCTCTTTAACCTTGTAAGTTTCTTTGAAAAAGTCACTAGAATCATTGAAAAAGATAACTGTATCCAAAGTGCACATATTGACCATGTCAAAGAGTTTAGTACAATTGCCGTTGCAGGTGTTATTTATAAGCTTAATAAGTTTAATTTGTATCCATGTGACATCTAGTGGATTGCTAATTGGCTGACTGACAAAGCACATATTTTTATTATTATTATTATTTTATTATTTATTTTATTATTTTTATTTTGAATGTTTGGAGGGAATATAGCAGCAGTGCAACAATTGCCCAGCACCCGACTATGTACCACAGGTCAGGGCCTCCAGGTAAGAAAAATTATGCTATGAAATAACGTAACTGAGTTTACTGTTTACAGACCAAGCTTATTAGCAGCAGCCGCTAACAGAAAAAAAGTAATGTATGTGTATTTTAAGCAGACCAGAGAGTTGAAGGTCTATATAGAAGCTTAAGCTAAGTGAATGTACCTCAGCAGTTAAGTGAATATGCATTGCAGCTCCATTTAAGCAAGTGAATGGTCAGTTAAGCTGTGTGTGTGGGCAGTTAAGTGAATCTGCATTACGGCTCCATTTAACAAGTTAATCTCTGTGTGTGACAATTGCACTAGTAGCTATTTTGATTTGCTATTTGAATGCTGAACTTCCTGCATTTTGAAGTGTGTGTGTTTCTTTGGGCTCGCATTATGTCCGAGAGGAAAGTGCATTCCGTTTATATTTTGAATTGCTTGTTTCTCATTTACTGGTTTGCCTATGTCAGAGAGACAATTACACTAGTAGCTATTTTGAATTGCTATGTGAATGTTGAACCTCTGCATTGCACTAGTAGCTATTCTGAAGTGTGTGTGTGTAGAAACTGCATTCCATGTATATCTAGTAGCTATCTGAACCTCCTGCATTTTGAAGTGTGGTTTCTTTGGGCTCGCATTATGTCCAAGACGAAAGTGTATTTCGTTTATATTTTGAATTGCTCATTTACTGGTTGACAGTTGCACTAGTAGCTATTTGAACCTCCTGCATTTTGAAGTGTAGTTTCTTTGGGTTCGCATTATGTCCGAGAGGAAAGTACATTCCATTTATTGTTTGAATTGCTTGTTTCTCATTTACTGGTTTGCTTATGTCAGACAGACAATTGTTGTAGTAGTATTTTGAATTGCTATGTGAATGTTGAACCTCTGCATTGCCCTAGTAGCTATTTTGAAGTGTGTGTGTGTGTGTGTGTGTGTGTGTGTGTGTGTGTGTGTGTGTGTGTGTGTGTGTGTGTGTGTATGCATGCATGTGCACCTGTAAAATGGCCCACTCAAGTGTGACTGGTGGTTAGGGTTACTCAGACTCAAACCCTGTACCTTAAGTACAAGAAGAAAGCGTCTAAATTATCAACCCATACCACCATTTGTGCTTCAAGGAGTTAAGCTCTTCTCAGCTGTCCAAAGTTTTACAGAATGTTTGGCTCATACTTTTGGTCTGTTTCTCTTAAAACGTGTTTTTTTGGCAAATCAGTGAGAACTGAATTCACTAAATAATGATAGTCATTTAAGTTTCAGTTTTCCTTTCAGGAAACACGGTAACACAAAACATTTTATTCTAATAACTTTTCTAAGACTATACAAGCGATGTTTAAAATGTGTCTCTGGTTTTGGCCTTTGCTCCCTCTCCCCAATAAATGTTGGCTTTTTCCATATTTCTTGCACTGCACAGTTCTTCAGAGGGAGAGAAGTTTAGTGCTGCTTATGCTAAGTCTGTTTATGCTAGTAGCACAACAGGTAGAACACTTGCTTTTAATACAAAAAGCTGTGGGTTCTGCTCCCACAGTATGTAGGTGGATTGCTGATACTGTATTGTGTTGTACTTTTAAAGGGGGTGGATGCTGCAGTCCTGAGAATGTCCTGTTTGGCCAAGATACCTAGTAACTATGAACCTGTTATCAGTTTGCCATCCATTCCCTATTGCAGTATTACTAGCTTATCATTTTTTAATGTAACATAGGCAATTTATTCCTCAAGGACAACAGGCACTTTATTTGTAGATTAAACAATAACATATAAAACTATTAGGTAGCAGCAACATCTTCATTAGTTACAGATCTCTTTAATGTGGAATTATTTAGGTGATTTTTACTTCTGCAGAGATTGTGCATATTTACTGATACTGATGGATTGTAGAAGTTTGAGTAGAGTTTTATGATGGAAATGTTCTGAACTGGCCAGTTTTGTCGTTAATAGTTCATGCATTTTGTTTCATTGCTTACTGGAAACGTTCAAAACAATACATTTAAAATGTGCTCTAACAAGTGTGCTGTATTATACAAGGAATATAATTTAATACAATCAGGAAGGTGCATTAAAGAACACATGTATGTTTCATGTGCAAGGGGCCTATGATTTAAAAATAGCCCAAAGGTCTGCCACTGGCCAGATGCATTTTCTTGGAATGTGGGTTTCAGTGCTGTTTCAATGACTGTGAGTTTCAAGGGCTGAGCAGTTTTAATGCTAAGTCTCTTTTCATTGTGAGACTGCATTGCATTGTTTAGCAGATGCCCATTGTTTGTGCTTTAAAATGTAAAATAAAAGTTTTAAATGAAATCCAAATAATCATTGTAGAAGTAAAGCAGTATGCACACTACAGTGTTTATGGTAAATGGGGCAAAATAGCCAAGTAATGGGACATTGGAATGGCTGCAGGGGGGAGGGCTGTGTATGGGGGTTCCCCATTCAACCATGATTTTGTGAGGGTGGGGTGGAGGGTGGCAAATTTAAAGACAGACCCAGGCAGCACAAACTGTAGCTATACCACTGATCAGAAGACATGGAGAATAACATTTGGAGGTCCTAGCAAACGATAATATTCTTTTGCTAAGATTAGAATATTGCCTACCATTAAATACTCTACTTTTACCACAAAACCCACATACTGCAAGTCACCAAAAACAAAATAACGTTCATCATCTTCTTCATTTCTAGTGAACATCATTTCTACACATTTAAAAAAAATGGTTACCATTTACTACAGGGTCTGGGACATATTTTGCTTGTCTGTTCCTCAGTTTGCATTTGAAAGTTGGTATCCCACAATTCCTCCGGAGTGGGTGGGGTTATATAATTATGCATGTAAATTTTATGTTAAATAGCATACAGATTTGTACCTATTTTTCATGGGCCTTTGTCCAGATTTTTGATGTTTCCAGGCAGAGAGGTATGTTGGGCACCTATGTTGAAAATTCACTAGAATTTGAACTTCATGTCTCTGAAGTAGCTTGGAATTCCTTTGTGTTGTCCAACTATTTTTGAAAGGAATCTCCTCTAGAGATACAGAACTCTTAGTTCTCATACACATCTTCCATAAGACCCATCATTGAATATAAAGTTAATTTTAGCATGTAGCTTTCTAACCATATTTCTCAGCTTGAGAGGCCTCTCAGATACTTGATTTAAAATATCACTGGTCTCCACTCCCTTAGTGGCCCACACAGGCTGTTAGCTATCCCTTAGTGCCCAGCACAGGCTGTTAGCTATCCCTTAGTGCCCTGCACAGGCTGTTAGCTATCCCTTAGTGCCCTGCACAGGCTGTTAGCTATCCCTTAGTGCCCCGCACAGGCTGTTAGCTATCCCTTAGTGCCCTGCAAAGGCTGTTAGCTATCCCTTAGTGCCCCGCACAGGCTGTTAGCTATACCTTAGTGCCTCACACAGGCTGTTAGCTATCCCTTAGTGCCCCACACAGGCTGTTAGCTATCCCTTAGTGCCCCGCACAGGCTGTTAGGTATCCCTTAGTGCCTCACACAGGCTGTTAGCTATCCCTTAGTGCCCCACATAGGCTGTTAGCTATCCCTTAGTGCCCTGCACAGACTGTTAGCTATCCCTTAGTGCCTCACACAGGCTGTTAGCTATCCCTTAGTGCCCTGCACAAGCTGTTAGCTATCCCTTAGTGCCTCGCACAGGCTGTTAGCTATCCCTTAGTGCCCTGCACAGGCTGTTAGCTATCCCTTAGTGCCCCGCACAGGCTGTTAGCTATCCCTTAGTGCCATGCACAGGCTGTTAGCTATCCCTTAGTGCCCCACACAGGTTGTTAGCTATCCCTTAGTGCCTCGCACAGGCTGTTAGCTATCCCTTAGTGCCCCGCACAGGCTGTTAGCTATCCCTTAGTGCCTCACACAGGCTGTTAGCTATCCCTTAGTGCCCCGCACAGGCTGTTAGCTATCCCTTAGTGCCTCACACAGGCTGTTAGCTATCCCTTAGTGCCCTGCACAGGCTGTTAGCTATCCCTTATTGCCCCACACAGGTTGTTAGCTATCCTTTAGTGCCCCGCACAGGCTGTTAGCTATCCCTTAGTGCCACACACAGGCTGTTAGCTATCCCTTAGTGCCCCACACAGGTTGTTAGCTATTTGCCAGTAGTTAATCCAGAAAGAACCCAAGTCACCAAGGAGAAGAAAGCCAATTAAACATCTAAGGACTGATGTATTAAGATTCCAAACCCTGTAAAATACCATAACATTCTATAAGTTTAATTCTGAACAGCGATACAGAACAATCAACTACTCAAACAAGCTTTCACCAAAGCTTCTTCAGATTTTTTTAAAATTCATTGTTCAAACAGAGTTAAATACCCACAGAAAAAATCCCCACGCTGCTCATGTTTAATCATAATTCTTATCTGTTAATACAGCATTTCATTCAAGATTATTTTTTTAATACTAACATTTTATTTTGATTATTACTATATAAAAGATCCTGAAGTGGATGCTATTGGAACAATTGCTAAAAAGTAGCTGAATGTTTGTAAATGTAGTTTCTAAAATATTTTAGTAATATATTTAGATATTCAAAAATTGTTAATCTAGTTGACAACTCATTAAAACATTTTAATAATCCATAAGATTTTATCTATGATATCTACAGAAAAGATGACTGGCTTTAAAGATGAGTTTTCCCACATTGCTATGTGATTCGACTTTCATTAAGCTATATACTTATTATCAAGGAGTACAGATTTTAATATTGAATCCAAAAAAAAGCCTTCAGTGTTAGGAACCTAAATACCAAACGTGTTCAATATTCAAACAATATTTACATATGTTGGTCTCACATGCCATAAAAATATTCGTAAAATATCACTGAATTTCTTATTTTTTATTCAAAATCATTCATTTTGTGCATATTACGTATAATATTTCAGGTACAAGAATCATTTTAATAATCACAATCCTATTCCAGGATGAGGACAACATACCTGGGAATACATTAAAGTGTCTAGTATGAGATGTACGGCTCACAATAGAAAAGCCCTGCTCTCAAGATGTTATTTTATTATTCAGAAATGTGAACAGTAATGAGCAAAGACCTCATTATAAGCTAATTCCTATGTTTCTGAATTACAGTTACTACTGTGTCGTGCAGATCAGTAAACTGCTGCATCCAGTCACTCTTCTTTACACACATGCACAAAATGCATGTGCACAGACACACACACACACACACACACACACACACACACACACACACACACACACACACACACACACACACACACACACACACACACACACACACACACACACACACACACACACACACACACACACACACACACACACACACACACACACACACACACACACACACACACACACACACACACACACACACACACACACACACACACACACACAGACACATGTATCCCTGGTCACTAGTGCATCCCTCCACTCCCAGACCCTGTACTAATGCTTGTGCCATTATGGCACTTAAGTAAAATATATCCCTGGTCACTAGTGCCCCACCCCCACTCTCAGTCCCTGTACTGATGCCTGTACCATTATGGCAAGGAAGTAAAATGTATCCCTGGTCACTAGTGTCCCCCCTCCCCCACTCCCAGTCCTTGTACCCAAGCCTGTGAAATTATGGCATCTAAGTAAAATGTATCCCTGGTCCCCTAGTGTATCCCCCCACTCCCAGTCTCGGGACTGATGTCGGTGCCATTATGGCAGTAAATTGTATCCCTGGTCATTAGTGTCCATCTACTCTCAGTCCCTATACTGACGCCTGTGCCATTATGCCACTTAAGTAAACTATATCTCTGGTCACTAGTGCCCCCCACTCCCAGTCCCTGTACTGATACCTGTGGCATTAAGTCACTTAAGTAAAATGTGCCTCTGGTCACTAGTGCCCCCCTACTCCCAGACCCTGTACTGATGTTTGTGCCATTATGGCACTTAAGTAAAATGTATCCCTGTGGCTAGTTTTTCCCACAACCCTCAGTGCCCATACTGATGCCAGTGCTATTATGACACTTAACAGAGGAGTTATTCCTGGTGTCCTATGGCTTCTCCCGACCTCTAATTCCCATATCACTGTCATGGTACTTAGGTCATCGAGGCCTTTGTGAGGCCATGCTAAACTACATGGCTGAGTGATATCTTGAATCATTCATCATGTGGATGCCTTCCTGGAGGTGATTTCAGAAAGACAAGCACATGGCTAATTTGCATATGCCTCTCCCCCATCTGCTTCGTAGCATTCCACCTTCCACCAGTCGTACATGAGCTGCATATATTTATACCAGAGCACCTTGTAGCACCATGGCAGGGCCATTGCTAAATGTCAAAAAGTGACCACGACATGTACACACATTTATTTATTTACATTTGTTGACCGGGAGAGTCCGACTGGATGTAGGTTCATTTTCAGCGGAGGTCTGGGAAGAAAAGCTCCACAGTTAAAAATGTTACAGACATAATTACAGTTGAAGAACATAGCAATTAAAAATTTACAGACATAATTACAGATGAACATAACAATAAAAATTACAAAGGTGTAAACATCTCAGTATCTTCATGAATGCCCCAATACTGCACTAATTACTGTTTTTTGTATAATATAATCAGTAATTATATTGTAACTCACTAGTATTATAAAATCTAAGTTGTCCAATAAGTGTGTTCCTGAGCACTTCTCACTATCTTTATCTTTGCCTGTATTGTAACTGCTTAACTGTTCTTTATAGTGTTTTTTATTAATTAGAAAGAATTCTGTCATCATTATTAAATTTCATGTTGGAGATTTTTTTCAAGAAAGTTTACCTCACTAAATATTTAATTGGGTTATTAACATTACGGATTGTTAGAAGAATGCCATCTGCAAATAGCTGTATTTTGTGAAATATTTCATTAATGCTGAAGCCTTCAATGTTAGTGTCATTCTTATAACATTTCAAAAGGGTTTTATAACTAATGCAAATAAAAGGTTCAGAGGGGGTGACTTTTTTCACTTTGTTTATTTTAAAACCTGTAACAAAAAGGATCCCAACATAGGCTTTTAAACTCTCATATAAATTTATTATCAAAACAATAAATTATTTTGGAAAATTGTGTATACCAAGAGATTTATACAAGTACATCTGACTGATGTTATCAAACCTTTTTCAAAATCTAACCCAATAATTACTAATTAAGATTTCTTTACATTATTTATTTATTTATTTAAGTTTGATGATCGGAGAAGTCCACTTGGCCAAAAAGAGCCCATTTTCAATGGAGGCCCAAGGAGAAAAGCTCCACAATAATAGCGAGTTACACTTCACATGTTACAAAAATACATAGTTCAGTCAAGCTAGTTAAACATTTACAAATACGCTTTAAGATATTAGCATTTGGCATGTCACACTGTTAAAATTGTTAAACATTTACAAATAAGCTTCAAGATATTAGCATTTGGCATGTCACACTGTTAAAATTGTTAAACATTTGCAAATAAGCTTCAAGATATTAGCATTTGGCATGTCACACTGTTAAAATTATTAAACATTTACAAATAAACTTCAAGATATTAGCATTTGGCATGTCACACTGTTAAAAGTGTTAAACATTTACAAATAAGCTTCAAGATATTAGCATCTGGCATGTCACACTGTTAAAAGTGTTAAACATTTACAAATAAGCTTCAAGATATTAGCATTTGGCATGGCACACTGTTAACATTGTTAAACATTTACAAATAAGCTTCAAGTTATTAGCATGTGGCATGTCACACTGTTAAAATTGTTAAACATTTACAAATAAGCTTCAAGATATTAGCATCTGGCATGTCACACTGTTAAAATTGTTAAACATTTACAAATAAGCTTCAAGATATTAGCATTTGGCATGTCACACTGTTAAAATTGTTAAACATTTACAAATAAGCTTCAAGATATTAGCATTTGGCATGTCACACTGTTAAAATTGTTAAACATTTACAAATAAGCTTCAAGATATTAGCATTTGGCATGTCACACTGTTAAAATTGTTAAACATTTACAAATAAGCTTCAAGATATTAGCATTTGGCATGTCACACTGTTATAATTGTTAAACATTTACAAATAAGCTTCAAGATATTAGCATCTGGCATGTCACACTGTTAAAAGTGTTAAACATTTACAAATAAGCTTCAAGATATTAGCATTTGGCATGTCATACTGTTACAACTGTTAAACATTTACAAATAAGCTTCAAGATATTAGCATTTGGCATGTCACACTGTTACAATTGTTAAACATTTACAAATAAACTTCAAGATATTAGCATTTGGCATGTCACACTGTTACAATTGTTAAACATTTACAAATAAGCTTCAAGATATTAGCATTTGGCATGTCACACTGTTACAATTGTTAAACATTTACAAATAAGCTTCAAGATATTAGCATTTGGCATGTCACACTGTTACAATTGTTAAACATTTACAAATAACCTTCAAGGTATTAGCATTTGGCATGTCACACTATTAAAACTGATGAACACATTTCAATACAGTCATTTCAACATCAGTGTTACGTTACAGTGTAAGGTGGAAAGTGGGGGTGAGATTTAGGTTGGAGTGTGACAAGGGCACTCCCATTTGGATGAAAGATGATAGAAGAGTAGAGATTTGAAATTTGTATGGTTAGGTAGGTTGAGTAGGTGTGAGGGGAGAGATTTCCATTTTTTAGCTAAGGTGTGGGACAGCAGTAGTTGGCCAGGAGTTCGTGCAGGTTTGTGGACTTGAAGGAGATTTTGTTTTTTGGATCTGAGTGAGCGGCTGAGAATGTAGGGTTTTAAGGTAGTAGCAAGAGCTGGGCAGTCGGCAGGTTTAAAGATGAGCTTTTGGGCAATGGTGAGTTGTAGGTAAGTGAGGTAGTTGGATAGTTCCATCCAGTTTAGAGTGTGGAGAGAAGCAGTGGTGAGATGACGTTTTTGAGTAGGTTGCAAATTTGGAGATCTTGTGGTAGCAGGATTCAAGTTTGGATCGGAGGCTGAGATGGAGATTGGTGAAAAGAGGGGCACCATACATAAGGGAGGGGAGTAGGAAGGTGGATGCAGGAGTTTGGTGAGTACTGGGGCTTAGGAAGTGGTTGTGCCTGTAGAGGAGACCTAATTTTTGGTGGGTTTTCTTGATTGTGGAGTGGATGTGTATGCCAGATTTTAGTTCTTCATCAATAATGATGCCCAGAAGCTTGGTGTTGGGAACAATTTCAAGGTATGTGTTATTTTGGCTCTATATGGTGAAAGTGGTTTTGTCAATGATTGAGTTTTTGGTTGGGAAAAAAGCATTAGTTTGGTTTTATTTGCATTTAGTGCCAGATGGTGAGACTGCATCCAGGCTTCTGTTTTGGAGAAGGCTAGTTGGGTTTTTGCTAGGAGTTTGGAGAGGGAGAAGGCTGAGCATATGATTATTGAGTCATCTGCATACTGGATGACAGATGTGTCTGGGATGGAAAGGTGAAAGTTGTTACTGAATGGGCTGAAGAGAAGAGGGCCAAGAACAGAACTTTGTGAGACACCTGTGGGTGTGGAAAGGAAGGGGGAGGTTGAAGTTTTCCATTGGACAGCTTTTGGCAGGTTAGACAAGTAACTGGAAAACCAGACTATGGTGGAGGGAGAGAGTTGCAGGGTGGAGAGTTTGGATATTAATAGGGTGTGCGAGATGGTGTCAAAGGCCTTTGACAAATCTAGGAATAGTGTGGAGACAAACGTGCTTGAGTCACATTCAAGGTTTATGGTTTCAAGAAAGGAAAGAAGGGCAGTCATGGTGCTGTGGCCAGGGCGGAAGTCATGCTGGGTAGGGGAGAGGAGATTGTTTTGGGTTAGGTGTGTCATGAGTTGTGCTTGTATTGTTTTCTCTAGTATTTTAGAAAGAGGGGAAAGGATAGCGATAGGTCTGAAGTTGGTGGTATCAGTGGTTTTGCCACCTTTGTGGAGGGGGATGATGTAAGCATGGCGCCAGATGGAAGGGACTTATGATTCTTGTATGGATCTGTTTTTAAGAATAGAGATGGAGTAGGCAATGCTGTCTGCAGATTGTTTGAGGTAGGTGGGAGGAAGGTTGTGAGGTACCTTTCGACAGGGTTTGAGTTTGAGGAAAAGCCTTTTTATAGTGCTTGTGGGAATAGGCTTGAGGCTGATGGATGCAGAGGAAGGCAGATGATTGGGGTGGTGGTTGGGGCTGGAAGGGGTGGTGGAGGAGGGGGTTGGAAGGAGACTGAAAGTTTAGCTATGCAGTCGATGAAGAATGAGTTGAATTGGGAAGCTGTTTCAATGTCAGAGAGGTTGGGTTCTGGGCAGGGGTTTTCTTTGTTGCCAGGATGCAGCATGGATGAAATGGAGTCCCAGAATTTTGTAGGATTTGTTCACTGTAAGGACTGGAGTTTGGAGTAGTGGGCTTTGCTGTCTTTAGTTATTAGTTTTTTTGTGGAGTTACATAGTTGCTTATATTCTAGGAGGGTGTTAAGGTTTTTATGTTTTAGGTATTGCTTCCATTTTTTGTACCTTTGGTGCATGGATAGTTTAGTGTCTTTTGATAACCATGGGCAGGGATTGGTTTTGATGCGTTTGGTCCGGGGTGGCGGGCTTGCCGATTGAGAAGGGTTAGGAATGAGTGGTTAAAGTAGGAAATGGCATCATCTAGAGGAAGGGTTTTTAGAAGGGACCAGTTAGTATGCTTTAAGCATTCAGAGAAAGTTAGAGGGTTGAAAGAGGAGAGGTTGCGGGTTTGGATGTAGTGGTGCCGTTTTTGTAGTGGAGAAGGGAGACGGTCAGCGAAGGCAGGTAGGTGATCGCTGAGTGGATCAGGTAATGTCCCTGCTTTGGTGATAAGGTGTGGATGAGTTGTTAGGATCCAGTCAATAATTGTACCAGAGGTACCATCTTTATTTGGTCTGGTTGGTGATTGTATTAGTTGGGAGAAATTGTACAGGTTGATTGTGTGGGAAGGGACTTCAGAGTTTACTGGGTTCCAGCTGATGTTGGTGTTACCAAGTATATAGGTTTCATTTTTATATTGGAGGAGAACCAGGAGAGGATATTTTGAAGAGTTTTGATATTATCACCAGGGGGAATATAGAGGGCAGCTATACATATGGACTTGTGGTTGTTTATTTTTAGTAAACCTATTAGGATTTCAGCATTGGCAAAGGTTGGGATTTTATTGGAGTATGGATTTATGGTGTGGGAGGAGGGGTAGATTATTGCTATAGTATAATCTATTAGTATAATCTATAATGTAGATATAATTCTTTTAGCATTGTCTGGAGTCTGTCGGCTTCTTATAAACATGTTTGGTCTTTATATATCAAGTAATTGATTAATTCTTTAAGCTTGACAGTAAGTATTAAAACAAAGATTTTGTAATCTATGTTTAACAAAGCTATGGGTGTGCAACAGGAACAAAGTTCAGGCTCTTTGGTTTTAATACTGGCATGGTAAAGAATAATTCCACAGGTTTATATTAGAACATCGAGGTATTACTACATTAAATGTTCTAATATCGAACCATTTCACTCAAAACACCACAACATTGAACACTCAGAACAGCACATTTTTTTCCCAGGAAAAAATTTGCTGTCCAGCAAACATACACATAACACAAGCACACTAAAATAAATAATCCACACACTTCACAAAACCCTACACTAAACCATACATACACTACTAGCTATCCACTTACCTTAACCCAACCCTAACCCTAAGGTCCGTAACTACCGCACTCTCACCTTACCTGCTCCCTAATCCTAAAGTCCCTATCGCACACTCACCTTACCCGCTCCCTAACCCTAAGTTCCCTATCACACACTCACCTTCGTTCACCCACTTACCTTAACCAGGTCCGTAACCTTCGCTCCACAGTCGAGGAAATAGTGAAGTTGCAGAAACGGCCCACTGAATACTTTCCCTAGGAAAGTATTCGATATTGTGCAGCTTCGCTATATTCAGCGTTTGACGCAAAGGGTTCGATATTAGTACATTCAAAGTAGTAATACTTCGATGTACTAATATAAACCCTAATTCCACATGTAGAAGATATATTTGAAACATGCATTATAACATGGGAGGGAGTATTATTTTCCAAGATTAGGCCATCAAGACCAGTTATTATTTTTAAGTCCTTTAAGACAGTCTTCAATTTCATTTAAACTTATGTCTTTCATTAGTTAGCTACTTTATTGTGTTTTTTTTGTTAATGCTGCTCAAAAGAAAGTCATTTACAATACCTTCCTCTTCTGATTTGTTTTGAAGTAGTTTGTCATAGCATTTGTGAACTATATGTAATAGTTCTTCTATATCAAATGTTTTTTCTTTAATTTGCATTTCATGATAGATTTAATTTGATTGCTTCACTAAGCAGTTTAGTTCTACTGGCCTATCTATGTAGCCCTTTTGGAGTAGTTGCATGCAAATATATAATTTAATATTTTTAAAGCTAGGTCTGTTTTATGTGGCAATAATTCTTTTATTAATATATTTTTTAAATGTCCCTTAAGACATAGGCACACATACAATAATAGAAAAGAAAAATCATATTAACATTTTTTTTTACATTTGTACATATTATTCATTACAAATTTTCTTTCTTTAGAGCAAATGTCTTTCAGTTCAATGCTACATAAATCACTCAAGTCCTGCTAACCCTAAACCTCACTCCTCCTCCTGGAAATTATTATGCATGCATTGTTCCCACAAATCCCACTTATTTCTGTGTAATTTGCTCTTTCCCAGTTTTAATTTTTTTTTTGACAGACAACAGAATTAAACTTAATGAGGCCTTACTATATCTAGGCAGTTCATATCCTGTGTCCCAGCTCAAAAAAAAGTTATGTTCTTACCATAATGTTTCATCTGTGTTGTTGACCTTCTTTCATTCATAACGGATGAGTCTTGGTTCCATCCTAGGAACCGACTCAGCCGATATAACTCTCAAGGTAAGGTTACCCATAGTGCCCCTCTCCTCATCTCCTCAGATCGAGTTTGCCCGTAAGGATAAGAAAGAGGAGGCTTTGTCTGAGCAAATGCCCTATCATGTGACCAGGACCAAATCTGAAATGGTCTTTCAGAGGGGTAGATGGGTGGGACGTCATGAATGAATGAAGAGCAACAACACGGATGGAATGTTATGATACGAACATAACTTCTTTATCTGATGTTGTCAATATTCATTCATTCTTGACTGTTGGGACAGAGTCCCTAGCTACATTATGTCCTGGGAGGCCCTATGGAAGGATATTCCTGAGCACCATAGAGCCAAAGGATGCACTTCCCCTGGAGACCGTATCCAATTTGTAATGAGTGATAAAGGAATGAGGGGTAACCCAAGAAGTTGCTACACAAATGTCATCCATAGAGACTCTAGAATGAAAGGCTTCTGAAGTGGAAACTGATCTGGTTGAATGCACCTTGATTTTAGTTGTTAAATGCATTTGATTTTGTTGCTAGGCAAAGAAGATGCAATCTCTCAGCCATTTCCCTAAGGTGACTTTGGAAACCAATTTTCCCAGCTTGGATCCTTAAAAAGACAGGAATAATTGATCAGATTTTTGGAAATATTTAGTCCTAAGTAGAAATATAATTGTTTATGTACATCCAATAAATGCAAACAATAGTCTCCTTTATTAGAAAGGTTTGGGAAGAAAACTGGCAGGTCAATGGATTGATTAATATTTAACTTTGAGACCACCTTGGGTAGAAAGGAGGGGTTAGTCCAAAGAGATACTCTCTCTTTGTGGAAAACTATGTAAGGACATTTTACACACAAGGCCTTTAATTCTGATATTCTTTTCACCGAGGTAATGGCTACCAAGAATAACATCTTCCAAGGCAAGAAGTTTATATTGCAAGTGGCAGCAGGCTCAAAGGAATGATGAGTCAAAGTTTGTAGGACCAGCGTCAAACTCTGAGGTTCGATGATATCACAAGTGGCAGCAGGCTCAAAGGAATGACGAGTCAAAGTTTGTAGGACCAGCGTCAAACTCCGAGGTTCGATGATATCGCAAGTGGCAGCAGGCTCAAAGGAATGACGAGTCAAAGTTTGTAGGACCAGCGTCAAACTCCGAGGTTCGATGATATCGCAAGTGGCAGCAGGCTCAAAGGAATGACGAGTCAAAGTTTGTAGGACCAGCGTCAAACTCCGAGGTTCGATGATATCGCAAGTGGCAGCAGGCTCAAAGGAATGACGAGTCAAAGTTTGTAGGACCAGCATCAAACTCCGAGGTTCGATGATATCGCAAGTGGCAGCAGGCTCAAAGGAATGACGAGTCAAAGTTTGTAGGGCCAGCGTCAAATTCCGAGGTTCGATGATATCACAAGTGGCAGCAGGCTCAAAGGAATGACGAGTCAAAGTTTGTAGGACCAGCGTCAAATTCCAAGGTTCAATGGGCTATTTGAAGGGTAGCTTTATATGCATGACTCCTTTCATGAAAGATTTACAGAGACAGTGAGATATTAAAGAGGAATCTTGTAAACCATTATGGAAGTTTGAGACAGCTGCTAAATGGACCCACATCATAGAAGCTGATGCTCCTGAATGGAGTACGGTTGACAAATACTCCAACACCGAATTAATCAGAGTTGAAAAGGGGTCTATTCCTTTTTCTTGAGACAAAGTCATACATTCACATCCAGGCATGACATCTCATGACAATGCCTACACCCGCTGCTCTGGCTGCCCCTTTGATTGTATATGCAATCAACCGCATATGGATTCTAGGGTGGCAAGCTGTGAAGCAGCTTTGTCACGTACCTCATCAGACACTGTTCCTACTAAGGATCCTGAGAGTTCCATGATCAGGTCTCTCTGGTGATGTGTAATAGTTCAACGAACATATGGCAAAGGTCAGTGAAGTGTAAACCCAATTCCCTAGTCTTTCCATCATCTCCCTGTTTGGATGATGGACAGCAGGACTTTCCTCTGAGTTCTTTTCTTGTGGCCACTGCCACTACCATAGACAGCATCTACTGCCAAGCCTTTGGACCAATGGGGCTGATCCTCTGGAAGGGAGAGTATTTTGTTTGGTTTCCAGGGTATTGGTTCAACATATCAGGGGCCTTGCAGGTGCACTGCATGATGAGCTTGACCAATTCATCCGCAGGAAGTATAGCGTCAAGAATGGAAAGCCTGCAGGAATACAGATTCCTCAGAGGAAGGGTTGATGGGCTTCCAGTCACCCCTCTGTTTCAGGATCTCCAGTATGTCTCCAAAGGAGACATCTTCAGGGGCCAACCATGGGGACTCTTCCCCCTCATCATAATCTGTATCTTCGGTGAGAGATTCCTCAGGGGAATCAACATGCTTCCTCTTGCATGATCTCTTACAGGGTGGCTCTTCAGGGGGAACAGCTGAAGAGGGTGCCCTGTGGTATGGTATCTTGCTGTTCTTGTGCCTGATGTCTCAGTGTAGTGGACTGTGTCAGCTGTAAACCAGAGTACATGTATATTTGACATTCCAGCACCAAAAGGGCCAGCTGCAAGCCTGCCAAGGCAAGTGCCCTCTCCATATCCTGGAATGCAGGCCCACCAAAGAGGGATGGGAACCCAGAACTGAGAAAGACAACCTCAGAACTTGGTCACACCCTGCTCAGAGCCCACCTCCAGGAGCCTTGAGAGGACTTGGAGCTGTCAAAGCAACCAGAACCATAGATGGCACTGTAGAAAAAATCGGTGCCATACTAGGGGTCATAGTGCCGATAGACCAGTCAGGTCTCGAGGGTGAGTTGGCTCCAACTGAGCCATGGTCCACAGGGTAGGTTCTGGAACCATGGTAAGGTCTATCAGTGGATCCAAAGAAGCTGGCACTGGGATAGACATTGGCATCAAGGGCTCCAAGACCTGTGGGGACATTGAAGGAGGAACATATGTTGAAGTCTGTGGGGAAAAACCCTCATCTCTGAGTGAGAGGGAGTTCCTAGATGGAGTTGGGATGTCTCTGGTTGCTAGGAGCTGATCCACAAGTCTCACTACATTGAGCTCCAAAAGGCTCCTGGTGGAATGGGTTGATATCTCTGATGGAGATTCAGGCCAGTCAAGGAATGGACTTAGCTATTGTCCAACAAAGGGGTCAATTGAAGGGGGAATATTGGGTCTTCGTCAGTGTCTCGACCTTCAGCATCATGGTCAGAAGACCAGAAGGTTGTGATGATGGCGGGGGAGTAACCAGTTTTAAGGGAGAGGCTATTGTTGGTGCTGAGAGGGTCTGTGGTACCATGGAAGGGGTTTGTACCATGGAAACAGTAGTGGTTGTTGGTTACGTAGACAAGGACAGCTTCATGGATGGAATTTTAGACTCCGGTGCCAAGGTAGCTGTCAAGGTCATTTTGGCATGTTTTCGTTTTGGTTCCGTGTGAACCTGGGCCTTAGTGGATTTTGATCCCTGGGACTGAGAAGATGATAGTACTAAATGAGTCCTCTTCTTCATCTCTTTTTTAGGATGGGTAAAGACCTCCACCTCAGGTAAATCCTCCGAGAAAGGGGTTTTTGAGAGACCCATTAATATTAATTTGTTCTTGTGATCAGCTAAGATGCGGGCACTAAAGCCCTTACAGAGCTCACACAGAGGTTGAACCTTCAAATGTGGTACTCCTAGGCAATAGACACAAGAGAAATGCCCATCAGAGTTTGGCATCTTCCTGCCACATTTATCACACTATTTAAAACCTGTAGTGCCCTTCTTGTCAGCCATTATGAAAAATCCAGTTAACAACAATTAAACAGTAATTAAACAGTAATTAAACAAGAAGAAATATCCTGTCACTACTAAGTATATGCACAAATGCACATAGAAAAGGGAAGGATTTTTTTTTTTTGGTTTACCAACAATAGTAAGTAGAAGGTATACCCAAAGGGTAAATGGAAGGGAAAGGGGGAATACCAACGATGGTATTTAAATTACCAAATGGTAAGGGGGAGGGAGGGGCCTGTACCAACGATGGTATGAAGAAATACCAACGAGGTAAAAAGGTAGGACAAAATTCACTCACACAGGAAGGGAACTATCAACAACTATAAACAATTAAGATATAGGAGGATATGGAAGATTATAAGGTAAATTTACCAATATTGAGAGAAAAGTGAAACACTTAACTTGAGAGGTGGCCTGACACGTCTTGAAGTTCATCACGGCAAACGAGATCAGAGAAGGAGAAGTTGGGCACTATGGGTAACCTTAGCTCGAGAGTTTTTGGCTGGAGTGAGCTTGTTATATCGGTCAAGTCAGTTCTGACGATGGAACTGAGACCCATCAGTCATGAATGAATGAAGATTAACAACGTCAGATGAATTGTTTCCTTTGTTACAGCCATTTTGATCCCTCAATATTTCTGATAGAGTAATCTGTAGGGAATTTTTTTAATCTACCAACTTATTGCACCCCTAGAAATGATGTTCCCATTTACCTCTTTATTTCTCACCACACCTGCAACATTTGCCATCTACCTGAGGGAAAAATTCTTCGAACTCTGCTTGGGGTATAAAAATACCTGCACAAAAACTTCCAAGCAAAAATCCTAAACCTTCTGGACATTGCTGCATATCTGGGAGCCGTACGTATGTTTTCCATTGTTCCCTTGTAAATGACTTTTCTAGGCTGACTCTTCCAAACCTTTTCTAACCTCCACTGATTTATGACAACATTGAACAGCAATGGGAGCAATTCAAATTCTCGGCTGGAGTGCTATTTGTGTGGAATCTGCATGTCCTCCCCGTGGTCGAGTGACAACTAAAGGCATGCAGGTAGGTGCGTGCGTGAATGGGTGTGCCTTCTTTGAAGGTTGGACGTCGGGCTGTCAACTCAGCAACGTAAAAATACACTGCCAATCATTAGCAGACCGGAGTTCCACTGTGGCAACCCCTAACTGGGAAAAGCCGAAAGATCAAAGGGAGCACAGAAGCAACAGTTGGGTATGAAAGAGGCAAAGGAAAAGAAGCTTGGATAACAGTTGAAACTTGGAAAGCCATTGATGCACAAAGTGATAGCAAACAAAGACTAGAGCAGGTATATCAAACTGGCTAGTTGTTAGACACTGTGACTGAAGAATATAAACAGAAAGATAAACTGGTCAAAAAGATGTGCAAAAATGACAAAAAGTTATGGGTTGAGAAACTGGAAACAGAGGCAGAAACAGCAGTAACGACTGGAAATTCCAGGGGATTATATTGTGTTGCCAAAGAACTTACTGATGAAACCACCTATTAGATTGGCAACTGGAAAAACTGCAGAAGTGCAAAAGTAACAATGAAAGAGATGGTGAGAGCATTCTGAATCTGTGCTAAACTGCCCCACACTAGATGATCTGCATGACTTTGGCAATAACGGCCTAATATCAACAATGATTCTGGATGTGAACTTGGCAGACAGTGAGACTGAAGTAAAGGAAGTCATACCCAAACTAAAGAATGGAAAATCTCCTGGAATAGACCACATATAGTCAGAGTTGTTAAAGTATGCTATGGCTTTCACACTCCGCTGAAAATGGACCCACATCCAGTTGGACACTCCCGGTCAACAAATTTAAATAAATAAATAAATAAATAAATGTCTTCAGTGGAATAGTTCCCACATCTCTTGAACAACATATGGACTCAAGAAAAGGTACCCAATGAGTGGAAAAATGGCATCATAATCCTTCTACCAAAAAAGGAGATCTTAAAGACTGCACAAATTGGCATGAATCACATTGTCAGTCCTAGGCAAAGTCTTCACCAGTGTATTACTGAATTGACTGAAAGGAGCAGTTGATGATAGACTCAGACAGGAGCAGGCTGGATTTATATCAGGTCAGGCCTGTACTGACCAGATATGTGCACCAAGCCAAATTATAGAAAAAGCAACAACTTGGAAGAAACCAGTCATTGTCATCTTTGTGGAGTTGAAAGAAGCCTTTTACTGTATATACAGACCATCACTATGACGCATCTTGGCAGAAAACGAGATTCCTTCAAAATTCATTCCACTTTTTAAGAGCCTGTATCAAGATAGCAAGTGCACAGTTTGGGTGAAACGGTGGCAGGTTTAAGGTGGTCACTGGTGTACGACAGGGATGCACACTATCTCCCTTGTTATTTGCAATAGTTATTGATTGGGTCATGCAGAAAGCATTACATGGATACACAATGGGACTGCAATAGGTCAATGACAACAAGCTATTGACTTGGACTTTGCCGATGATATAGTTCTAATTGATACAACATGGAGTGCAATGCAGACAATGACCACATCAGTGGAGAAACAGGGTGGAAAAGTAGGCCTTAATCCTGACAAATGCAAAGTGTTGGTTAGCGAAACATGGAATGACAACAAAGACATAAAGGCTACAGGATCAATATCAGATGCAACACAGAACTTCTGTTAGCCGGTCAGTTTCATCCCTCATACAGGTAACTGTGAGAAAAAAGTGCTGTTTAGACTTGGAAAAGCAAGTGTAGCATTGAATAGACTATCCAAAATCTGGAGATCAAAAAACATTGCACTGTCCACAGAGGTGAACCTATACCAAGCACTGGTGCTGTGTACACTCCGATAGGGCACTGAACTGTGGCCAATCACAGCATCAAAATCAAAATAAGGAGCCAGCAGACAAGGACAAGCTGTGGAGATTTTATTTTTTATTCAAAGCACAAAAATGAAAACAGGCCGGTTTCGGCTTGTGAGAAGTAACGGCCTTCCTCAGCACTGCGCCCCGATCCCTTACTCTTTCCAAATTCTCTAATATCAATTCCTGACAGGGAAGGCAGGCTGTAGCCTTTCGTCCATATTTACACTTGGCCTCATCCTCTCTTTTTCCCTTATCTCTTCAGTTAATTACTCCCAATACCTTGGTTCCTTTTCCAGTTTTCTCCAGTAAATTCCAGCCCCCTTTTAAGTATTCTCTGTACCCCTTCTTGCACACACCCCTTTTGGCAAAACATCCTTTCCCCATTCATTTTTTGTCTCAATTCTTAGAATACTTTCTACTATTTTATGAATATAATATTCTGTATGGTTGTTATTCTCCTTAAGGATCTGCATACGAACTCCCACCATCTCCCTGTTTCTTCAGCCTCCCCATACTGCTTCATCATCACCCCTTTCCACTTTAACTTACAGGTTTCTGCTGCTGTTATACATATATATCAGCGTCAACTGTGTAACTCCCATCAAATCAAATAAATCTAAACCACCTTGCTCCACTTGGAGGATCAACCGATCCCACTTAACTCTTGTCTCCTAGATACATTTCTTCAACTCCTTATTAATTATTGTCCAAAATGTTTCTTCTGGTTGATAAAAATATGCCTGACGTGTATATAATACATATAAAGGGACTAAAACTTTTTCACTGCTTGTATGTAACTATTCATAGCCATAACCAAGAACTTCCAGTTTCTCAATTTTTGTATTATCTTTTTAGTCTATTTCCACATATCCTTAAATGCCATAACATACACCTTTTTAATCCATATTCCTAAATATTTCATCTTATACTGTTCTCATGAATATATGTATTGCTGAACCAAGTCTAAAACATTTCTATTATTTCTTAATGATACATAATATTGGGAACATAATTTATGGCTATATAGCCTCTGTTTTATCATTATTAATTTTGTATCCTGAAAAGACTTGAAACTGTCTTGAAATGTTAGACAACACAGAGATGTCCTTTTCTGGATTTATGAAGTACAAAATAATATCATCGGCAAATAAAGCCAACTTCTCTTGATTACCAGCCAATAATATCCTTGAATGTCTGAGTCCCTTGTGTTCTTTCCAGTACATTATTTTATCTGCCTTGTTCCTCTGTTCAAATACAGCTTATCAGAGAAAAATCCTCCCACTTTAATTATCGCCTCTGATCCCTCATATATGTGCCTTATTAACTTAATTATTATATCAGGGAATACAAATGCTTTATTGTTGTACTCATAAAATTCCAGCTTACACTGTCAAATGCTTTCTCTGCATCAAGACTCATCATCTTCATCATCATCACCATCATCATCATCACCATCATCATCACCATCATCACCATCGTCATCATCATCATCACTATCATCACCGTCATCATCATCATCACCATCATCACCATCGTCATCATCACCATCATCATCATCACCACCACCACCACCACCACCATCATCCTCATCATCATCATCACCATCATCACCATCACCATCATCATCATCATCATCCTCCTCCTCATCATCATCACCATTATCGTCATCATCATCACCATCATCTTCATCATCATCATCATCATCACCATCATCATCATCACCGCCACCATCATCATCATCCTCCTCATCATCACCACCATCATCAGCATCATCATCATCACCATCATCACCATCATCATCATCCTCATCATCATCCTCACCGTCATCGTCATCACCATCATCATCCTCCTCCTCATCATCATCATCATCATCATTATCATCCTCATCATCATCAGTCCCCCTTTTCCCATTTTCTACATGGGGTCAGAGTATTGTGTCAACTGTTGTCACTTTTCTCTATTGTGTCAGCCTCCTGCCTTCTGTGACACTCATGCCTAACTGCTACAGGTCTTCTCTCACACAACCCTTTCATCTCTTTGCTGGATGCCTTTGTTTCCTCTTGCCTTCTTCTTGTCTGTCCTAAAATCTTTTTCACCAAGTTGTCTTTTGCTTTTCTGCACATGAGTCTGAGCCACTGTAATATGTTCTCTTTGATCTTTTCTGCAATTGGAGCTGCTTTGGTGTCTGTTCTTATGTCTTCATTTCTTCGTCTGTCCCACAGTGTGTATCCTACCACCTATCTCAGACACTTCATCTCCGTCCCCTCAAGCTTTTCTCAACTGCTCTACTTTTACTGCCATATTTCTGTACTGTACAGCTATACTGGTCATGCCACTGTTTTGTACACCTTACTTTTCAGCTTCTTTTGGCATTCTTCTTGTCATACACTACACCTGACACTCTGTGCCAGTTGGCTGCAGCCCTTCTGACTCTAGCTTTGACCTCCTCATTCAGAATTCCCTTCTCCCCAACCACCCGTCCTAGACACCTGAACCTGTTAACCTGTTCCACTGTTTTCCCTTCTATTTCAATTCTCAGCTTCCTCTGAACTCCCAACATTTGCTACCATTACTGTTTTATCTGTACTCAGTTTCATCCCATGTGCCTTCAGTTTTGCATTCCCATATCCTTTTGCTGAGGTTCTTGCTCAGAGTCTGCCTGCAATGCCTCATTGTCTGCATATAACAAATTTATTGCTTTGTGTACTCTGACCTGTTTTTAATGTAGTCCACCATATTTATGAACAGCAGTGCGCTCAGGGCTGAATGCTGGCACACACTCACTCCCACTGGGATCCCCACTGTCAGACCAAACATTGTTCATACTTGAGTCTTTGGGTCCTTGTACATAGCAGGCACTAATTCTACCTATGTTTCTCAGACTTTGAACCACCACAGGACTGCCCAAATCAGCTTTTTTGGGACCTTGTCATATGTTTTCTCCAAATCTAGAAATACCCAGTTGGACTCTTTCCTCAACTCTAACTTCATCTCTACTGTCTGTCTCACTTCAAATATCAGGTCAGTTGTGCTGTATTCTGATCGCAACCCAAACTGCTCACATCCCATCTTACTTTCTACTACTCTGCATATTCATTTATCAGTCACCCTTTTCAGAACTTTTATGCAGTGTGATAAGAGTTTGAAACCACTGTACTGCCCACAGTTGTGAATGTCCCCTTTGTTTCTGAACACTGGCACTAGTATGCTTATTCTCCAGTTATCTGGGATATGCCTTTCTCTCTACATTGCTATGAGTATCCTCAGGAGCCATTTTTCCCCGCTCTCACCCAACATCTGAATCATATCTGCTGTGACCTCATCTGAGCCTGCTGCTTTCCCTGACTTCATTTTCCTTAGTGCTGTTTTTACTTCTTCTATTGTGGACTCCTTTACTGTCATCATAGACTGTGCCTGGGCCAGTACAGCTTTGGGTTTTTGTCATTCAGAAACTGCTTAAAGTACGCCTTCAATCTGCCTTTGATGTCCGGTAGACTGGTGAGCAGTTTTCTTTGCTGGCATCCCTTATGAAGGGGATGTAACTGTCTTCTTTACCTTTATTTCTTTACCTAGCAACTTGATATAGTTTTTTTCTGCCATGTACTGACTTACCTTCCATAAGCTGACGGCGAGCCTCTGATGGCTTGTTCTTTGCTACTGCAGCTCCTTTCTTCAGCTCTTTGTTAGCCTCCCAGTATCCTTTTCTAGTCTGCTCTGTCTTTTTCTATCTCCCACTTTTTTCTGCACTCCTTTTGATGACTTCCTGGACTTCTGCATTCCATCACCAGCTTTCCTTGTGTACCTTGCTTCCACACCTTGCTCAGCCACATATTTGTTTTGTAGTCCTCACACATGCTGTTTTGAGGCACTACCATTCTTCTTCATCTCCGCCTATTACCTCTTTTTCCTTAGGTGCTAGACTCCTGAGTAATTCCTTGAAATGTACATTCTCTCCAGTCAGCTTCCAGGTCTTCAGCATGGTGTCTGTTGACCTTAGAGCCTTCTATGACCACTGCCTGCAGCTGACTGTTGCAACCAGCGGTTTATGCTGTAGGGCCAACTGTTGCATTGAGGATGACTTTACAATGGCTAATTCTACCCTAGTGCTCTCTCCAGTGGTTTATGCTGTAACACCGACTGTTGCATTGAGGATGACTTTACAAGGGCTAATTCTACCCCAGTGCCCTTTTCCTTACTAGGAAGAAGTCTAAGTTTCATGTTGGCTACTCCTGTAACTGATTTTGTGACTGTCTCTCTGAGCCATGTGTTGGCTACTATTAAGCCATTTGCCAGACATAAGTCTAGAATGACCTCTCCGTCTTTATTGCTGTTGCCACACCCATGTGGACCCAGGCAGTTCTCATATCCTGTTCTGTCCATCCTGATATGCACATTCAAATCATTCATTATCAACACCTATTCAAATTGTCCTGCTTTATGTAATAGGTCTTGTAACTGCTGTCTGAATGCACTCTTTTCCTCACTATCACAACCCTGCTGAGTGGCATAGGCTGAGATTTTGAATACTGCCCGATCATTAGGCTGGAGTCTGACTGGCATGAGTCTGTCAGTAATTCTGATGACATCCCTCACTGTCTTCTGAAGCCCCTCCCTCATCACAATTCCCACACCATTTCTAGCCTGTCCTCCTCCTGAGTAGTAAACTCTGGATCCCAAGCCAAATGGTTTGCTGCACTGCCCTTCCATCTTGACTCCTAGGTACACAGGATGTCCAGCCTCTTCCTTGCCATCATGCCACTGATTTCCAAGCTGCATCCTGTCAGAGAACCTACATTGAGTAGCAATTCTTAGTTCATGTTTAGCAGGTTGATTTGTTTTATGTCCACCTTTCACTCAACAGAGATATCCTAGGTAACCCAAGCTGGGCAACTGGACACCAGCCAGCCAGTAACTTATTGAGCTTTTATGGTGGACGCACACTGGCCAATAGGGGCACATACACCCTTCTCACTGTTAGTATGAGTATCTGGTGTAGGTCGGAGTAGGCTGGCTACTCAACCCACTTATCACCAGCAAATATCCATGCCCATTTGGGCAACATTAGTCAACATGGCTGAATCATCTATAACCGTATTTTACACCTTCGAGTGGCTAGCTCTGCCATGGTCAACAATCTGTGTTCAGCATCGAGTGGCAAGCTCTGTCATGGTCAACAATCAGTGATCTATGTTCATCATCGAGTGGCTAGCTCTGTCATGGTGAAGAATCAGTGATCTGTGTTCATCATTGAGTAGCTAGCTCTGTCATGGTGAGCAATCAATGATCTGTGTTCACCATCGAGTGGCTAGCTCTGTCATAGTGAACAATCGGTGATCTGTGTTCTTTTATCATGAGGATACTGTGCACCACAGTAGGTTCACAGGTTCATAGGTGTTTACTAGGCTAAAGACCACAAAGGCCTTTTTAAGCCTAGCCATGCATCCCAAATCTCTCACAAGTTCTGACACCCTTGATAAATGTAAGCACACGCCTGGCATATGAGCCATTTAGAGGTTACTTGTGCCCATTAGATACATAGGTGCCAAACCAGGGATGAATTTCCGGTTTCCATCCAATTGTCCAAATTGCACTTGAATTGGGTTAGGGAGGAATCTGCATCACATGTTTTGTAGATGGAATAGTCTCTGGGATACATACCTATCTCTCCAGCAGGTCCTATTTATATCACACCAAGGTTTAAATCTTTAGAATGGGTAATTCTGGTGCCAGGCATAGATCTTCCTCAAAAGCCTGTAGGAGACAGAATACAGAGATAGGGCCTTGAAGCAGTCTGGATAGGACATTTTACTTATGCCCTGTATTCTTTTAGTGAGGAACCTCTGTGGATGTTCCAGTTGTTGGATATGCCTGCTTAGGTACATACCAAAGGGGGCATTGTACTCAATGAAAGGTTTGATGAATGCCGAATACAGTAGAACAATGACTTCCTTGGATTTAGGTGCCATACCTTTGTTTATAAGTTTCACAACATAAAATTATTTCCTTACCACTGTAGACACATGATGGTCAAAGGTTAGATTACTATCCGTGTGTGTCCCTAAGTCCCTGACAGCTGGGTCAACTCTAAGGGGTGTGTTGTCAATATGATAGTTACCAGGCATGGATGACTTTCCAAAGAATACTATTATGCATTTCTTGGCATTTAGTTTAAGTCCATGGCTCTGACACCAGTTGCTTGTCTGTGTCAGCCCCTCCTGGAAAACATTTGTGTCAGTGTGAGATTCAGTGACAGCTCCTAATTTACAATCATCTGCAAATTTAGTCAGCCAGAGACCACTGACATTGGCCTTGACTGCTGAGAAGTAAATGCCAAAAAGAAGCAGTCCAAGGACTGATCCTTGAGAGATTCCTGTTGTGACTGGCCTCTTTGTAGAGGTGGACTCCCAAATTCTAACTTCCTGGGTCCTGTCTGTGAGCCAGTTGTCTATCTATTGGGTGACATATAGGTTTGTACCTATATTCTTGAGTTTGTCAACAATGCCCAACTGGGGTATTGTGTCACATGCCTTAGCCAGGTCAAGGTAGGCAGTGTGAATGATTTTGCCATCATCCGTTGCTTTGGTGACCTTTTCAAAGAAGTCCAGCAGGTTGAGTAGGCATGATCTGCCCTTGATGAACCCAAACTGGGTTGGGTCCAGTGTCTGGAGGTTTACTATATCACTACTGATCATTTCCATGATAATTCTTTCCATGGCTTTGCATATAAGACTAGTGAGACTTATGGGTTTGTAATTTCCAGGGTCTGTAGATGGCCCACCTTTGTGTAAAGGGATGACTGCTGCCGTTCTCCATTCATGAGGCACGAAGACTGTTTGGAGGCTACAGTTAAATAGTAATTCCAGAGGCCCTGATAGGTCATGTTTCATGCTATTTAGAAGGCATCCTTGGATATTGTCTGGGCCCATTGATGCAGTGTTCTTGGTCTTAGAGAGAGCATTAAGGACCTGCTCCCTAGTGATAGCAAGGGAGTTAATTTTGATCATATTTCCTGAGGGAAGGTTGAGGGTGAGAGAGGGGTAAAATTGGAGCTGAATTTATCAGCCAAGACATTTGCTATATCTTCTGGCTCAGTATAGGTGGGTCCCTTTACAATGAAGCTCTGTACACAATTGTGTATTGCCTTTGAGGTTGTGGATATAGCTAAAGAATGCTTTGTGGCTTTCCTTGGCCTGGGAGGCCAAACTTACCTCAAATTTGGCTTTGGTAGACTTTATTTGTCCTCTGAGTTGTTTGTTTAGTTTGACGAGAGTGCTTTTATCCTGCTGGGTGCTGCATCTCCTAATTTTTGCCAGGATTTTTTTCCTCTGTTATACAGCCTACTGATTTTGTGATTCCACCAGGGTGGCTTGATTTTTGAGTTAGTTATGTACTTCTTCCTGGTGGGTACAGCTGCTTCTATGCAACTATTAACATGCTTGTACAGGGTTTCTGTGAACAGTTCTGCACAGGCATCAGTATTCTCGGGGTTTATGAGGGCTTGAAATTTTGCCAGGTTCTCACTTAATAGCAGGAAGTTAGCCTTAGAATAGTTAATGAATATTCCAGGTTTAGCTGTGGGTCCAGGTTTTATTCTTACTTCATAGGAGACGATTTTGTGGTCTGACCTTACCAGGGAAG
The DNA here is from genome assembly GCF_019279795.1 of Protopterus annectens. Lineage (NCBI taxonomy): Eukaryota > Metazoa > Chordata > Ceratodontiformes > Protopteridae > Protopterus > Protopterus annectens. The sequence continues at coordinate 1,890,609,302 of NC_056743.1, read as the reverse complement.
GCATTAAAGTAGGGGGTGTGCAGCAGTCTCCATTATTATTGAGGAGCAGATCCAGTATGGTTGCACCCCTGGCTGGTGTATTGACTATCTGGTCCAGGGAGTTTGTGTTTACAAATTCCAGGAATCTCTGTGCATGTACGTTTGGTGTTGTATAGAATTCCCAGTTAACAGAGGGGTAATTAAAGTCACCCATGAATACGGTGTTGAGTTGGATGGTTAGTGTTCCCAATAAGTTTAAATACATGTAACTCTTCTCCCTGTAGGGCACCATGTAGAGTCTGTGCTGCTGCCCACAGCTCGATTCTTGGGAGTTTGAGATGGAAACAGTGTGTTTTTCAGTGGTGGGAGGAGCCCCACAGATACACAGGGACAGCATGCAAACTCCAAACAGGCATTGGCCAGAGGTCTGGATCGAACCCACCAGCAACAGCAAACATTTTTTAGATTCTGCTTCCCTCTGGATCATCATTGTTCTGTTAAAGTTGTCAAATGTTTGCCTTCCTTTCCCAAAACCACAGTGATGTATCAATGTTGGCAACACCTTTGCCATTCTTTTAGGTACTATAGACATAAACACTTTACAATCAGAGTTTTAAATTTAAATGGGGCTATATGAACCAGGGTCTAATGCGTCTTTACCCTCTTTGGGTACTACAGCCACCACAGCTCTCTTTCAAGGTGTTGTTGTTTCCTTTCATTTAAAAAAAAACTATCAAACAAATCTTCCAGATCTTCCTTCCTAATTTCCAGATTTCCACAGGAATTCCACCTGTTCCTGGAGACTTCCCTGCAGATTGTAACAGAACCAAGATGGTATCCTCCAAAAAAAGGAAGCCAGTCTGGTGCTTCCCTGTCATAAACAAACTCTACAACAGAAGGAAGAAACTGCTGCAAAAGAGAGTAAAATCCCATGAGTAGAGGAGCTCCCTGGTCAGCCTCAGTAAGAAGCTGAGATCCCTTATAAGATCCTCCAAAGCTAGCTATGAAAACAAAATTGCCACTGATTTTAAGGGCAACCACAAAACATTCTATAGCTATGTCAAGAATCTCAATGGAAACACCCAGATCTGCTCTGAGTTACAGCACAATGGCATGAAAATTACAGAACCAACTGATATTGCCAACATCCTGGCAGATAGGTTCAGTGTTAACTTTACCCCCACCCCCACCCCCTAAAGGGCCCATATCTATACAGGAAGAATGCAGAGTCCCTGTAATCACAACTACGCAGGTAAAAGCTGCACTCTCTAAAACCAAAAACACAGCATCCATGGGACTGGACAACATCCCACTCCACAAAGTGGGATCCACCACTGATCCTGGGAACTATCACCCTATTAGCCTGACAAGCCTGGTCTGTAAGGCCATGGAACGTATCATCATGGAACTCATAAACAAAGACATTGGTAACCACCAAACTCTGGACCCCACCCAGTTCAGGTTTGTGAAGGGCAGATCATGCCTCCTGAACCTGATCGACTTTTTTGAGGCAGTCACCAAAGCTGTAGACAAGGGGAAGGTGGTTCACACAGCCTATCTTGACCTCGGCAAGGCTTTCAACACCATTCCCCATTCTGGAATTATAGATAAACTCACTAAACTAAGTATAAAGCCTTACATCACAAGATGGGTTGCCAACTGGCTCACTGACAGAACCCACACTATAAAAGTTGCAGACTCCAAATCTGACTTCAAACCAGTGAGGTCCTGGGACCTCTCCTGTTTGGTATCTACTTCTCTGAAGTACAGGCTAACACAGAAGGTTTTTGGCTAATGAAGTTCACTGATGACTGCAAACTAGCAGCCATAGTCGAGTCCCCATGTGGACATCCTACAGAAGGGCCTCACTGAGACAGATGCCTGGTGTCAGAACCATGGCCTTAAGCTTAATGCCAAAAAATGCATTGTCATCCCCTTTTGTAAAAACTCTGTACCCATGAACTACCACATAGGCGGCAGTCTTCTTAATGCCAAATGTGTGATAAGAGACCTTGGGACCCAGGTGGACAGTAGTCTCTCCTTTGATAATCACATCACCACAGTAGTCAGGAAATCATTCCTTGTGGCACACCTCATCACAAAAGGGTTCTCATCCAGGAAAAAAGAGGTTATCGTTCGCCTCTACTCAACACTCATTAGACCCATTATAGAGTACAATGCCCCTTTTGGAATGTACCTCACAAGACATCTGCAGCAGCTGGAAAGGCCACAGAAGTACCTCACAAAGTGGATTACTGGCCTCAAACAGATGCCCTACACTGACCATCTCAAAAAACTCCAGCTTTACTCCATAGCATATCGCCTACTCTAAGGTGATCTCTGCCTAACATATAAAGCTATGTCAAACCCAGAGCTGTTGGACATGCTACAGCTAAAGAAATCCCAATCCCTCTAAGCTACACACTCTAGGGACCTAAACCTTGTCACCACAATAAACAGGACATGCTGGAGGGATAGATTCCTGTCCCAGAGACTTCCCATACTCTGGAACAAGCTACCCATCTATGTCAAGCAAAGTTTCTCATTAGCACTCTTCAAGAAAAATCTGCACCTGTCACCCCTGGGATTCAGGTTACTGGCTAAAGCTCTTTCCACCCTATAGTGCCTTTTTTAGCCAAGGTTCAAAGGATAAAACCACCACCGTAACAGATAGAAGCAGGCAAAATCTGAAGGTAATGCTACTCAATGCTAGAAGTCTAAACCTCAAAATGCACTCTCTCAAGGCACTCCTAAAAATGGAGAACATCAATGTCTGTGCAGTAACTGAGACCTGGTTCAAAGCTCCAGAGAGCACCCCTGCAATACCAGGCTACAATTCTTACCACACTTTTCGGCCACAAAACCAGGACCGAAACACTAAAGATGGAGGAGTGTCCATATTCACCAAGGATATTCACACCTCCAGGCTAGTTGCCCAACACAATGCATCTGAAATTCTCCAGGTGCAACTAACACTAGGTAAGACTGCAATCCAAATTGTAGCTTGCTACAGATCCCCAACCATGCCCCAAGATTCTCACTATACCTTTCTAAACATACTGGAAAATATTAAGATACAACCAAACACCCTAATACTGGGTGATTTCAACTACCCTGCCATTAACTGGGAAAACTAATCAGGTACCAACTCCTTTTCCCAACGGTTCTTGGAATTCATAAATTCCAACGTCCTGGATCAACTAATCCTTTGTCCCACCAGGGGCTCCAATATCCTAGACCTGGTCATTACCAACATGGGAGATAGATGCTCCACACCAGTGGTCACCCCCTCATTGGTCAGGTCTGACCATAAGCAAATCACACTTGACATCCACATCCCACCCCCACCCCCAGTAAGGAAACCTCCTTAAAAAACTTCTCCAAAGCCAACTTCAAGCTACTGAAGTCAGAAGTGACAAACTTCACAACACCCATGCAGACAGGATCTGGAAGTTCGACTGCAGAATCCTACACTAAGGCACTGTACGAGCACATCCACTCGTGCATGAATCGTGCCATCCCAAATAGAACCATGATGCTCTTCTCCAAAAAAAGGAAGCCAATCTGGTGGTCCCCTGCTATAAACAAACTACATAACAGAAGGAAGAAACTGTTGCAAAAAAGCGGAAAATCCCAGGATGCAAAAAACTCCCTCACCAGCCTCAGTAAGAAGCTGAGATCCCTCATAAAATCTTCAAAAGCTAGTTAAGAAAATAAAATTGCCAAAGATTCCAAAGACAACCACAAGGCATTCTATAGTTATGTCAAGAATCTAAATGGCAATGCTCAGATCTGCTCTGAGTTACAACAGAATGGCATTAAATATGCTGATCCCAAGGATATTGCCAATATCCTGGCAGATCAATTTAGTGCCAACTTCACCCCACTCTCACCCTCTAAAGGGCCCATCTCAATACCAAAAGATTGCAAATTCCGATAATCACGGCCACACAGGTAGAAACCGCACTCTCCAAAGCTAAGAATACAGCATCCATGGGACCAGATGACATCCCAGGCTGTGTACTACATGAACTACAAAATGAACTGGCACCTCACCTAAGTGTCATGTTTAATCATAGCCTCACCTCAGGCTTCGTGCCCACTGAGTGGCACACAGCTACAGTTATCCCGTTCCACAAGGGAGGATCCACCTTGGATCCCGGGAACTACCGTCCCATCAGTCTGACAAGCCTGATTTGCAAGGGCATGGAACGCATTATCATGGAACTTATAAACAAAGACATTGGCAACCTTCAAACACTGGACCCCACCCAGTTTGGGTTTGTGAAGGGCCGATCTTGTCTCCTGAATCTGATTGACTTCTTCGAATCAGTCTCCAGAGCTGTGGATGAGGGTCAGGCAGTCCACACAGCCTATCTGGACCTCGCCAGGGCCTTTGGCATCATCCCCCACTCTGGCATCATAGATAAATTTACTAAGCTGGGCATAAATCCCTACGTCACTCGATGGGTTGCTAACTGGCTTACTGACAGAACCCAGACAGTAAAAGTAGCTGACTCCAAATCCAGCTCCAGACAAGTGACAAGTGAAGTACCTCAGGGTTCAGTCTTGGGACCACTCTTGTTTGGCATCTACTTCTCTGAAGAACAGGCCAACACTAAGGGATGCTGGCTAACAAAGTTTGCAGGTGACTGCAAACTGGGAGCCATTACTGAATCCCCAAATGATGTGGATATTCTACAAAAGCACCTTACAGAAACAGATGCCTGGTGCCAGAGCCATGGGCTTAAGCTTAATGCCAAGAAATGTATAGTTATCCCCTTTGGAAAACAACATGTACCCATGAATTACCACATAGGTGGCAGGACACTAAACATCGAAAGTGTGATGAGAGACTTAGGGACACAGGTGGACAGTGGTCTCACTTTCGATAACCACATCGCCATAACAGTCAGGAAATCCTTCTATGTGGCACACCTCATCACTAAGGGCTTTTCATCCAGAAAAAAGGAGGTCATTGTCCCACTGTACTCATCCCTCATTAGACCCATTATACAGTATAATGCCGCGTTTGGTATATACCTCACAATCATCTGCAACAGCTCTAAAGGCCACAGAAATACCTCACTAAAAGAATCACAGGCCTAAAGCAGATGCCATATACTGATCATCTAAAACAACTCCAGCTATACTCTGTGGTATATGGTCTACTGAGAGGCGATCTCTGCTTAACATACAAGGCCATGTCAAACTCTGAGCTGTTGGACATGCTCCATTTAAAGAAATACCAATCCCTCAGAGCCACATGCTCCAGGGATCTAAACCTTGTCATCACAATGAACAAAACATGCTGGAGGGATAGGTTCCTGACCCAGAGACTCCCCATACTCTGGAATAGACTGCCCATACATGTCAAGCAGAGCGCCTCATTGGCCCTCTTCAAAAGGAACCTTGATGATTGATGGGAGATAGGAAATTCACCCCAGGGATCATGTCAGTCACCCTGCTAGACAGGGGCCTGGAGAAGTAAATATTGTGGGAAGAAATATCCAGGGAATTGTTATGGCTAGGCTTGCATAGGCCCTAGGGCCGATAGCCTAGTACCAACCTATGAACCTATGGGAAATAGGAAATACATCCCGGGGATCACTTCTGTGGCTCTGCTGGACAGGCGCACAGGAAAATAACTTTCTTGGGTGGTATAAGCCAGGGAACCTTGTTGTCTAGACTTACTTAGGCCCTTGGGCCGATAGTCTAGTACCTGCCTATGACCCTATGATTGATTATACATCACTGTTTTTATCTTGCCTCCTAACTTAACTGTTAGTTATTGAGCTTCATCTTCCTCACGTCTTGCCATAATTACGTCTTTCATCAGTATTTCCATTTGTGCTCTTTCTTTGTTTCCACTTTCCTGTGCTTTATACAGATTTCCATAAAATTTCTGAAATATCTCTAGGATCTCCAGTTACTTTTTTTTCGTCATAGGCTCCCTAAGTCCTTTCTACTTTCTAGTGACTATGCTTTGAAGTTGTTATAAAACAGTTGCTTAACAGAAACCCTTCTAAACTCATTCATATTATCCAAAGGCTCCCTTAGTTACAGAAACCCTTCTAAACTAATTCATATTATCCAAAGGCTCCCTTAGTTACAGAAACCCTTCTAAACTCATTCATATTATCCAAAGGCTCCCTTAGTTACAGAAACCCTTCTAAACTCGTTCATATTATCCAAAGGCTCCCTTAGTTACAGAAACCCTTCTAAACTCGTTCATATTATCCAAAGGCTCCCTTAGTTACAGAAACCCTTCTAAACTCATTCATATTATCCAAAGGCTCCCTTAGTTACAGAAACCCTTCTAAACTCATTCATATTATCCAAAGGCTCCCTTAGTTACAGAAACCCTTCTAAACTCATTCATATTAACCAAGGGCTCCCTTAGTTCTAAACTCATTCATATTATCCAAAGGCTCCCTTAGTTACAGAAACCCTTCTAAACTCGTTCATATTATCCAAAGGCTCCCTTAGTTACAGAAACCCTTCTAAACTCATTCATATTATCCAAAGGCTCCCTTAGTTACAGAAACCCTTCTAAACTCATTCATATTATCCAAAGGCTCCCTTAGTTACAGAAACCCTTCTAAACTCGTTCATATTATCCAAAGGCTCCCTTAGTTACAGAAACCCTTCTAAACTCGTTCATATTATCCAAAGGCTCCCTTAGTTACAGAAACCCTTCTAAACTCATTCATATTATCCAAAGGCTCCCTTAGTTACAGAAACCCTTCTAAACTCATTCATATTATCCAAAGGCTCCCTTAGTTACAGAAACCCTTCTAAACTCGTTCATATTATCCAAAGGCTCCCTTAGTTACAGAAACCCTTCTAAACTCGTTCATATTATCCAAAGGCTCCCTTAGTTACAGAAACCCTTCTAAACTCATTCATATTATCCAAAGGCTCCCTTAGTTACAGAAACCCTTCTAAACTCATTCATATTATCCAAAGGCTCCCTTGGTTACAGAAGCCCTTCTAAACTCGTTCATATTATCCAAAGGCTCCCTTAGTTACAGAAACCCTTCTAAACTCATTCATATTAACCAAAGGCTCCCTTAGTTACAGAAACCCTTCTAAACTCGTTCATATTATCCAAAGGCTCCCTTAGTTACAGAAACCCTTCTAAACTCGTTCATATTATCCAAAGGCTTCCTTAGTTACAGAAACCCTTCTAAACTCGTTCATATTATCCAAAGGCTCCCTTAGTTACAGAAACCCTTCTAAACTCATTCATATTATCCAAAGGCTCCCTTAGTTACAGAAACCCTTCTAAACTCATTCATATTATCCAAAGGCTCCCTTTGTTACAGAAACCCTTCTAAACTCGTTCATATTATCTAAAGGCTCCCTTAGTTACTGAAACCCTTCTAAACTCGTTCATATTATCCAAAGGCTCCCTTAGTTACAGAAACCCTTCTAAACTTGTTCATATTATCCAAAGGCTCCCTTAGTTACAGAAACCCTTCTAAACTCGTTCATATTATCCAAAGGCTCCCTTAGTTACAGAAACCCTTCTAAACTCATTCATATTATCCAAAGGCTCCCTTAGTTACAGAAACCCTTCTAAACTCGTTCATATTATCCAAAGGCTCCCTTAGTTCCAGAAAGCCTTCTAAACTCGTTCATAATATCCAAAGGCTCCCTTAGTTACAGAAACCCTTCTAAACTCATTCATATTATCCAAAGGCTCATTTAGTTCCTCTGCAGCTGCTTCTTGTTGTTGTGTGGGATCCCCATTATTGTACAATATTTTAACCTTTGCCAGCCCTTCTAAATAATTCCTTTTACTTCTTAACCATATCACCTTGCCTTTTATTTTTATTCTATTTTAAACTCCAATTGTATTTTATCACACTTGCTAGCTATTCCTTCTGAAGAAATTTCTATCTTCCCTAATAACTCTCACATAATTTCCACTATCCATTCCTTAAATTCATCTGTCATTTTAACATGTACATTGGGAAATGCCTTTGTATAATTTTTACTTCATTACCCTGCATTTTTATCTTACATTTTGCATGAGTTAGTAATTCTTGATAATTTATTGACAATTTTGGCAATGGTATTGGTTCACTTCATACTTTATTTATTTACTTTATTTTATTTAATATTTGTTGACCAAGAAAGCCCGACTAGGATAAAGCCTATTTTCAGCAGAGGCCTGGGGAGAAATGCTTTCAGCTGAGCTTCTGCAATATTATTCATTTATTTATTTGCAACTGCAACATTTTAATATTCCATTTAACTCTTTTTAATACACACCAGGATTTAATTTTCTGATGTAAATAAAACTTTAAACAGTCCATTATTTTTTTCACTTAGTATGTTATTTTTCCATGTAATCTTTAATTTGTCCAATCAGCCATTCTTTAAAATCAGTTCATTTAGTTATTACAATACAATATTAAAACATATAGCACTGTGATTTGATAATGAGCAAGTTGTAACTGCCACTTTATCAGTTTTGCTTTGTAGGTCACTATGAGTACCATCAGCGTACGTGTAACGTGCAGAAAATAGCAAAAGGTTTTTTTCTGAAAATATCATTGTATTTTCTAAGGTTAGGCTTTCAGACCATCTCCTTAAAACCTTAGCGGATGCTGATTTTCTGGGATCGTACACCGCACATGTCATCTTTAGTTACAGTACAATTGACATCACCACCTTGAATTAAGCTGGGCTTTATCTCACATGATAACATGTCAAAGTAATCTTTTCTGCAATTCTTGGGAACCAATAAATATTTATGATTGTAACTATTCTTTTATGATATTTTAATGTTACCAAAGATAGCACTCCTTTTGTATCAGTATAACTAGAAACAATTTTAGGCATAATTAATTTTTTTTCATTAAATTGTGGTTCCTCAACTTTTCTGTTTAAAAGGCTACAGCAATTAACATACTACAGTGGATATAAAAAGTGTACAGACCCCTGTTAAAATTCCAGGTTTTTGTGATATAAAAAATGAGACCAGAATAAATCAATTCAAAATGTTTCCCACCTTTAATGTGACATATAACCTGTATGATTCAATTGAAAAACAAACAAATCTGTTAGGGGAAAAAAATACAATAGGGTGGCTGCATAAGTGTGCACACCCTTAAACTAATTCTTTGTTGAAACACCTTTTGATTTAATTACAGCATTCAGTCTTCTTGGGTACACACCAGCCATCAATTAAAGAGACGCTGATTAACTGCAAATAAAGTTCAGCTGTCCTAGTAGGATTTCCCTGACATTTACTCAGTTGCCTGCTACAGCAAAAGCCATGGTTCACAGAGAGCTTACAAAGCATCAAAGCGATCTCATTTTTGAATGGTATCAGTCAGGAGAAGGATATAAAACAATTTCCACAGCATTGGATATACCATGGAACACAGCGAAGACAGTCATCAAAAAGTGGAGAAAATATGGGACAACAGTGATGTTGCAGAGAACTGGACGTCCCTCCAAAACTGATGAAAAGAGAAGAAGAAAACTGGTCGGTCAGGGATGCTGCCAAGAGACCGACAGCAACATTGAAGGAGCTGCAGGAATTTCTGGCAAGTACTGGTTCTGTACTACATGTGACAACAATCTCCCATATTCTCCATATGTCTGGGCTATGGGGTAGGATTGCAAGATGGAAGTCTTTTCCTACACAGAAAAACATCCGGGCCTGGCTAAAATTTGCAAAACAATACATCAATTCTCCCAAAAGCTTGTGGGAAAATGTGTTATGGTCTGATGAGACCAAGGTTGAACTTTCTGGCCACAATTCTAAAAGGTACATTTGGTACAAAAACAACACTTTGCATCACCAAAATAACATCCCCACTGTGAAGCATGGTGGTGGCAGTATCATGCTTTGGGGTTGCTTTTCATCAGCTGGAACTGGGCTTTAGTCAAGGTGGAGGGAATTATGAATAGTTCCAGATACCAGTCAATTTGGGCCAAAACCTGCAGACGTCTGCTAGAAAGCTGAAGATGAAGAGGAATTTCACCTTTCAACATGACAATGACTCCAAGCATACTTCCAAATCGACAAAAGAATGGCTTCACCAGAAGAAAATTAATGTTTTGGAATGGCCCAGCAAGAGCGCAGACCTAAATCCAACAGAAAATCTGTGTGGTGACCTGAAGAGGGCTGTGCACAAGAGATGCCCTCACAATCTGACAGATTTGGAGCACTTTTGTAAGGAAGAGTGGGCAAATATTGCCAAGTCAAGATGTGCCATGCCAATAGACTCCTACCCAGAAGACTGAATGCAGTAATTAAATCAAATGTGCTTCAACAAAGTATTAGTTTAAGGGTGTGCACACTTATGCAACCAGCGTATTGTATGTTTTTTATTTTTTATATTGTTTCCCTTAACAGATTTGTTTGTTTTTCAATTGTACAGCTTATAGGTCACATTAAAGGTGGGAAAAGTTTTGAAATGATTTATTGTGGTCTCATTTTTTTATATTATAAAAACTTTACATTTTAACAGGGGGTGTGTACACTTTTTATATCCACTAATTTTATATTTATTAATCAAGTGTTTAAAATATTTTTCAATTAGTGTGTTTATTAAATTTGGTTCATTAACATTATATAATGGCTTTCTTTTATTGTCACTACTGATGCCACTTATGTTAAGTGAAAAAAACTTTCAATCTGTTCCAGAGACATGCATCTGGAGCTTTTCTCCCCAGGCCTCCATTAAATGGGCTCTGACCCTGTCAGACTTTCCTGGTAAACAAATGATAAATAAATAAATAAATGTTCATTTGTTTAAGACTTTCAATAATTATTTGAGTTGCATTGCCAATGAAAAATATAACAGTATTTTAATTATCATGAATATAGATAATGTGATTTCTTTATCTGTTTCTAATGTTTTTTACTACTAAAAACATACAACCAAAAACAAAACATTGTAATACAGCTTACCTCATTAATCTTAAAAATCAGCAATGTCATGGCTATCTAAGTTCAAGCCTAGGCTAAAGAAATTATTCTGATTAATCTTTACCATGCACATCGATAACAGGAAAGAAATACACTATGTTCAGGAAGGTATTGCTACAGAGTGATTAACCATTATAGATATATGCATATATTCAGTGTTGGATTAAGCATGTCATGGGCCCTGGGCTGGTTTCAGTCCATGTGCCCGTAGACTTTTTTTGCTCATCCATAAATGCACATGTTCTTTGGATTCACCTTTCTATTGTTTTAAATGTAGACTTAGATAAAAGGGTGTTTTAAATCATATTTACTGTTTAATAAATCTGCATGTGTTTGTTTTTTAAATTTGAGTAGTCTTGAACATTTTTGCAGCTAGAAGTGCATTACAATGTACTAACCCTTTCAGATAATTTCAGCCTTAAAGGATCACTCAGACTTTCTCATTACAGATCATATCAACCTTAAAAGATCACTCAAACTGCTGTAATTACAATACACTAATTTATGTACCCATCACATTGCAGCCACGTATCTGTGTACACTGCAGATGTATGACTGTGATAAAAATCACCACTGTAAAAGTACTCCACCTCAATTTTCAAAAATGATTTAGCCTTGCAAAGCTAGAATAATGACTGTTTAACTTGGTCATGACACAGGGGTAAGTCATTATTATCCCGACATGGCCCCTGTATGTGGGAATTATAGCTTCATTGTTGACTGTGTACAGTTCAGATGCTTGACTGTATTAAAATAATAATAATTATGGAAACAGCAATCTATTTCAAGTTTTTTCACTCAAGGACACATTAGCCATAGTAAAGTATTCCAACTAATTTCACACAAAGCTAGACTGGGAAACAATAGGAGAGTGAGATTCTTTCATACACGAAACTACCCCAACTCCATCACCTAGCAGCTGCAAACACTTTCCTGTGTGCACCTCATCTATGGTCATATCACAATCATTTAAAAAAGACTGTGAGACATCTCTGTAGGTTTCCTAACTTTTTGATTGAAGCATATTAATTCATTTTAAAGTTAATTGTACAGAGAACATTGACAAGTCACTGACCATCTAAAATCTCAAAAAGGGAAACAGTCAAACAGTCAAAAAATTATGTAAATAAGGCTGAACCATAAGGCCATTTGCCATAGTTAAAACACAAAAAAACACAATCCTTTACTGTAGTTACAACACACTGTCTCGCCTGGAAAATTGTAAGTTATGAAGCATGAAGTCTCGCCAAGCCCCATAAAACCCACAAAAACTAAATATAAAAATAAATAATTAAATTGTGATCATTTCATAGAACAAGATCATGTGTACAATACTACTAAAAAGTTCAACCTGTGGAGGAGGCTTAAACCTACACTACTTCCTTTTGCAGCCAAAGATACGTAGCACTACACTAGCATGCAGCTGCTGAGCTCACATTGTAACAAAGTTCTTCAGCCTTAGTGCAGCACATGCTTAGTGCACCATTATTTACTCAAGCTTTTTTCAATGTTTCTCCAGTTCATGATTTTAGAGAGTTGCTGACATGGCTTGCTAACATTCTCAGTACAATTAACTTTGAATTGAAGTAACATGCTTTGCTTTCAGTTCAAAAAGTTAGGAGACCATCTTTGCACCCCTTACTGTGCTGGTAAGATTAAGTAGTGTGTGCACACAGCAACAGAATCACCTTGTAGCCTCAGTTAGAGAATGTATAGCTGTGGCTAACATCTTCACCTTTGTTATAAGTAAGGAGACCTGGTGTTACTTCATCCATCCTCCTCACTATTAGGCTTTACAGTACTCATGCACCCATGCAATTAGTCTTTACAGTACTCATGCACCTATGCAATTTCAGGTCAAAAGATGCACAGTCAAGCTGGTGTTACTTCATCCATCCCCCTCACTATCAGGCTTTACAGTACTCCTGCACCCATGCAATTTCAGGTCAAAAGATGCACAGTCGAGCTGGTGTTACTTCATCCATCCCCCTCAATATCAGACTTTACAGTACTCCTGCACCCATGCAATTTCAGGTCAAAAGATGCACAGTCAAGCTGGTGTTACTTCATCCATCCCCCTCAATATCAGGCTTTATAGTACTCCTGCACCCATGCAATTTCAGGTCAAAAGATGCACAGTCGAGCTGGTGTTACTTCATCCATCCCCCTGAATATCAGGCTTTACAGTACTCCTGCAC
>NC_056743.1:1890528671-1890591171 GCF_019279795.1 Protopterus annectens | reverse complement strand
CCTGATACCCCTCCATCACAAATAGCCTATACTTTTAACAAGCACTTCATAAAATCAATATCAGACCTACTAACAAGGACCCCTTATGCTGGACCTCCCCACCCTTCAACTTTCTCAGACATAAACCCTAGACCATCAACTACCTCTAACACCTGTCATTAAAAACCCTCCTACTCGACAAACTGTCTTAAAAGCCCCATTCTCATTTCAGCCCATACCCACTGACACCATTAAGAAAGTACTACAAAAACTAAAACCCTGCTCCACCTCAGCTGATAATCTTCCACCACACTACCTCAAACTGGCTGCCAACTCAATCACCTACCCAATCAGTATCCTTATAAATAGGTCTTTATCTGAATCAGAAGTTCATACCATAAGGAAACAATCTCACATCACCCCCATCTACAAAGGAGGCAACTCTTTTGAACCATCCAATTTCCGTCCTATATCCATCTTGTCACCCATATCCAAAATTCAAAAAGGTATCCATCAGCAGGTAATGCAAAATCTACTGCAAAATAATCTTCTAACCAAAACCCAGCATGGCTTCCGACACAGTCACAGCCCTATTATCCTTTAGAGGCACAGTGAACGAGGCCAGAAATGCAGGATGCGATACCGCATCAGTATTCCTTGATCTCTCCAAGGCCTTTGACAGTGTGTCTCACCCCTTACTACTGAATACACTGTCTAACTTAGGCTTCTCACATAATACAGTAAAATGGTTTCAGAGCTACCTCAAGGATCGCAAACAAGCAGTGAAATGATCCAATGAACTCTCACCCTTGCTCCACAACCCTAATGGAGTCCCTCAAGGCTCTATCTTTGGACCCCTACTCTTTAACATTTTCACAAACTGTCTTCACACTGCCTCTCATTCTGGACCCTCATTCAGTATGCTAACGATTCCACCATAATATGTACTACTCAATCACTACCAGAACTACTTTCAAAAACTCAACAGTCCTTTACTGCAGCTGAATCCTGGCTAAGAAATACCCAACTCTTTCATAATCCAAAGAAGACTAAACTAGTACTGTTTCATCCCTAAAACACCTCCCCTGTTGCTGATCATTTCAATATCCTTGCATCACAACACTGTCACAGAAACAGTGCAGGAAACCAAACTTCTAGGTGTTATTATTGACAATAAACTTTCATTCAACCCCCCCATATACAGCAAAATATAAAGAAAACTTATAAAAATTGTGACTGTTATATAGAAACAAACATTTCTTTACTGCAGCAACCAAAACTACCCTTGCAAAAACATTTGTACTTCCCTCCCTTCTTTATGGTGCCCCTGTCTAAACTAACTTAAAAATTCTACCCTAAGCAAGTTGAAACAGTGCTACAGCAAAGTTGCAAAGTTTGCCTCAAACTCTAAATATCACACACACCACTGTAAACCACTACAAGAACTAAACTGGCTTGAACTCCCCAACCAGCTTGCCTTTATTCAGCTATCCACCTTGCACAACCTTATTTTCAAGCCTGCTGCCTGCCCTGCACGAGACAATCTAGTCACACCTTACACACCAAATCGATCCATACGATCAGAAGACAAAAATCTCATCGCTATCTCAAAACCCACAAGAAAACTGGGTCACTCACTGTATTGTTTCTCTGTGTCTATACTTTGAAATTCACTACCTCTAGCTATCAGGTCTATGCCTAGTCTAACCCATTTCAAAACCTCTTTAAACCATCACCTCATATATACATGGCTCTGCTCCTGCATAAAGCCTGCCTAATGCTCAGCTCTTTCCTCTTCTTCCACACTGGCCTCATCCTCCTCTTCTGTCACATTTCGCTCCCTCACAGTCTGCAAGGACCTAAAGCTCTGCTAACTCCATCTCTGTTTCTTTATCATATCCTTAAGTTACTGCTCAAGCTGTAATGTCGCTATTCTTAACTCTCACTATCTCACTGCATCACTAGCTTTCTGGCTGTTATTTTCCTAACTAAAAGCCATATCCTATTTTTCATGTACTATAACAATCAGTATCATACATTACATCACCTACATACTAGTTCTGTACACTATCTACTCGTAGGCTATGTATACGGTGAGAGTAACTATCACTATCTATGTTTTAACTCCTATTCAACTTTTCTAATGTCATTTGTATTGTATTAAATTATACTGTATTTGTTCTGTATGTGGAGATTTTCTCCCCGGGCCTCTGCTGAAAATGGGTTCTGTAGACCCAGTCAGACCGCCCCGGTAAACAACTGTCAAATAAATAAATAAAGAAATAAAAGAAATAAAATATAAAATTTAGCACGCTTAACTACCAGATTTAAAATGTAGTCCACTACCATGGCAACTGAAACCATTTTGATTACGTTTGGTTAACTGTTGGATTTAATCTGTAGTCCAGTACTGTCAAAACTGTAGAACAAAGACAGGAAGTAGAATTTGGTGATAAACAAACAACACCATAAAGAGTGGCCTGATGTCACAACGTCTGCTTCATTTAAGTTCTCATCCAGGCAACATCAGAAGCCTTGGTAGCCTACTTTAAACTGTTTTGTTTGTGATATGAAATCAAAAATATATGAAATTAAATTAAAAGTCTCTAATATGTTCTTTTGCAGTCAGCACCAGACTTAAATCTAAGGAATGCTGTCAGAATTAGACATCTCTGCATCTCTCACAGATTCCTAGATTCGTAGACTGTTACTATGCTAATGAACTTAGGGTCACTTTCTAAGCATAGCCAAGGTTTCCTGAATGAATACTGATGCCCTATATCCAAGTAGGACATTGAGGGTATGATATATATGTAGAACACCAAACAGGAGCCAGTATACAACAAAGAACTTAAATGTCTTCTGGTACCTCGGCTGAACACAGCCTTCAAAGGAATAATCAAAGACATACAGCTGCATCTTTTTATACATTTACTAAATTGAATAATTAAACAATTCATCAATTAGTCGGTGCAAAAACATTTAACTACAAATTCAACAGAATTTAGTAGAATAACAGTAAAACACTCATATTTATTAGAATATTAAAAGTTAATATTCATTTCTAAATTCAAACCCTTAGGCACTAAAGTACCAAAGTTAAGAATGAATCTACTTTCTAAGTTCAGAAGTTTTTGTGAATATAGACAACCCCAGGATGTTAGAAATAGACTTTTAAATAGGGGTTATTCTGAAGATAATGTTACATATAGTGAACGTAGGGTTTTGGGTAATAAGAGTTTAAGAATTAATTCTGCACAAAGCTCTTATATTTGTAAAAATTCTGATTTAGTAAATAATGATAAAATGTTTTTTGTGACAAAATATTCCCCCTTTTCTAATACACTTAAGTTTATTGTAGACTTTTTATGGTCTATTGTTTGTGACAATGATGAGATAGGATATTTGTTCCCTAAAAGGGTTAGTTTTTCTTATGGTAGATTTTCTAACCTTAAGGAACTTTTGAGTTTGAAATATAATACAAAGAATTTGAATGAAGGCAATGGTATGTTCAAATGTGGCAGATGTAAAATCTCCCCTAGAGTTAAAAACCTTTCAGGTAGTGTTATAAATGGCATTAAATTTAACGCTACTGATAGATTTAACTGTAAATCATGTGGGGTTATCTATATAGTGGGTTGTGGATGTGTTCCATCTAAGTATTATATTGGTCAGACTAAACGACAGGTAAAAATACGTATAATGGAACATATTGGTGATGTTAGGCATTGTAGAACTGATAGTCCCATTTCAGAACATTTTAATAATACTCATTCTGGTTGTTTGGATTCTTTATTTTTTTGTGTTCTTGGTAAACCAAGTGTTATAGGTCCTGGTAACTATTCACAAAAACTTCTGAACTTAGAAAGTAGATTCATTCTTAACTTTGGTACTTTAGTGCCCAAGGGTTTGAATTTAGAAATGAATATTAACTTTTAATATTCTAATAAATATGAGTGTTTTACTGTTATTCTACTAAATTCTGTTGAATTTGTAGTTAAATGTTTTTGCACTGACTAATTGATGAATTGTTTAATTATTCAATTTAGTAAATGTATAAAAAGATGCATCTGTATGTCTTTGATTATTCCTTTGAAGGCTGTGTTCAGCCGAGGTACCAGAAGACATTTAAGTTCTTTGCTGTATACTGGCTCCTGTTTGGTGTTCTACATTCTATTTTCCTGTGTTTTTTGATGGTATGATATATATCCCAGATCTCCATGGTCTTACAACAGTGCTATGCAGATGTTTGCATTGCAAATGGTTTTGTACTTACTTTAGAAGGAAAACTCATTTGTCAAAGAACATTTATTTGACCCCAAGAAAGTGGCCATGGAGAGGATAACTCCAGCACTTGATATGAAAATTTGGGTTGATATTTCCATGCAGTCTGATAGCTGCTTTCCCTATCCTGTACAGATATGTGACACAGCCATTAACAGTGGTATTTTTAAGTTACTTACTGAATGCATTGGATTTTTGGAAGATTTCTTCATGCCAAAAGCCAACTCAAGCAAATATAACCTGAATATTTCAATCTGTATTATAAAAGTGCTTTAAGAAGCAGCTGATAAATTTAAAAGATCAGCAGTGCATTTATTTTATTAACCAGGGAGTACATTCTCTACGCCCCATTAATCTCACACAACTCTCATCCCTGTTAGCTCATCAACTACAGCTCCTCTGCCCCATGCCAAAAAAAATGCCTTAAAGCTTCTGTGTGCTATAAAACAAGTTGTAAAAGTGTAATCTGTGGCGACCCCTAACCGGGAAAAAGCCGAAAGAAGAAGAACTCAGTATTGTGACCTGACTCAGAAATTAGATGTTCTCTGCAAAATACCAGACAACCAGCAGGTATGACTGCAGAGAATATGTACAGGATGCCAGCTTATTTTAATTGTAGACATAGGTTTAGAGAGGAATACTGTTTATACCTAACTGAGTACATTTTTGTAGCTTTTTATCAGGAACATTATGACTTATAATCACAAAGGTGTTTTTTTGGCTCATTTGCTTTCTGACTCCTGGCTACATCGTCTTTATTTTTTTCATTTGTAAAAAAATATTTAGACATCACACTAAAGTTTGATGGTTTGGTGGTGGGTTAGTTAGTGCTGTTCTTCTTGTTTATCCATTCCACTTCATACTAGATCAGCTAGGTTTTTATAGGTGTATGGGCACTTGGGATGAAGTGTTTTCTTCCTCACTTCCATTTACACTTTTCATGGTAAGCTGAATTTTGCAGCTGGGGCAAAATAGGGATATGATGAGATGAACATTTATTTCTTCACAAATAACACAAATCAAAATAAACTGTGAAGAAAGTACAGTTGTGTACACTTACCATAAATGTAGATGTTCAAGTGTATTCACTGTTGCAGTCATCACTTGTGGGTTATCCCTGCTGGGTAGCCCTTGGCCGGCCCGAATACCAAAGTAAAGCTTGCCCCTCCTGTGTCAGTTGCAGGTCTTCTGGGACTGACATCAGGTCATCAGTGCTATAAAACAGAGCAGCCAACACCATTACATCAGTTTTTCTTGCCCCAACCTATAACAGCCCTATCCAGGAGGCGTGAGGAAGGCCACTCTGGGGGATGCCCATAGGTATATATAGTTGTGAAAGAAATGGAGAGAAATAGAGGGGGAAGGAGGGAGGGAAACCAGAACTGCAACAGTGAATACACTCCAACATCTACATTTATGGTAAGTGTACACAACTGTACTATGTTCATCATGTTTTACTGTTGCAGTCATCACTTGTGGGAAGATTCCCAAAGTTGAAGGTAGGGTGGATGGTAGAATGAAGGAATAGTCGAACAGGAAAGCAGTGTTCTAAGTAGGGCCTAGCATGCCCTGCAGGACTGCAGAGGCAAAGCCTGCCCAGGATTTGGAGAAAAGAGGCAAGTCATAGTGCTTGGTGAGGGTGTGGATGGAAGTCCAAGTGGCAGCTTCTAGGATGCCCTTGGTAGGGACTCCTCCGAGGAAGGTTGTGGAGGTAGACGCTGCCCTAGTGGAGTAGCTTTGGACTGGCTTGGAAGGAATTTTCACATGGAAGTGGTAACAGAAATGGATACAAGTGGATATTCATTTAGAAATGGTCTGCTTGGTAATAGGTTTCCCCTCTGCCCCTGGGGCGAAGCTGACAAAGAGCTGGTCAGTCTTTCTGAGAGACTTGGTTCTATCCAGATAGTATCTAAGTTGTCTGTGCACATCTAGTGAATGAAATATTCTTTTCCTCCTGTTTTGAGGGTTAGGAAAGAAGGTGGGAAGATGAATAGCCTGATTCAGTGTTACATCAGACACCACCTTAGGCATAAAGGAGGGATTAGTTCTGAGACATGCTCTGTCTGCATGGACGATAATGAAGGGTTCAATGGCCATGAGTGTCCGCAGCTCGGACACCCTCCTAGTTCAGGTTATGGCCAGTAGGAAGGTGCTCTGTGTTTTAGCTCTGCTGAGGCAGCTGGTTCAAAGGGAGGTATGGTCAATTTTTCCAAGACATAATTCAGGCCCCAGGCAGGAGTGAGTGGCCCCTAGGTGGCCTGATGTGAGATACCCCTCTAAGGAATTGTTTTATCAAGGGGTGGGAGAACAAATGCTGCTCTGTATGGGCATGGGCAGAGATAGCTAAGGCATGAATTTTGATGGAAGAATAAGATAATCCTTTTTGCACTAGCTCTGCCAGGTTGTCTAGTATCAGAGAAAGAGAGAGAAATGCAAGGGAGCTGCTGGTACCCTTAGTTTGGCACCAGGCATTGAATCTTTTCCATTTTGTTGAGTATGATTTCCTGGTGCTCCTGGCCTCCTTAATTATATCCAGGACCTGCTTGCTCAACAGAGAGTTGGTATCCGCCTTTGGGGTATAAGCCATGTGGATAGGTTGAGAGTTTGCAGACTGGGATGCAGAACTGCCCCTTTTTCCTGGGTTAGAAGTCCTTCTGTGAAGGGCAGATTCCTGAGTGGCTCCTTGGTTAGGCTGAGTAGAAAGGGGTACCAATGTTGCCTGGGCCAGTTTGGAGCAATTAGTATAGCTTTTGGCCCTTCCTCCCTGATGTTTAGCAGTAGCCTTGGGATCATGGGCAAGGGGGGAAAGCGTAGACAAACAGGTTGCCCCAGTGGAAGAAGAGATCATCCACTTTCCAGGCTTTTGGGTGGAGCTCCCTCATGCAGAACTGGTCTAACTGTGTGTTCTCTATGGATGCAAAGATGCCCACTTCTGGGGTCCCCCAAGTTTGGGTGATTGAGAGAAAGGTGTCCCTCTGAAGCTGCCATTCATTGGGGTCCAGGAGACTTCTGCTGAGGAGATCTGCTAGGGTATTGTGATTTCCCTGGGATGTACTGGGCTATCAGGTAAAACCCCATCATTGAAGCATGGTTAGACGACAAAGCAGGTAGGAGTGATTCCCCCCCCCACTTGTTAATGTACCACGACTGTGGTATTGTCTGTTTTGATGAGGAGCACCCCTGAACTCAGGTGGCTCTTGAAGGCTGTAATAGCCCTGAGTACTGCCATCAATTATTTTAGGTTGATATGTAGGTCTAGGTCCCAGGTGCCTTGGGTGCACATGTCTCCTAAGTGGGTGCCCCAGACTTTGTCTGAGACATCCATGGTGATGGTCTGGCCCTGGGGAAGAATTAGAAAAGGTATTCCCCTGTTCAGGGTGCAGACTGCTGTCCACCATAGGAGTTCCTGTCTTAAACAGGGAATCAGGGGCAGTTGTAGCTCCAGAGTCTGAGAGTGCTGGCACCATAGGTTTTTGAGGTACCATTGCAGTTTTCTCATGTACATTCTAGCCAAAGGCACCAGTAGGACATAGGATGCCATGTACCCCAGAGCTTGAAGAAACTTCCTTGCTGTGAGGTGTGTTCTGTGAGCCAACTGTGAAAAGTATTGGGGCAGAAAACTTAGTTTTTCTGGAAATAGGAAGGCTCTTTGGGTGGAAGTGTCCAGGAGAGCTGCCAAGAAGGTGAGTTGTCTGGTGGGTAGGAAGTGGGATTTTTCCTTGTTGATGGTGAATGCCAGAGAGGTAAAGAGGGTTTGGACAAAGTTGAGGTCTTGCAGGAGCTTTTCCTTGCTGTCTGCCTGTATGAGGCAGTCATTCAGATAGGGGTAAATTTGAATGTTTTTCTGCCTGTAGAAGGCAATGACAGGGGCCAGGAATTTTGTGAAAACCCTGGGAGCAGTAGATAAGCCAAAGGGCAGAGCAGAGAACTGAACACGTTGTGAGCCTGCCCTGAAATGAAGGAACCTTCTGCAGGACTTCCTTATAGGGATATGGAGGTAAGCATCCTTCAGGTCCAGGGTGACTAGCCAGGCATTTGGGGTCAGCATGGGCAAGAGCTTTTGGAGCATAAGCATTTTGAATTTTGGCACTATCAGTGAAAGGTTTAATGTGGACAGATCCAGAATAGGGTGCCAAGTGCCCTATTACCTGGGTACCAAGAACAATCTGGAACAGAACCCTTTTCTGGCTTGTTCCTGGGGTACAGACTCCACTGCTCCTTGAGCACAGAGTTTCTGAATTTGTCTTAGGGGTTCTGCCCACTGATTTGTAGCAAAGTCTGGGTACCCTGATAAGACAGGACTTTCTTTGAAGGTGAATTTGTATCCTTGGTAAATGATTTTAGGACCCACTGGTCCTTTGTGATGCATGGCCAGTTTTCTTTGTGAAGGGATAGGTTCCACCTAATGTTTGTGGGGGGGGCAGAGAGGGGATGAGGAGTCATTGCATATCCTTTGGGTAGGAAGTGGACTTAGAACTCCCTGCCCTGAGGGATGTAAAGGTCCATTGTCTGGGCCCCTGCTGTCCTTGTAGGTGCTGCTTGGGGAGTCTGTCCATGCACCCTTTCCTTTGCACAGACCTAGATTGGGCAGAAAAGGACCAGTGTTTGGAGGGGAGGTTCTTGCTGAATCTGGGAGGTTGGACTTGGAGAAAATCTTTTACTGTCTGCATTGATTTAGCTTTACCCTCCATTTTTTTTATCAACTCCTCAGCTTTAGTTCCAAACAAATGATCCTTATCTAAGGGTGCATCTAGGAGTTCAGATTTAACATGATCAAGGAGAGGTTGCTTTTTCAGCCATGCATGTCATGTAATAACTGACCCTTCCACCGTAGCCTTGCTAGAGGCGTCTAGGGTATCATATCCAAAGTAGAGGGAATGCTTTGCCACTTGAGAGCTGGAGTGTAAGAGTTCCCCTAGCTCTCTGGAAGCTGGACTGTCTGGCAAGGAGGACATTTTTTGCTTTAAAAGTTCCAGGGTATGTCGCTGATATTTTAACATATGGAACTGGCAGTTTAGAGCTCTAATAGCTAAGGTAGCAGAGGTGTATACTTTTTACCCCATCTGTCTAGAGCTCTGCTATCCTTGTCAGATGGAATAGGGTTTTTTGGAGGAACTGGCTTTGGCTCCTTTGGATCCCTGGGTGATGACTGGGTCTGCTGCAGGATTTTTAAATAAGTATTTGTGGGTGTCTGTCACCCTGTAGTACCTGTCAGGTTTTTTAGGTGCAGGAGGCAGTGCATCAGGTGTGAAGCTAGACTCCATAAAAACATCCTCCACTACATCCAAAATGGGAGGGATGGCTAAGGGTTTGTGCTGGGGAAGGTCCAGAAACTTTCTTAGCCTCTTCTTAGAGTGGGGATAATCCTGAACTTCCCAATGGAAATATTCCCTAAGAGTGTGTAAGATCTCTCCAAAGGATAGGTCCTCGGGGGTGGGGGGGGATGCAAATGGAATGGATTTCTTTGCATCAGTATCCTCAAAGGTGGTAAGGTGCTGTTGTTCATTGTCTGAATCCAAAATGTCAGATTCTTTGGAGTCTGCTTCTGATAGAATTTCTGGGGAAATGTCCCTTTTTCTTTTAGCATGGGTAGTCTGATTATTTCTGATAGGAGTGATAAGATCCTCAGAAATCTTGAGAAGCTGTTGTGACTGAGCAGGTTGGGATTGAGGAAGATGGCAGCTTGGAATTGTTTTTCTGGGAGTGGTTCTACCTTTAGGCCTCAGTGTTTCAATGGGCCTGGATGTGGATGTAGTCGGCGGAGTGGTCGTTGGTCTTTGTCTTGCATTGGTTATCCAAAAGGCCTCCTCAGAAGCTGGTGCATGCAGAGTGGCTCTGGACCCAACTGCAGGACTGACAATTGATAACTCGGCCGATGTATTCTGATCCAGTGGCATACTGGACTCTGAATGGGTCTCAGTAAAGGCCTGCAGAGGTATAGTGGTGGGTATCAGGAGCTGCATAGGTGCCTCACTGAATTCCACTGAGCGGCTAGCTGGCTTCAGGGTAAAGTCATCTGAAGGCCTAACTTTATGTGGTCTGTCCCTTTCTTTATCCTTTCTCTTTTTGGGGATATCCACTGTATGCTGACTGACAGACACCATTTCGTATTGCGAATTACTGTCTTTGAAATATCTAGCTACTAATTCTGCATATGGCAGATGGTCCTAGCATTAAAGAGAGCACAGAACCGACATCCAGGGATGTCATGGTCTGCACCTAAACAGGTTACACACAAGTTCTGAAAGTCTCATTGTGGTATTTGTCTTCCACAACGGAGACAATTATTTTTTTTTCGGACATCGGTTAGTGCAAGAAAAAGATCCCCAATGGGGTACTTAGCTTTAGTCATTTTCTACTTCACTCTGGCAGTGTCTGACTGATGCACTCGCAAACTGCTTCTGCTTTGGGTTCCACGGCAAGAAAGACTGATGTAATGGCATTGGCTGCCTTGTTTTATACCACTGATGACCTGACATTAGTCCCAGGCAACCTGCAGTTGACGCAGGAGGGACAAGCTTTACTCTGGTATTTGGGCCGGCCAAGGGCTACCAAGCAAGGATAATCCACAAGTGATGACTGCAACAGTGAAACATGATGAACATATAACTGTTCCATGCTTCTGTTCTACTGCGGGCTGCTGGACAGACTGGTAATGCTAAAGGTAATGGGAACAGGATCTTTTGTACTGAGACTTACATTGCATAAACACAAGTAACTCAGTTCTACTGCTGACAAACTCCCAGGATTGTCTCACAAGTCACACAGTAATAACCAACTTACAGTTTTAGTAGGAGAGCCATGTGGCTTTATCAGGAGCTACTGATGTTGCATCCTGCCCTGCTTTCCACAAATATAACTTGAACTGGACAGGACATTTTGTAGGAGAGCCCTGTGGCTTCATCAGCAGTTGCTGATGTAGCATCCTGTCCTGCCGTTCACAACTATAACTTGAACTGGATAGGACATTTAGTAAGAGAGCCATGCAGCTTCATCACCAGCTGCTTATGTAGCATTCTGCCCTGCTTTCCACAAATATAACTTGAACTGGACAGGACATTTAGTAGGAGAGCCCTGTGGCTTCATTAGCAGCTGCTGATGTAGCATCCTGTCCTGCCATCTACAAATATAACTTGAACTGGAAAGAACATGTAGTAGGAGAGTCATGCAGCTTCATCACCAGCTGCTTATGTAGCATTCTGCCCTGCTTTCCACAAATATAACTTGAACTAGACAGGACATTTAGTAGGAGAGCCCTGTGGCTTCATTAGCAGCTGCTGATGTAGCATCCTGTCCTGCCATCTACAAATATAACTTGAACTGGAAAGAACATTTAGTAGGAGAGTCATGCGGCTTCATCACCAGCTGCTGACGTAGCATCCTGCCCTGCTTTCCATAAATATAACTTGAACTGGACAGGACATTTAGTAGGAGAGTCATGCGGCTTCATCACCAGCTGCTGACGTAGCATCCTGCCCTGCTTTCCATAAATATAACTTGAACTGGACAGGACATTTAGTAGGAGAGTCATGCGGCTTCATCACCAGCTGCTGACGTAGCATCCTGCCCTGCTTTCCATAAATATAACTTGAACTGGACAGGACATTTAGTAGGAGAGTCATGCGGCTTCATCACCAGCTGCTGACGTAGCATCCTGCCCTGCTTTCCATAAATATAACTTGAACTGGACAGGACATTTAGTATGAGAGTCATGCGGCTTCATCACCAGCTGCTGACGTAGCATCCTGCCCTGCTTTCCATAAATATAACTTGAACTGGACAGGACATTTAGTAGGAGAGTCATGCGGCTTCATCACCAGCTGCTGACGTAGCATCCTGCCCTGCTTTCCATAAATATAACTTGAACTGGACAGGACACTACTGTCAAATGAATCACTAGTCATGTAAACGTGTTTGTTCTCTGTTCAATCACTGAGCAAGGACTTGCACATGGAATGAAGTGCTATAGTGTGGCTAAGTATAAGAAAAGAAACTGACCTTATTTTGCATCCCAGACAGCCCAATGGACCCTTCTGAAGCCATGGGCTTCAGGGAGCCATATAAAACAACCCTATTATAATCCATCACTGCATATATTAATTGTGTATACACCATTAAGTTAAGTTGTCTCTCTGTTACAATACAGTATTAAGTAATATTCCATAGTAAAATCCCTTTCATTTCTTCTTCATCTTTGTTTTCCTCTGTCACAAATATATTAAATTACAGACAGGCATGCATACAAAAATGTTATGATTAGGCTTACTTAAAGTAAAATATGCTAATACATACAAAGTCTGAAAGGGGAATCAAATATTGAATAAGATGACAGAATAAGGTTGCTCAATTGATGTTATCACTGTTGTTATCATTTCATAGGTCTAAAAATAAAATAAAACAAATTCTTATCATAAAGTATCAGTTAGACAACATTAATAAAGGGAAATAAAATAATCAGGGTATACAAATAAGAATGAAAACCATAAGCAAAAAAATGTGGCTGCCAGATAAGTGTTAAAGCTGTTTAAAAAGCATAGGTTATCATCTTGGATGTACAAATTCACACACCCATCTTGCATCTGCAGACACTGTTCCACAATTGCACCACCCTTTGAAAGCCACATACCCAAAACAATGATGCCTTTCACTTACATAGTAATTTTCAGAAAGTGATGTAGAAACCCAAAACATTAGTGAAAATCAGGATCTTGAACTGCAAAACATCATTTCATAATAAAGTTTTAAAATAATAAGATTAGGCAAATAGTACCCAGTCCACATTTACCCCACATCATAGAAATGCTGTGCAGTAAAAATACAAATGCTAAAGTTTAACATGCCATTGCTATGAACCAAGAGTAACGTACGGCCTCATTTACTCTTCTGTGTGGTAACCAACATATAAACGTGTATGTCTATCTAAAACGCAAAGCTTCATTTTCATATTTAGAGTAATTAGTCCCACATTCAGCCCCTGCCCCTACCTATAGAATGTCAACTAGAAAACTAAATAAATCTATTAATTCCTGAAGGTGACCTCAGTAACCCCCTTTGTTAGTGTTTCACTTTGTATTAAAATCATCATGTCACCTTTCCGCTTACATTATATTTTTTACAGTCTTTAGTTTTTTTCTTTCCTTGTTTTCTTTTCCGCTTCTCTTCACTTATAGTCTATATTTTATTCTTTTGCAAAGCTTACTTGAGGTACCTAGCACATAGATCTCAACTCTCCCACTCAAAAATAAAGGACAGAAGCTCATAAGAAGGAACCATAAGTCAATATCACTTCAATTTGGTCAGAACAAGCAAGGAAATGAGTGGTTCTGCATTAGCATCCATCATCCATAATCATCTGCTGACTGTAAATAGTCATTCAGTAGAAAAACAACAAAAACTCAGGATGGATCTGGCAAAGGTACAAAACAAACTTCAGGGACACTCTGCAAAGCCCAGGGTAGTGGAGAGCCATGTACATCAAAGGCAACAGTGTAGAAGTCAGTCAGAATCCAACTAAAACTATTCTAAACTGTCAAAAAGCACTGAACAGGACATAAAAAGAAACAAAATCTATTACTTTAATTGCAACCACTGATACAAAACAAAAAGTCAACACCAGTCAGCTACTAAGAAAACAAGCAGCCCATTCACACACTTTTCCCACATCTAGCACAGAGCCGACAGTAACATGACATCTGCTATCATAGAGCACCCATCTAAACTGTTCTTTCATAAGATTAGTAGATCAGACCATTGTCCACAAACTCACCAGAAAGATCAGCAGAAAACAACCAGCCAACAATTCACTCCCAAGCATCCAAAAAAGAGACATTGGAAGGACTCCATCATCCACTTTCATTGCATCAAGTGACAAAACCAAACTACCAGTAATGGCAGCTCACTGACCTAAGTATCTGTATACACAGCAGTAGTCCTACCAAACTACCAGTAATGGCAGCTGACTGACCTTATCTGTATACACAGCAGTAGTCCTACCAAACTACCAGTAATGGCAGCTGACTGACCTTATCTGTATACATAGCAGTAGTCCTACCAGACTTCCAGTAATGGCAGCTCACTGACCTAAGTGTCTCTATACACAGCAGTAGTCCTACCAAACTACCAGTAATGGCAGCTCACTGACCTAAGTATCTGTATACACAGCAGTAGTCCTACCAAACTACCAGTAATGGCAGCTCACTGACCTTATCTGTATACACAGCAGTAGTCCTACCAACCTACCAGTAATGGCAGCTCACTGACCTTATCTGTATACACAGCAGTAGTCCTACCAAACTACCAGTAATGGCAGCTCACTGACCTTATCTGTATACACAGCAGTAGTCCTACCAAACTACCAGTAATGGCAGCTGACTGACCTAAGTATCTCTATACACAGCAGTAGTCCTACCAAACTTCCAGTAATAGCAACTCACTGACCGTAACTGTATACACAGCAGTGGTCCTACCAAACTACCAGTAATGGCAGCTGACTGACCTAAGCATCTCTATACACAGCAGTAGTCCTACCAAACTACAAGTAATGGCAGCTCACTGACCTTATCTGTATACACACCCGTAGTCCTACCAAACTACCAGACATGGTAGCTGACTGACCTTATCTGTATACACACCCGTAGTCCTACCAAACTACCAGTAATGGCAGCTGACTGACCTAAGTATCTCTATACACAGTGGTAGTCCTACCAAACTACCAGAAATGGATGCTCACTGACTTAAGTATCTCTGTACACAGTGGTAGTGCTGCCAAACTACCAGTAATGGCCACTGACTGACCTAAGTATCTCTGTACACAGCCATTGTCCTACCAAACTACCATTAATGGCACCTCATTGACCTAAGTATCTCTATACACAGCACTAGTCCTACCAAACTACCAGTAATGGCAGCTTACTGACCTAAGTATCTCTACACACAGCAGTA
Source organism: Protopterus annectens (assembly GCF_019279795.1). NCBI lineage: Eukaryota > Metazoa > Chordata > Ceratodontiformes > Protopteridae > Protopterus > Protopterus annectens. The sequence continues at coordinate 1,890,575,967 of NC_056743.1, read as the reverse complement.
GTCCTACCAAACTACCAGTAATGGCAGAGCACTGACCTAAGTATCTCTGTACACAGCAGTAGTCCTACCAAACTACCAGTAATGGCAGTTCACAGACCTAAGTATCTCTATACACAGCAGTGATCCTACCAAACTACCCGTAATGGTAGCTGACTGACCTAAGTATCTCTGTTCACAGCAGTAGTCCTACCAAACTACCAGTAATGGCAGCTCCCTGACCTAAGTATCCCTATACACAACAGTAGTCCTACCAAACTACCTGTAATGGTAGCTCACTGACCTAAGTATCTCTATACACAGCAGTAGTCCTACCAAACTACCAGTAATGGCAGCTCACTGACCTAAGTATCTCTATACACAGCAGTAGTCCTACCAAACTACCAGTAATGGCAGCTCACTGACCTAAGTATCTCTATACACTGCAGTGATCCTACCAAACTATTAGTAGTCCTACCAAACTACCAGTAATGGCAGCTGACTGGCCTAAGTATCTCTATACACAGCAGTGATCCTACCAAACTACCCGTAATGGTAGCTGACTGACCTAAGTATCTCTGTGCACAGCAGTAGTCCTACCAAACTACCAGTAATGGCAGCTCCCTGACCTAAGTATCCCTATACACAACAGTAGTCCTACCAAACTACCAGTAACGGTCGCTCACTGACCTAAGTATCTCTATACACAGCAGTGGTCCTACCAAACAACCAGTAGTCCTACCAAACTACCAGTAATGGCAGCTCCCTGACCTAAGTATCTGTATACACAGCAGTGGTCCTACCAAACTACCAGTACTGGTAAACACTGATCTAAGTATCTCTATACACAGCAGTAGTCCTACCAAACTACCAGTAATGGCAGCTCACTGACCTAAGTATCTCTAGACACACCAGTTGTCCTACTAACCTACCAGTAATGGCAGCTGACTGACCTAAGTATCTCTGTACACAGTAGTGGTCCTACCAAACTACCAGTAGTGGCAGCTGACTGACCTTATCTGTATACAAACCTGTAGTTCTACCAAACTACCAGTAATGGCAGCTCACTGACCTAAGTATCTCTGTACACAGCAGAGGTCCTACCAAACAAAAAAGTAATGGCAGCTGACTGACCTAAGTATCTCTATACACAGCACTTGTCCTATCAAACTACCAGTAATGGCAGCTCACTGACCTTATCTGTATACACAGTAGTAGTCCTACCAAACTACCAGTAATGGCAGCTGACTGACCTATGTATCTCTATACACAGCAGTAGTCCTACCAAACTACCAGTAATGGCAGTTGACTGACAAAAGTCTCTCTATACACAGCAGTGGTCCTACAAAGCTACCAGTAATGGCAGCTCACTGACCTAAGTATCTCTAGACACAGAAGTGGTCCTACCAAACCACCAGTAATGGCAGTTCACTGACATAAGTATCTCTATACACAGCAGTGGTCCTGCCAAGTCCTACCAAACAACCAGTAATGGCAGCTCTCTGACCTAAGTATCTGTATACACAGCAGTAGTCCTACCAAACTACCAGTAATGGCAGCTCCTTGACCTAAGTATTTGTATACACAGCAGTGGTCCTACCAAACTACCAGTAATGGTAACTCACTGACCTAAGTATCTCTATACACACAAGTTGTCCTACCAAACTACCAGTAATGGTAGCTGACTGACCTAAGTATCTCTATACACACTAGTAGTCATACCAAACTACCAGTAATGGCAGCTCACTGACCTAAGTATCTCTATACACAGTACTAGTCCTACCAACCTACCAGTAATGGCAGCTGACTGACCTTATCTGTATACACAGCAGTAGTCCTACCAAACTACCAGTAATGGCAGCTCACTGACCTAAGTATCTCTATACACAGCAGTGGTCCTACCAAACTACCAGTAATGGCAGCTCACTGACCTAAGTATCTCTATACACAGCAGTAGTCCTACCAAACTACCAGTAATGGCAGCTCACTGACCTTATCTGTATACACAGCAGTAGTCCTACCAAACTACCAGTAATGGCAGCTCACTGACCTAAGTATCTCTATACACAGTACTAGTCCTACCAAACTACCAGTAATGGCAGCTCACTGACCTTATCTGTATACACAGCAGTAGTCCTACCAAACTACCAGTAATGGCAGCTCACTGACCTTATCTGTATACACAGCAGTAGTCCTACCAAACTACCAGTAATGGCAGCTCACTGACCTTATCTGTATACACAGCAGTAGTCCTACCAAACTACCAGTAATGGCAGCTGACTGACCTAAGTATCTCTATACACAGCAGTAGTCCTACCAAACTACCAGTAATGGCAGCTCACTGACCTAAGTATCTCTATACACAGCAGTGGTCCTACCAAACTACCAGTAATGGCAGCTGACTGACCTAAGTATCTCTATACACAGCAGTAGTCCTACCAAACTACCAGTAATGGCAGCTCACTGACCTAAGTATCTCTATACACACCAGTAGTCCTACCAAACTACCAGTAATGGCAGCTGACTGACCTTATATGTATACAAACCTGTAGTTCTACCAAACTACCAGTAATGGCAGCTCACTGACCTAAGTATCTCTACACACAGCAGTAGTCCTACCCAACTACCAGTAATGGCAGCTCACTGACCTAAGTATCTCTATACACAGCAGTGGTCCTACCAAACTACCAGTAATAGCAGCTGACTGACCTAAGTATCTCTATACACAGTGGTAGCCCTACCAAACTACCAGAAATGGATGCTCACTGACTTAAGTATCTCTGTATACAGCGGTAGTGCTACCAAACTACCAGTAGTCCTACCAAACTACCAGTAATGGCCACTCACTGACCTAAGTATCTCTATACACAGCCATTGTCCTACCAAACTACCATTAATGGCAACTCATTGACCTAAGTATCTCTATACACAGCACTAGTCCTACCAAACTACCAGTAATGGCAGCTTACTGACCTAAGTATCTCTACACACAGCAGTAGTCCTACCAAACTACCAGTAATGGCAGTTCACAGACCTAAGTATCTCTATACACAGCAGTAGTCCTACCAAACTACCAGTAATGGCAGTTCACAGACCTAAGTATCTCTATACACAGCAGTAGTCCTACCAAACTACCAGTAGTCCTACCAAACTAACAGCAATTGCAGCTCCCTGACCTAAATATCTGTATACATAGCAGTGGTCCTACCAAACTACCAGTAATGGCCACTCACTGACCTAAGTATCTCTATAGACAGCAGTAGTTCTACCAAACTACCAGTAATGGCCGCTCACTGACCTAAGTATCTCTATACACAGCAGTAGTCCTACCAAACTACCAGTAATGGCAGCTCACTGACCTAAGTATCTCTATACACAGCAGTAGTCCTACCAAACTACCAGTAATGGCAGCTCACTGACCTAAGTATCTCTATACACAGTAGTGGTCCTACCAAACTACCAGTTATGGCAGCTGACTGACCTAAGTATCTCTAGACACAGCCGTGGTCCTACCAAACTACCAGTAATGGCAGTTCACTGGCCTTATCTGTATACAGAGTAGTAGTCCTACCAAACTACCAGTAATGGCAGCTCACTGGCCTTATCTGTATACACAGTAGTAGTCCTACCAAACTACCAGTAATGGCAGCTGACTGACCTATGTATCTCTATACACAGCAGTAGTCCTACCAAACTACCAGTAATGGCAGTTGACTGACAAAAGTCTCTCTATACACAGCAGTGGTCCTACAAAGCTACCAGTAATGGCAGCTCACTGACCTAAGTATCTCTATACACAGCAGTAATCCTTCCAAACTACCAGTAATGGCAGCTCCCTGACCTAAGTGTCTCTATACACAGTGGTAGCCCTACCAAACTGCCAGTAACGGTAGCTCACTGACATAAGTATCTCTATACACAGCAGTGGTCCTACCAAACTACCAGTAGTCCTACCAAACAACCAGTAATGGCAGCTCTCTGACCTAAGTATCTGTATACACAGCAGTAGTCCTACCAAACTACCAGTAATGGTAACTCACTGACCTAAGTATCTCTATACACACCAGTTGTCCTACCAAACTACCAGTAATGGCAGCTCCTTGACCTAAGTATTTGTATACACAGCAGTGGTCCTACCAAACTACCAGTAATGGTAACTCACTGACCTAAGTATCTCTATACACACAAGTTGTCCTACCAAACTACCAGTAATGGTAGCTGACTGACCTAAGTATCTCTATACACACTAGTAGTCATACCAAACTACCAGTAATGGCAGCTCACTGACCTAAGTATCTCTATACACAGTACTAGTCCTACCAACCTACCAGTAATGGCAGCTGACTGACCTTATCTGTATACACAGCAGTAGTCCTACCAAACTACCAGTAATGGCAGCTCACTGACCTTATCTGTATACACAGCAGTAGTCCTACCAAACTACCAGTAATGGCAGCTGACTGACCTTATCTGTATACACAGCAGTAGTCCTTCCAAACTACCAGTAATGGCAGCTCCCTGACCTAAGTGTCTCTATACACAGCGGTAGCCCTACCAAACTGCCAGTAATGGTAGCTCACTGACATAAGTATCTCTAAACACAGCAGTGGTCCTACCAAACTACCAGTAGTCCTACCAAACAACCAGTAATGGCAGCTCTCTGACCTAAGTATCTGTATACACAGCAGTAGTCCTACCAAACTACCAGTAATGGCAACTCCTTGACCTAAGTATTTGTATACACAGCAGTGGTCCTACCAAACTACCAGTAATGGTAACTCACTGACCTAAGTATCTCTATACACACCAGTTGTCCTACCAAACTACCAGTAATGGTAGCTGACTGACCTAAGTATCTCTATACACACTAGTAGCCATACCAAACTACCAGTAATGGCAGCTCACTGACCTAAGTATCTCTATACACAGTACTAGTCCTACCAACCTACCAGTAATGGCAGCTGACTGACCTTATCTGTATACACAGCAGTAGTCCTACCAAACTACCTGTAATGGCAGCTCACTGACCTTATCTGTATACACAGCAGTAGTCCTACCAAACTACCAGTAATGGCAGCTGACTGACCTTATCTGTATACATAGCAGTAGTCCTACCAAACTACCAGTAATGGCAGCTAACTGACTAAGTTAGGTTGGGAGGATGGCATAATGGTTAAGGTGTTTACCTGGCAAACACAAGGTGCAGGGTTTGATTCTCACGTGGGGTAATTGGCTAGGCTTAAAATGGCCCACAAAGGGCAATTAGCCTAGTACTAGCCTATGAACCTATGAACCTATGAACCTAAGTATCTCTATACACAGCAGTGGTCCTACCAAACTACCAGTAATGGCAGCTGACTGACCTAAGTATCTCTATACACAGCAGTGGTCCTACCAAACTACCAGTAATGGCAGTTCACTGGCCTTATCTGTATACACAGTAGTAGTCCTTCCAAACTACCAGTAATGGCAGCTCCCTGACCTAAGTGTCTCTATACACAGTGGTAGCCCTACCAAACTGCCAGTAATGGTATCTCACTGACATAAGTATCTCTAAACACAGCAGTGGTCCTACCAAACTACCAGTAGTCCTACCAAACAACCAGTAATGGCAGCTCTCTGACCTAAGTATCTGTATACACAGCAGTAGTCCTACCAAACTACCAGTAATGGCAGCTCCTTGACCTAAGTATTTGTATACACAGCAGTGGTCCTACCAAACTACCAGTAATGGTAACTCACTGACCTAAGTATCTCTATACACACCAGTTGTCCTACCAAACTACCAGTAATGGTAGCTGACTGACCTAAGTATCTTTATCCACACTAGTAGTCCTACCAAACTACCAGTAATGGCAGCTCCTTGACCTAAGTATTTGTATACACAGCAGTGGTCCTACCAAACTACCAATAATGGTAACTCACTGACATACGTATCTCTATATACACCAGTTGTCCTACCAAACTACCAGTAATGGTAGCTGACTGACCTAAGTATCTCTATACACACCAGTTGTCCTACCAAACTACCAGTAATGGCAGCTCCTTGACCTAAGTATTTGTATACACAGCAGTGGTCCTACCAAACTACCAGTAATGGTAACTCACTGACCTAAGTATCTCTATACACACAAGTTGTCCTACCAAACTACCAGTAATGGCAGCTCACTGACCTAAGTATCTCTATACACAGTACTAGTCCTACCAACCTACCAGTAATGGCAGCTGACTGACCTTATCTGTATACATAGCAGTAGTCCTACCAAACTACCAGTAATGACAGCTCACTGACCTAAGTATCTCTATACACAGCAGTAGTCCTACCAAACTACCAGTAATGGCAGCTCACTGACCTTATCTGTATACACAGCAGTAGTCCTACCAAACTACCAGTAATGGCAGATCACTGACCTTATCTGTATACACAGCAGTGGTCTTACCAAACTACCAGTAATGGCAGCTGACTGACCTAAGTATCTCTATACACAGCAGTAGTCCTACAAAACTACCAGTAATGGCAGCTGATTGACTTTATTTGTATACATAGCAGTAGTCCTACCAAACTACCAGTAATGGCGGTTCACTGACCTTATCTGTATACACAGCAGTAGTCCTACCAAACTACCAGTAATGGCAGATCACTGACCTTATCTGTATACACAGCAGTGGTCTTACCAAACTACCAGTAATGGCAGCTCACTGACTAAGTATCTCTATACACACCAGTAGTCCTACCAAACTACCAGTAATGGCAGCCCCCCTGACCTAAGTATCTCTATACACACCAGTAGTCCTACCAAACTACCAGTAATGGCAGCTGACTGACCTAAGTATCTCCGTACACAGCAGTTGTTGTTGTTGTTGTATATTTCGGCTTTTCCCGGTAAGGGGTCGCCACAGTGGAACTCCGGTCCGCTAATGATTGGCAGTAGATTTTTACGTACTGAGTTGCCAGCTCTGATGCACAACCATCAACGAAGGTATGCCCATTCACGCATGTCTCCACACAGAAGACATTTTAGCTGAGAATTGAACAGGAAACGTCTTACTGTGAGGCGACAATGCTACTGCAGCACCACCACCGCAGTCTGCCCCCTGACCTAAGTATCTCTATACACAGCAGTGGTCCTACCAAACTACCAGTAATGTTAACTCACTGACCTTATCTGTATACACAGCAGTGGTCCTACCAAACTGCCAGTAATGGCAGCCCCTGACCTAAGTATCTGTATACACAGCAGTAGTCCTACCAAACTTCCAGTAATGGCAGCCCCCTGACCTAAGTATCTGTATACACACCAGTAGTCCTGCCAAACTTCCAGTAATGGCAGCCCCTGACCTAAGTATCTGTATACACAGCAGTAGTCCTACCAAACTACCAGTAATGGCAGCTCCTTGACCTAAGTATTTGTATACACAGCAGTGGTCCTACCAAACTACCAGTAATGGTAACTTACTGACCTAAGTATCTCTATACACAGCAGTGGTCCTACCAAACTACCAGTAGTAGCAGCTGACTGACCTAACTATCTCTATTAACAGCAGTAGTCCTACCAAACTACCAGTAATGGCAGCTCACTGACCTAAGTGTCTCTATACACAGCAGTAGTCCTACCAAACTACCAGTAATGGCAGCTCCCTGACCTAAGTGTCTCTATACACAGCGGTAGCCCTACCAAACTACCAATAATGGTAACTCACTGACCTAAGTATCCCTATACACAGCAGTGGTCCTACCAAACTACCAGTAATGGCAGCTCACTGACCTAAGTGTCTCTGTACACAGTACTAGTCCTACCAACCTACCAGTAATGGCAGCTGACTGACCTTATCTGTATACACAGCAGTAGTCCTACCAAAGTACCAGTAATGACAGCTCACTGACCTAAGTATCTCTATACACAGCAGTAGTCCTACCAAACTACCAGTAATGGCAGCTCACTGACCTTATCTGTATACACAGCAGTAGTCCTACCAAACTACCAGTAATGGCAGCTCCCTGATCTAAGTGTCTCTATACACAGTAGTAGCCCTACCAAACTGCCAGTAATGGTAGCTCACTGACATAAGTATCTCTATACACAGCAGTGGTCCTACCAAACTACCAGTAGTCCTACCAAACAACCAGTAATGGCAGCTCTCTGACCTAAGTCTCTGTATACACAGCAGTAGTCCTACCAAACTACCAGTAATGGCAGCTCCTTGACCTAAGTATTTGTATACACAGCAGTGGTCCTACCAAACTACCAGTAATGGTAACTCACTGACCTAAGTATCTCTATACACACCAGTTGTCCTACCAAACTACCAGTAATGGTAGCTGACTGACCTTATCTGTATACACAGCAGTAGTCCTACCAAAGTACCAGTAATGACAGCTCACTGACCTAAGTATCTCTATACACAGCAGTAGTCCTACCAAACTACCAGTAATGGCAGCTCACTGACCTTATCTGTATACACAGCAGTAGTCCTACCAAACTACCAGTAATGGCAGCTCACTGACCTACATATCTCTATACACAGCAGTAGTCCTACCAAACTACCAGTAATGGCCACTCACTGACCTAAGTATCTTTATACACAGCAGTAGTCCTACCAAACTACCAGTAATGGCAGCCCACTGACCTTATCTGTATACACAGCAGTAGTCTTACCAAACTACCAGTAATGGCAGCTGACTGACCTAAGTATCTCTATACACAGCAGTGGTCCTACCAAACTACCAGTAATGGCAGCTCACTTACCTTATCTGTATACACAGCAGTGGTCCTACGAAACTACCAGTAATGGCAGCTGACTGACCTTATCTGTATACACAGCAGTGGTCCTACCAAACTTCCAGTAATGGCAGCCCCCTGACCTAAGTATCTCTATACACAGCAGTGGTCCTACCAAACTACCAGTAATGACAGCTGACTGACCTAAGTATCTCTGTACACAGCAGTGGTCCTACCAAACTACCAGTAATGGCAGCCCCCTGACCTATGTATCTCTATACACAGCAGTGGTCCTACCAAACTGCCAGTAATGGCAGCTGACTGACCTAAGTATCTCTATACACACCAGTAGTCCTTAGCACTTGGTAGCAGACAACAACTTTTCAAATTAATCTACCCCTAAAAAGCGGAGCCAATAATACACAAATAAACCCCTAACAATACCTCTGGCATATATTTACCAACTGGATGACATTCTGTGATGCACCCCAAATTTCATTCAGCAATGTCACTGATGCAATGCCACATACAACAAAGTAAGCAAGCAAAAATAAATTACCTTTTAGCATCTGCAATAGAGCATGTTCCTACCTTTGAAAGCAGAAAGCCAACAGAATCCACACTATAGTATCCACCAGGTTTAAAGCATACTTAGTACTTAAAATTGTTTAAGAAATGTATTCATAACCAACCTTTAATAGTTCATTTGCTACTACAGAGTTTAGAAAAAAGACTTCCTTTTATCTTTATTTTGGGTAAGTAGAGTCGCACAGTATTAAACACTTCACAATGGATATCTGTGAAAGTTGGTAGATTTCCCAATTTAAAGAATTTGAAATTTGGAGTAAAATGTAAGGTTAAGTTATATTTTAAAAAGAAGCTTAAGCTGCATGTAAGTATACCATTTAATTTCAAATTTAAAGCAGCCCTGTAATTATTCATATACGATGAATGATATTCAAATTGTTTACAGAGTTCTACATTTTAAACAATGGTTGCGTTAATAAAGATTTACTAACATTTTAGATAATTGTGAGAAGAGTATAGAAAGTAAGAACTTCATTTCATTGTTTATCTCTGTGAATAATTATGTTGCAACAGTATATATTAAGAATGAGAAGATACTGTAAAATGTGTTGTTGTTGTCTTTCGGCTTTTCTCTCCATTCAAAAGAGAGAAATGAAGAAAATTGTATTCTATGCCTTGTTCTTTATAGCTAAACTGAGGAGGTTTTTTTCAGGACAGTGAAAAAATATTTAATACTCTAGAAGAGGCTGTTTCCTGCATCAAATTAATATTTATTAATTACCTGAAACTATGAACTGAACTAGAATGAGCTTAAAAAGACAAGCAAAAAGATCCAAGTAGAATACAATAATTTACTGTAAGAAACTAAATGACTCTTAAATAGAAAAAGCACAGAAGTGTAATCTGTTGTGCAAAATATTGTTAAATGTAGTCAGGTTACAAACAAGTACGGTAAATGCAGGTTAAATATAACTGTGGTAACAAATCATTCTGTCCACTTTCATTTATACTATGCACACAAGGAGAGCTGATGAGGAAGGTATGAACACTGTTGTAAATAAATTTTGTAAAATATAACCCACAGGGTTTATGGTGATTACACATTTTACAGTGTAGCGGTAGCATTGTTGCCTCACAGCAAGAGGTTCTCCCATTCGATTCTCGGCTGGAGTGCGAGGAGTACCTTCTGTGTGGAGTCTGCATGTCCTCCCCACGGTTGGGTGGGTGTTCAAAAGACATGCGTAAATGGGTGTGCCTTCGTTGAAGGTTGGGCGTCGAGCTGGCACCTCGGCATTCGTGAAAATCTACTGCCAATCATTAGCGGGCCGGAGTTCTGCTGTGGCGACCCCTACAGTTTAACAATGATAGATTGTGGAGGGGCTCCTTTTTACTGAAGGTTTGGATACACAGCTGCATGCCTTCTCAATACCTTGGGATAATGCCTCTGCAGATTTAGAATTTTTGGATCTGTGACATAAGAAAATATATTAGTTTGCATGTTTTCAGGTATCCCAAAAATTCTTATTTCTTCTCTCTATATTTTCTAAATCATCTACTTTTTCAATTAAGCAGATACTCTTTGAGAAGAAATTCTGCTTTAGCATCTTTTTTATTTAATCTGCCTTTAGATTCATTTAGTGTTCCTTCAATGTCATTATTTTTGTATTCTGTTGTTTTATCACATCTTTAAGTAGGTAATTTGTTGCAGTTGTCTTTGATATACTTTGTTTTACTGCCCAGTTTATCCAATTTCTGGAATAATTCATGAATGTTAGAAACAAAATATAGCTAATCCTTTTTTCATTGATCTTCCCCAGGCTGCTAATTTAGATCGACATATCATGCTGGTAGATATAACGTTTGAGTAAATATTCTTACAGGAAATTTTCTTATGAGTATCTCTTATAAAGGACCCTGAAGTAGATCTAGCTGTTTTGAAATTTTTCTTCAAGTTTAGCACATTATTCGATCCTTTTCTGAAGTAAAATCCTGTCACTTAATTACTTTTCCTTGAAGAGCTCCTTCACGCACCTGTAATCAGTCCACCATGTTTATCAACTGGCATAAAAGGTGCTATAGGCAGACAACAGAATAACAGCTCTTTCATATGCTTAAGAAATCATGACTGTCTACAAAACTGGGTAATGGCCATCAATCCCAAGTCATGTGTGATGAATTTAATGAATTTATAAAGACTATTGACATCCAGTGTAACAAAAAGCAAGCTATTCTGCCATGAGACCTCAGAAAGTTTAGCAACAAAATTGCGACTCTATCTAATATGATTTACAAAGATAAAGAAAATGTGGAGTTATAATAACTGTCATTTATTGTTCTCACCTTTATTAAAGGGCCTCCCATGCAAGAGACACTCACGTTATTTATTTAGTTATCATTTGTTAACCAGCAAAGTCTGACTTGGAACTAAGCCAATTTTCAAGCGGATGCCTGGGGAGAAATGCTCCAGTCTTTCTAACGTGGGAGGAAACCAGAGCACCCGGAGGAAACTAACACAAACGCAGGGAGGACATGCAGATTACACACAGAAGGCACCTCAGCCAAGAATCAGACCGAAGAACCTCTTGCTGTAAGGCGACAATGCTACCGCTGCACCACTGCACCATCCAGTTACTCCAGGGAGCCGTAGATCAGTGTGCATCTTGAACCTAGTCAGCCAGTGTAGCTAGACATCATGTGCTTATAAGTTATTGAGCACATGCAAGATCAGTGCCATTTTGTATAGTTGGCCAGAGTGAGTAAAGGCATGAATGGAGATGCACATGTGAGAGTGTTTGAAGTAACAAGTCCGCTAGTTAGCTTATGAAGTTTGAAGTACATGCTCCAGTTACAATTCCTGATGTGATTATGTACAATAAACAACTTGAACACATACCCAGCCTCAGTTTGTCATTTGAATACCCGAGACGTGCGACATGGTATCAGAATGGGATCCAGAGTTGAAACAGCTTACATACCATGAGGCACGAAGTTACAAGTGGAGAGATATACATGAGTGAACTCGCAAACAGGTCAGTGGTTATTCAAAGGTACTTAAACTTGTTTAAATGATTTTTCAGTCATTGAATGTGTGGCGAAGCATTCAGAACATTCAAAATAATTACTGAGATAAACAAAAATGTCAGAAATAGCGATATATTTATAAAAGTGTTAAAAAATTTTATTAAATATTGAAAGTGTTCGAAAAGGCTTAAATGTCTCAATTTTTTCGCAATGCATGACTTTTTCACATTAACTAAAACTTTTTGAAGTATTCGGTGTCCAGAGTGTTCGCAGTGTTAAAATAAAGCCATTTCAGAGAGATTGTTGTGCAGTGGGCATAATTACAAGTACCTGGTCAATGTTTATATTTAAACAAATTTTGTTGTTATGGCAGAGGGATTTCGCAGACCTGGACTGCTCATGTTTGATGATAATATTACAGAGAATTGGCAAGTGTCTGAACAAGAATATGATATTTTCAAACAGGCTGCATTTTCTGATAAAGATGCATGTACAAAAACATTTATACACCTCAATTTAGCTGGCTTGGAAGCCATTTAGATGGAACTTTCATTTGTGTATGCACCTGCCATGTATGAAGGGGAGGGGGAGAATAACCATATTGTGGTATAGGCTGAAAAGCAGGAAGACCCTCACTGCTTAAAAGATAAATTAGAGAAATTTGTAACCCTCAAATGAATATGTACAATGAAAAGGCACATATGTTACATAAGAAATCAAAAGCCTGGTAAAACTATAGCAGCATATACTACTGACATGAGAAATACAACAAAAATGTGCATATTTGGTGGTTTCCAAGATGAGTTCATAAATGACCTTCTTGAGTGTGGTGTTAATAATGATGCAGTCACAAAGCAAGGATGTCCACTTTCTCCACTATTATTCACTTTAGTAATAATGGAGGACTAATTTGATTAGAGAAACAACTGACATAGAGGGTTTTTGAATAGAGAAAATACAACATCAAAAAATTCAACTTTGCAAATGATGTTCTAATTACATCAGCAGGATCTAATTCTTCTATGCAGTCTTTTATTTGATAATGATGAATTTTAACAAAATTTCTGGTTTTTTATTCAATGAAGAAAAAAACTAAAAATACTACCTATATATACATGAAAAAATACTCTCATTAGTTTTTTTACTAAATATGTACCCAACTCAGGTCAGAACTTATATTTAGGTATAATACTATCTAAAGAAATAAATCTATATTATATATAATAATAACTGTATTGTTTTCTTAAATAACAAAAATTTTTAATACCTGGAATAATATGTTTTTACTATTGGAGGAGAGACTTACAATTATTAAAATGATAATATTCCCCAAGAATTTTATACTTATACAATCAATAATACTCACCTACAAAAATAACTATCAAAAAAGAACTACAATAATATTCAAATTTTAAATTTCTAGGATTGCATTAAGGATTAATTTAAAGAAACATACTAATAAGCTGGTCTCAAGGTCCAGACTTTTTTTTCTTTATTAATTTTATATATTATATTATCTATTATATAATTATTACTTTATTAATAGAGTCATGTATATGTCACTTAAAATGGAAGATTATTGGGAGCTATGAGGTAGTATGCACTTCATAAAAACGCTTAAAACATATAAATATGTGATGTAAAATAACCATTGTGTGTAGTTGCTCTATAATTTTGTACTTTACTGTATTACACCTTAACATATTGAATTATTAGTTATCATAATTTTATATTCATATACCACATATTCATGAACCTAAGTTTTATTGTATTATTATAATTTATTTCCTATGTATTATACTCAGGAGTATGTCAGTGTCATCTACTTCTCTATAGCTCAAAATCTAAAAGACCGTATATAGATATCTGATAATAAAGTGATAAATCTAGATTTCTTAAAAAAATAATTAAGAAATAAAACAAAATTAAATCTAAGAGAAACTTGGCTGGATCTTGGTTCAGATAGAATAGATCTAATCTCATAACAGTTAAAATATCTATTAATCTAATAACTCCTAAACTTATCTATTCCAAAACTGATTGATTACTCATAAAGAAAAAAACAACATAAAGCATATAAATAGGTAAGACAGAATATATACATAAAAATATACAGACAATTATTTTTACAGAAATAATTCTACCCTGAATTTCATCCCACAACATTATATATATCCCACCAATATATGAAGATATCTTATATATAGACATCTTCCATTGTCTGGGATTCTTTTAGATACTACATTTTACATAGATGATTTTTAAATTACTATATAGATGATAAAATCTTTAATTGATGAATAAAATTGATAATAAATTAATGTAATGTAAACTCATATGTTTATGACTGTATGCTATGAAAAATGCTCACTGAATGAATACTGAAAGTTGACTGTATGAATTTACAGTCAATTTTTGAATTTTTGCAGGCTTATTTTACAGATAATTTCATTTATTCTAAGTGTGTATTATTCAACACACCTTATATATAATGTGTTGAGATTAAAGCTCAATGTGTTATGGTCTAATTTCAGAACTTGACAGGAGAAATCTCAATGAATTTAAAAATGTTATGAATATAATGTGTCATATGAATTAAAAAATGTTGTGAATATAAAACTAAAAGAAGAAACATAACAATTAGAATGAGAACAACAATTAAAACATTTACAAAAAGTATCAATATTCTTTCAAAATTTGTTAAAAATTTATTAATTTTGTTATATTGTAGTTTTTAAATAGCACAGTTGTTTTTGTAGAATTAATGTTTCTTTGTGTTATAAATAGTTGTTTTAATTAATTATTTGTATAAATTGATTATAATGGCAAATATATTTTTAATTAAATATGTAAAGAAAGGTTTTGCTTCAAGATAGTAAGTTAACTTTGAGCAAAGCAATAAAGATTTGTCAAATACATGAGCTTACAGAAAAGCACACGAATATGCTTACGAATGAGAAAAGCATGCCTGCAGTATCTGCTAGTGCAAATGTTGATAGTGTACAACATAAAGTTAAGATGAAAAAGAGATATAAACCAAAGGGTGTGACAGCCAACCTCATTGTTAAAAGTCGCAATTGTGGAGGCATTCATGAACCTAAATGAGAAATGTGCTTAGCTTTTGGTCAGCAATGTCATAAATGTAAAAAGTAGAATAATTTCAAAAGGCTTTGCAAGTCTAAAGTGGCACAATCTTTTTTTAAAAGAGATCATTCTGACAAGTAAGTAGATCAGCTAGAGAGCTATGAACACACTTTTTTATGTTTATTGTGTCTCTGTAATCGATGGAACAGTTAATACAGTAGATGTATTAGTTGGCAGCAAAGAGTGAAATATTTTCTACTGTATGAATTAATGAAAAACCTGTAGAGCTTAAAGTAGACCCTGGATCCAAGTTCAATGTTATATCAGAGTTATGGCCTTAAACTAAATGCCAAAAAATGTATAGTCATCCCCTTTGAAAAAAACAAAGTACCCACAAATTACCACATAGGTGGTAATCCACTAAGTATGGAAAAAGTAATCAGAGACCTGGGGACCCAAGTTGACAGTGACCTCTCATTTGACACCCACGTCGCCAAAGTGGTTAGAAAGACCTTCTACCTTGCCCACCTTATCATGAATGGATTCACATCCAGATCAAAGGATGTCATTGTACCCTTATATTCCTCCCTTATCAGGCCTATGATTGAGTACAATGCCCCATTTGGTATGTACCTCACCCGGCACCTGCAGCAGCTGGAGAGACCCCAAAAGTACCTTACCAAGAGGATCAAGGGTCTCCAGCATATGTCATATGCTGCCAGACTGAAAAAGCTCCAGCTCTATTCAGTAGCATACCGCCTGCTCAGAGGTGATCTGTGCCTTACGTACAAGGCCATGTCCAATTCAGAATTAATGGACATGCTCCACCTCAAAAAATCCAAATCCATCAGAGCCATGAGAGCTAAAGATCTAAACCTCAGCACAAATATGAATAGGACATGCTGGAGGGACAGATTCATAACCCAGAGGCTTCCCGCACTCTGGAACAGGATACCTGTCTATGTTAGGTAGAGCCCCTCGCTGACTCTCTTCAAGAGAAATCTGGACGAATGGATGGGTGATCGTAGGTTTACCCCGGGGGTCATCTCTGTGTCATTGCTAGACAGAGGCACAGTAAACCAAATTTAATTTAAATTGTACACTTTTGTATCATTACATGGG
This sequence comes from Protopterus annectens, assembly GCF_019279795.1. Classification (NCBI taxonomy): domain Eukaryota; kingdom Metazoa; phylum Chordata; order Ceratodontiformes; family Protopteridae; genus Protopterus; species Protopterus annectens. Next base: position 1,890,559,516 of record NC_056743.1, on the reverse strand, counting down.
GTGGTGAAAGCCACATACACTTTGGCTAGGCTTATAAATGCCCTAGGGCAGATAGCCTAGTACTATACTATGAAACTATGAAACTATCAGCACAAAAGTTTGCTAAAGTAAAAGTTGGTGAGAAACTTCATTCAGCAAAGTGTGCAAAACTAGTTAGTTATGGTGGTGAAGAGATTCAAACTGATGGCGCAGTAGTTCTTTCATGCCATTCTGTTGGAAACAGCTATGACTTACAGTTTTATGTAGTCAAAAGACACGTGCACTCACTGTTAAGCCTCAAAGACAGTTGGAGAATGGGACTGATTTCATTTAATAAAGAAGTCCATCATATAGGTCTGATCAACAATGACAGTTTTACACAGAATATTTTTAGTGAAAATACTGATATTTTCAAAGACGAGCTTGGCAAATGTCCAGTCACATAGTCCATGAAGTTAAACCTTGAAGTATTCCCAGTTGTCAGACCAGCAAAGAAGATTCCAGTAGCAATGCAGAGCAAAGTAAAATCAGAACTAGACAAAATGGTGAATTTAGGTGTCCTTACTCCAGCAGAAGAACCAACTGAATGGGTAGCCTCCATGGTCGTGGCTCATAAGAAAAGCTCAGATGATATTCGAATATGTATTGATCCAAGAGACTTAAAGTGCTTAAATGCCCCCATCATCCAATGTGCACAGTAAAAGACGTAGCTGCTCTCGTGCCAAAGGCCACTATTTTTTCAGTCTTGGATGCAAAAAGTTCCTTTTGACAAATTTCGCTGGATCACAAATCTTCATTGTTAACCACTTTCAGCACACCATTTGGTAGATACAGATGTTTGAGAATGCCATTTGGGATAAATTCTGGCAGTGAAGCATTTCAGCATGCAATGGAGCAAAATTTTTTCTGGCAACTCATGTGCTGCCATAGTCGATGACATTATTGTAGGGGGGAATGGTGAGACGAACATGATAGAAATCTCAGGAAAAGTTCTAGATTGTGCACGTGAAGAAAACCTTAAACTGAATCCTCAGAAATGGAAGTTCAAACTGAAAGAAGTTACTATGTGGGACATTTGTTTACCAGTTCTGGCTTACAACCAGATCTGTCTAAGCAAGCAGCAATTCCCGAGATACCAGTTCCAGAGAATGTCACATGTTTACAACATTTTCTTGTTATGGTCAACTTTTTAGAAAAGTTCATCCCAGACTTGAGTAAGCTTTCAACACCATTATGTGAGTTGACACACAAAAATGTAAACTGGTCCTGAATGGAGCAAGAACAAAGAGCTTTGATATTCTGAAGAAGAAAACTGCCAGTCCACCCACACTGAGATACTATGATGTTCACAAACCTGTAACTCTTTCTTGTGATGCTTCAAAGTACGGCTTTGGTGCAACATGTCTTCAGGAAGGTATGCCAGTAGCCTATGCTTCCAGAACTTTAACCCAAATAGAGATGCATTATGCACAACTAGAAAAAGAGCTTTTGGCAATAGTGTTTGCATGTTCGAAGGTCAGTCATTTATATTTATGGCAGACCTATCCAAATAGAGACTGATCACCATCCGCTAGTGACAGTTTTGAAAAAGCCAGTGCATACAGCCCGAGCACGATTGCAACGTATGATGTTAATATTGCAAAACTACAATTTCAATATTGTCTACACAAAATGCAGATATCTCTGCCTTACTGAGCACCAAGACAAACAGCAGAACAGCATGACAATGACTAGACTTTGAAGTCATGGAAGTCAGAAAGTTTTCTTCATCACGCCATAATGAACTCAGAAATTACACAGCTTCAGACAAGTTCTCCAGAAGCTGAAAAACATTATCAGTCAAGGGGGGCCAACATGACAAACCAGTTAAAAACATTATCAGTCAAGGATGGCTAACACGACAAGCCAGTTAAAAACATTATCAGTCAAGGGTGGCCAATGTGACAAACCAGTTAAAAACGTTATCAGTCAAGGATGGCCAACACGACAAACCAGTTTACCACTTGACATTCAGCAGAACAAGGTGAGCTCATGATGGAAGATGGAACCATCGTGAAAGGTCCTAAAGTGGTCATTCCTAAAGCATTCTAACAGGAATATATCAAAACTTTGCACCATGGTCACCTGGGTACTGATTCAACCAAAAAAAGGGCAAAAGGCATAGTATTTTGGCCTTCTATGTCAAAAGATACAGGCAAGAAAACTCTAGCTTGTTCAAATTGCAACAGCACTAAACCACACTGACAAAAAGAACCACTTCAACTAAACCATATTCCTGAATTACCATGGTCAATGGTTGTTACTGATATTTTTGAATGAAATGGTCAGCATTACTTAGTGTTAGTAGGCTAGTATTGGTTTGAAATTTACCTTCTTCCTAACTTAACATCCAACACAGTCATTACAAAATTGAATGAAGAGACATTTTTCTGTCCATGGTAGTCTGCACTAAGTCTTTTCTGACAATGATGCACAGTTTACAAGTCATCAGTTCAAGAAATTTGATGAGTCTTGGGACTTAGTCCGTGTTGCTAGTAGTCCTGAGTTTCCACAGTCCAGTGGATTAGTTGAGCATACAGTTCAGAACGCAAAACGTTTGTTGGAGAAATCCAAGAGAGATGGTACCAATGTTTTCCTCAACCTACTCAATCTCAGAAACATTCCTCAAGATAACTTACTTGATTCATTTGCTCAGTGATTGATGTCCAGACAGACTAGAACAACTCTTCCTGTCAGTAAACAGTTGTTAGTATTAAATGCAAAGAACAACAGAATACTCAAAACTCAACTTTTGAGACAACATCAATCACAAAAATTGTACTACAATATGTCCAGTAAACCTCTTAGACCATTAAGACAAGTTGTGAGAATGCAAACATGTGAAGGATACGACCAAATGGGAATTGTCAAGAACATTTGTGAAGAACCAAGATCTTATATTATACAATCTAAAGGAATGGATTTCAGAATCAATCAAAGACATATATTACCAGCCTCCGAACCACTGACGCAGCAGACTGCCTGTGCCAGTAGCTCTATTTCTCAGTTTCTCTACACCTGTTCAAATTCCAGAGGACAGTGTATTTTCTTCAAATAACTCTGATGCAATCCCCAAAGTTCCAATTGTGAAAGAATCCCCAGAGACTATCCCTGTTGCTAAACCCAGTCAAAGTTTTTATGTGACCAGATCAGGTAGAATTTCCAGAAACAATGTGAAGTACACAGCTATGGGACTTGACTTCAAATTTGTTGTTAAATGTTGATGTGATATCTAGCTTGTAAAATGTCTTGTTCTCCTACTGCATGTCGAACAAATTAAAGAGGGAGGATGTACATCATTATGTATTTTGAACCTAGTCAGCCACTGTAGCTGGATTGCATGTGCATGTAAGCTACTGAGCACATGCAAGCTCAGTGTCATTTTGTATAGTCAGCCTGAGTGGGTGTAGCCATGAATGGAAATGCACATGTGAAAGTGTTTGAAGTAATAAGTTAGTTAGGTTATGAAGTTTGAAGTACATATTCCATTTACACCTCCTGATGTTACTAAGTACAATAAACAACATGGACACATACCCAACCTCAGTGTTTCATTTGAATACACAAGACATGCGACAGGAGCCATACTTTTTATGGACTTTTGGGGCAGAGAAAAAGTCCGTAAATATTTACAAACAATTTTTCTATAGATCTAACTCACTAAATAAGTCTTTCTTTTCACCTTTGTTCAACAAAGACTTAAATGAGTGTTGGAAATGGCTCAAAAGAAAGTACAGTTGTGTACACTTACCATAAATGTAGATGTTCGAGTGTATTCACTGTTGCAGTCATCACATTTGAGTTATCTGCTTACAGTAACCCTCATTTGGCCTGATTATCAAAGTCCTGGGTCCTGCGTCAGTTGCTGTCTCATCTTTTATGAGGTCAGGTAGTCAGGGGTATAAAGCATGCAGCCAATGCCATTACATCAGTTTTTCTTGCCCCAGATGTCAGGTGACCCCATAATGTGAAACAATTATATACAAGGTTACACCTCCAGCAAAAAAGCAAATACACCAAAAAGCTTTGAGCATAGTAAACAAGAATAGAGGTATAGTCAATAGAAGTAAGGGGGCTGGAGGGAGGGTAACCAGGACTGCAACATCTACATTTATGGTAAGTGTACACAACTGTACTATGGTCTTCATGTTTCACTGTTGCAGTCATCACATTTGGGTAGATTCCAAAAGCTAAGGATGGGAGGAGTTAATTAGATAGCATTAGGACCAGCTATAAGGCCCTGCAAGACTGCAGTGGCAAATCCAGCTCTGGATTTAGAAAAAATTGGCAAGTGGTAATGCTTAGTGAAGGTATGTACAGAACTCCAGGTAGCAGCTTCTAGGATGTCCCTGGTAAGGACACCTCTGAGAAAGGCTATAGAGGTAGATGCAGCCCTAGTTGAATGTGGTCTTATCCCCTGTGTGGTAGGTTTTCCATGATGCTTATAGCAGAAATGAATGCAATGGCCTATCCGTTTAGAAATGGTTTGCTTTGAAATGACCTTCCCCTCTGCCCCTGCAGCAAATGCAACCAGCAGCTGTTCAGATTTCCTGAGAGGCTTAGTCCTGTCCAAGTAAAATCTAAGTTGTCTGTGCATGTCCAAGGAGTGCAGTATTCATTCTCCTTTGTCCTGTGGATTGGAAAAGAAGGTTGGCAAATTAATAGACTGATTAAGGGCCACACTGGATACCACCTGGGCATGAAGGAGGGATTGGTCAAATGCAACCAGCAGTTGTTCAGATTTCCTGAGTGGCTTAGTCCTGTCCAAGTAAAATCTAAGTTGTCTGTGCACGTCCAAGGAGTGCAGTATTCATTCTCCTTTGTCCTGTGGATTGGAAAAGAAGGTTGGAAAATTAATAGACTGATTAAGGGCCACACTGGATACCACCTGGGCATGAAGGAGGGATTGGTCCTAAGGGACACCCTGTCAGCATGAAAGATGATGAAAGGCTCCACTGCCATTAGGGCCTGTAATTCAGACACCCTTCTTGCTGAAATGATGGCTAGAAGGAAGGCTGTTTTCCAAGAAAGGAATTTCAACTCTGCATTTGCAGCTGGCTCAAAGGGAGGTAGAGTAAGCTTTTCCAATACAAAGTTAAGGTCCCAGGCTGGAGTAGGGGCTCTCCCGGGTGGTCTTAAGTTTTTGGCCCCTCTGAGGAATTGCTTCAGCAGTGGATGAGAGAAGCGGGGTGGTTCTGTGTTGTAATGAGCTGAAATGGCTGAGGCATGAATTTTGATGAAGGAAAAGGAAAGGCCCTTGTGAAGCATCTTAGTTAAGTACTGAAGAATATGGGGTAAATTGGGTGCTGCTGTGCCCATCCCCTGAGTTTGGCTCCAGGAACAGAATCTTTTCCATTTTTCATCATAGGATTTTCTAGTACTAGGCCTCCTTGCCTCCAGAATGACATCCATCACTTGCTTACTGAGGGATGGTAACGGAGAGATCAGGTAATTAGCCAGGCTGCAAGGTTCAGGGTTTGAAGCTGTGGGTGCAGAATCCGGCCCTCCTGCTACGACAGCAGGGCAGGGGTCTGAGGCAGGTGCCATGGTGCCAGCAGCGACACACTGCACAAGAGTGGGTACCAGTGTTGGTGTGGCCAGTCTGGTGCAATCAGTATTGCCCTTGGTTTGTCCTGTGATCTTTAGTAGTACCTTGGAGAGGAGAGGCAGAGGGGGAAAGGAATAAACTGATAGGTTTTTCCAGGTGAAGGACAGGGCATCCACTTTCCAAGCTTGTTTTTGGGGAGTCCTTGTGCAGAATTTGTCCAATTGCTAGTTCTGGGAGGAGGCAAACAGGTCTATCTCTGGGCTCCTCCATTTGTTTCTCAACATGTTGAATATCTTTGGTTCCAGTTTCCACTCGTGTGGGTCCATAAGATTTCTGCTTAGATCGTCTGCCAGTGTATTTAGTTTTCCTGGCAGAAATTGAGCCTGTAGGTGCACTTGGTAGCTCAAAGCTGTGTTCCACAGAGCCATGGCTAGTCTGCAGAGAGGGTATGAGTGGGATCCCCCCTACTTGTTTATGTACCACATTACAGTGGTATTGTCCATCTTTACCAATAATTGTCCTGGAAGAATGTGGTCCTTGAAGGCTCTCAGAGCATTCTGTACAGAATGTGGTCCTTGAAGGCTGTCAGAGCATTCTGTACAGCTAACATTTCTTTTTGATTGATATGCAGGTGCATTTGATTTGGGTTCCATTTGCCCTGAATGCACTTCCCTGCCAGGTGAGCCCCTCATGCACAGTCTTATGTGTCTGTTGTTAGGGTTTGGGTGGCAGGGGTAGAGTGAATGGCAGTCCCTTGTTTTGGTGGCAGGCCTCTGCCCACCAGAGGAACTCTATCTGTAGACAAGGTATGATAGGAATCATTGATTCTAGATCCTGAGAATGTTGACATCACAGGCTTTTTAGATACCATTGTAGTGTCCTCATATGCAGTCTTGCATATGGAATTAGTAGAATGCAAGAGGCCATGAACCCTAGGGCTTGCAGTATTTTTCTTGCAGATAGCTGGATCTTGGTGGCCAGTAGTTTAATATAGACTGTCAATTGAATTAGTTTCTCTGGTGTGAGGTAAGCCATCTGGGAAGTTGTATTCAAGCTTGCTCCCGGGAATACAATTTGTTGGCAGGGTACAAGATGTGATTTCTTTTCATTTATGATGTACCCCAGAGATGTTAGCAATTTCTTTACAAATGCCAGATGAATTAATAGTATGTCCTGGCTTTCTGCCTGAATTAGACAATCATCCAGGTATGGGTATATCCGAATATTTCTTTGCCTGCAAAATGCAATGACTGGAGCTAGGTACTTTGTGAATACCTTGGGCACAGTAGATAAGCCAAAGGGCAGTGCAGAGAACGGATAGTGCATGTAGCCTGCTTTGAAACATATGTATCTTCTGCAAGATTCCCTTATTGGGATGTGCAGGTAGGCTTCCTTTAAATCCAGTGTTGCCAGTCAGGCATCTTTGCCTAGCATGGGAAGCAGCTGATGAAGAGTTAGTATCTTGAATTTTTGGATCACCAAAAATGTGTTTAGGATAGACAGGTCCAGGACAAGACACCAGAAATTGTCTTTTCTGGGTATCAGGAAAAGACGTGCGTAGAAACCTTGTCCCCATTTTTCTTCTGGGACAGGTTGAATAGCCCTGAAGCTTAAAAGAGAGAGAACTTGCTTTTGAGCCTCTGCCCACTGATTTGGGGGTAGGTCTGGCCAACCATTTGGGGTTGGTAAGGAGTGGAAGTGGAATCTGTATCCTTGGGAAACTATATTTAAAACCTATTTGCCCTGGGTAATGAGTTCCCAATTTTTTGCCTGCAGGGCAGTCTTTCCCACTAAAAGAGCAGTTTGGTTGCGCAGGGCTTGGAAGGTTTAAAGTTAAGTCATTTAGACAGTTTACCATAGGAGGGAGTCTTACTATTCCCTGCTTTGGAAGTGGGAGCCCCCCACTGCTTATGGTTGTGAGTACCTTGGGACTGAAGCCTGTGTGTTCTGCTGGTTCTGGGTTTGGACTGAGAAGGCCTAGAAGAGGCAGGAAAGGACCAATTCTTAGAGGGCCAATGCCTACTAAATCTGGCAGGCTGTAAGTTTGCATAGATTTAGCTTTTTCCTCCATCTTTTTAAGTACTTCTTCTGCTTTGTTGCCAAACAGGTGGTCCTGGTTTAAGGGAGCATCCATTAATTTAGCTTTAACATGATCTGGCAAAGATTGCTCCTTAAGCCAAGCATGCCTTCTAAGTACAGACCCAGTGACAGCAGCCCTGCAAGATGCCTCTAATGAATCAAAACCACATTGCAAAGTATGTTTTCCAACTTGTTCAGCAGAATGCCTTAAATCCTGTAAATGTTTATTTTCAGCACAGTCAGGAATCATCATCATTTTCTGTTTAAGCAATCCAATAATATGCTGCTGATATTTTAACATATGAAACTGGCAGTTTAAGGCCCTAATGGCCAAGGTTGCAGAAGTGTATACCTTCTTACCCCATCTATCCAGCGCCCTGGAATCTCTATCAGAGAGGGTAGGATATTTGGCAGGAGTAGCCTTAATGTCCTTGGGTCCCTGTGAAATGGTCTCAGGATCCACAGTAGGATTTTTAAAGAGGAACCTGTGAGAGTCAGGTACTCTGTAATACCTATCAGGTTTTCTGGGAGCAGGAGGTAAAGAGTTAGGGGCCAGGCTAGATTCCGAGAAGGCATCATATACAATGTCCAGTACAGGAGGGATAGCTAAAGGCCTGTGTTGAGGCAGGAGCAAGAATTCCCTAAGCCTCTTTTTGGAGTCATAGTAATCCTGGCTTTCCCAGCAAAAATGCTCCCTAAGAGTATGCAAGGTTTCACCAAAAGAGAAATCCTCTGGAGGGGAAGCAGAGGGAATGGAGTCCTCTGCATCAGAATCCTCATAGGTAGATAAGAGAAAATACTGGTCATCAGAGTAAACAGAAATTTCAGAGTCCTGATCAGAAGAATCAGAAGGAAAATTAGTCCTAGGTCTCTTAGAGGAGGAAGGGTGACTCCCCCTGATTAGAGTAATAAGGTCTCCTGCCATTCTTATCATTTGTTTTTTAGGCATAGGGGCCTGACTGTGCAGTCTGGGTGTCAGTTTTCTAGACATGAATCAAGTTTTAGGCCTTGAAGAAGAAGATGGTGTCGGTTTAATATGCAAGTCAGTAGGCCTGAATACACCCTCAGAAGCCGGTGCCAGCACAGCGGCTCCGGCCCCATCCAAGGTAGAGACATCCGCAGGTTCCACAGTTGAAGAAGCATCTTGCGGCATACTGGACTCCGAATGGGTCTCAGTAGAGGCCTGCGAATCTGAAGTAGTGGGTATCAGGGGCTGCAAAAGCATCTCACTGAGTACCAGCAAACTGGCGACTAGCTTAGCAGAAGTATCGTCGGCAAGTTTGGACCTATGCGGTCTGCCTCTGTCTTTATCTTTGGGTTTTTTGGAATGTCGGTAGTCAGGTGGCTTACCGAAGCCATTTCTGGATAATTAAACCGAGTACCAAAATATTTAGATGCATAAATGAACCGACAGCGAATAGTATGAGGTTTGAATAAGGCACAAAACCGACAGCGAGGTACATCATGGTCTGGGCCTAAGCAAGGAATGCAGTACTAATGAAAATCTTTATGAGGTATTTGCTTTCCACACGAAATATAATTGTTAACTTTTACTGACATTGGTTTAGAGCAAGAAAAAGGTTCCCCAACAGGGTACTTAGCTTAGTTGAAGACTTCAGATCTGAAACTTGAAAATTAAAATTTCAGGAGTCAGCAGACCGGCACTTGTGAACTGCTTCTGCTTCAGGCACCGCATGGCAAGAAAGACTGATGTAATGGCATCAGTTGCATGCTTTATACCCCTGACTACCTGACATCATGGAAGATGAGAAGCAAACCGACACAGGACCCAAGACTTTGATAATCAGGCCGACTGAGGGCTACTGCAAGCAGATAACCCAAACGTGATGACTGAAACAGTGAAACATGAAGAACATCTGTGATGATACAAGTCTACTCCTCTGTATTCAGTAATAGCTTTTCTCATATTCACTGGTAATTCATTGTAGACATAGTTAAAATGTTACAACTTTGCCAGAAGATTTTGCGACAAGGTTTCCATCTGCAGTACAGAACTTCACTGCTAGCTGTTCAGTTTTTGATAAGTTATACTAAGTTGTATGTTTGCACCACTGCTTGAAACCAGATGTAATATCTATCCTGACCAAATAATAAAAAATGATTGCTAAACAGTTACATGATGGAATAAATGGCTCATTTCTCTCAAAGCCTGTGTCCACAGTCATTTAGTCTAATTTTTAATGAGGGAGTCCTCTATCCAGTTTAGCCCCTTAACAGCAAAAAGTGCTTTAATTATATTTTTATGAAATACTGCACATCCAGCAACTCCCCTGTTTAATCTATATAAGAAATGGGTATGCATTTTACACCTCTGTTCAGTGCTCATAATAATAAAACAGGTAGTTAATTACAGCTACAACATTTCCATTCTTTATAGCTCTCTGGCATGACCAGAGTGTAAATTCCAAGTTTAGAGATAAAGGGCTGAGTTTTGTAACAAAGGGATTAAGAGTGTGCAGTGGACTTACCTAATCTTATAGGTCAGTATTCCTGCTTTATTCCTTGCACCACTTTCTGCATGATAATGGATATTCCTATGACCCTGATCCTTCAGAAGACAGTGCTTTTGTAATGTATATCCATGAGGTGGGTATGTAAGTGTCTTGATGAATGACTTCAGCTGAACCAGTCCATATAAAAGAAATCCTACTTACCTGTCTTCAATTCTGTTTACTTTATTGCTGATTTACTTCTATTTAAGCTTTGACCGTAGTGTACCTGTCAAAATCAAAAAACTAAATTCTGTAGCCCATGTCATTCTAAAGGGCATCCTTAGAAAGTCCAGGGAAATCTCTGTCTGACCCATCGCTGATTGCAATGTATGCATTCTGTAGCCATCAAGAAACCTACTGAGTCTAGCAGTTCACTCATATGATTAAGACAGTGAGCTGCAGTTCCTGTGGTACAGGGTTTGATTCATCCAGCTCTCATTTGCCTACTGTGTGACCTTAAGCAAGTCACTAAAGCAGACATGCCTCACAGGTCCCATCTGAAAAGGGATAATGTGACCTGGTTAACAACATAAAAAGGTCCTTGAAAAAGTCGATTCCTCAACATGAAAAAAAAATGGGATTAAGAAACGAATTACTTGGGAAGGTTCTAGAAATGCAATTACATTCTCTCTCTTAAAGGAACTGCCATTATATGTTTCTTAAATCTTTGTGTCTGTAAGGCAATGTCTAATCCAGAAGTCCATGTGATGGTCTGTATATAGAGCTCATCATTTCCATGCAAACTTCTTACTTTCCTGCTGATGAATAGATAGATAGGCAGACATAAACAGACAGAGAGCGAGAGAGACATATAGATATAGTTAGCTAGACAGACAGATTGTTCCAGTCAAGCCTACAGCACCCTTTTTGTGTACTTCCAGGTAACACCCTTAGCTCCTTATGGTTTTCAGACCTTTGGTGAGTCTGGCATCTTTTATTAAGTAAGACAGCAGCTAATAAGAGGCATCATTATAAAGGGGTGTTTAACCAAATGACACTAAGATTGCTGATCTAGAACATTCTGCAGTAAAAAGAACAGTAATCTGCCACTTTTCATATTTTTATTTCAATGCTCATATTTTCGTAGTTGAGAGACCTGCATGTAATTGAGGGTGTGGTGTGAAATGCGACAGTCACAGAAACGACCGTTCATGCTCAATATCCATTTATAGTACACTAAAGTAGAAATATCACTAGCTGTTAGTGTTTATGAAAAAATAATATTTATGTATATACGTAATACCTCAAAAACCAAGTGACGCACATAACTGTTACATGGCATCAGGTGAAACCTTAGATTCTGTTAAAGAAACTCTCATTGATATTTGCATGTAAGTTGTGCATCTTAAGAGATATTCTGTGTCATTCATATTGCTAATTATATAATCAAGCATATGCGTTTATATTTATGCAAATACCTCAACAAAAATGTATTCAGAGATGAATTTCTTGCTGTCATGTAAAAGTTTAATACTGATTAACAAAAGTGATCTAGGAATATATATCTATGTTGTACAGTTTATGAGATATAGGTTCATAGGTTCATAGGTTCATACTAGGCTATCTGCCCGAGGGCCATCTGTTTGTGAAAGTTTAGCAAAAAATATAATTATGGGTTTGTGTGTATTATAATATATTACAGCATTGATGAAATGACTATGAATGCACTCTCTGTTATCGCTGTAAAGAATACTTCTTTCCGATGACACTATTTGTACAGTTTTAATAGCTTTTATTGTTCACAAAATATTTATGTTTGTCATGGCTTTTTAAGTTGATTTTTCTGAAAGTTCTGTAGAATGCAAGGATGTATGTAGGCTGATTAAGGTGTGATATTCCACACCACATGGGTGTTAATGACTTATGACTGAGAAATTGGTTAAATAATGATAGACAGATAGTATCAGAGACACAGAAAAGATAGACATGCAGGAAAGTGAAAATATCAACATGGTGTCGCAATAATTGTCAGGTGTGAAAGTCAATTCCTACTGATTGCTTGATGAGACAGTGTTAGAATCTGGAGTCATTTATTTATTATTTTATGAGTATTTTACTATACCTGGACTGTGTATCATTTGCAATTTATGCCTTTCTAACATGTGTCACTCTACTTATACAAGTGTTACTTTACTCCTAATGCTTCATGACCCTGGCTGTGGCTGAAAGGGGTTTCTGAAGACCAGACGACTTATGCAGGAAACTAACAAATGAAGCCAAAACATGCAAGTATGTGGCAGTGTATGTTTTCAGTCTAGAGGGGGGGTAAAGTCTCCCATAATGGTTAAGGATTTTGCTTCATAGACACAACTTACAGGGTTTGATTCTGATCTTGGGTTATTGGCTAGGGTTAAAATGGCCCTTCAGAGCAGTTAGCCTAGTATTCAGCTATGAATCTATGACCTATAAGTGAACAATAGAATACTTTGGTGATTAAGTCATAGCTTGAAGTGAATAGCATTGTTTTATATTTGTGGTTGCTACCCAGAATCCATAAATGATGTCAGCATAAAAATGTAAAACTCCACATTATGTATTAGCAAGGCTGTCATAAATAAAATGACAAAAGATGAATGAAATAAAAGGTTTGTAGTGGGCTAGGTCTGTTGGTTGACATGATATGAGTCAGATTATGCAGCATTTATTTATGTTAAATGGATCAGACAGCATCTTCAGTAAATGTTTATTTCTACATTGATGGTCTGTGTGTATCTCTTCTGTCTACTAATATTGGGTTAAGATGCTGATCATTTCAGTGTACGCTACCTGTGTTGGTTTAATTTACATAGGTCCCCCATACCAGAATGTGTGTCTTCATGATTATTAGTCCCTGAGATATAAGACTTTATCCGTTATAAACAATGTAAATGAGGCATCCTTCTCACAACTTTTAATATGCATTTACATGCATCGTGCACAACAATATTTCAAATGTCTGCCATTTCAGCCCTGTTATTTATGCACAAACCAGATATGTATCAGAGCAGATAATGAGGAAGAATTCATCTAAGGTGGGAGTAGTGATATTAAATATAGACAAACAATCTGTTCTACAGTGGGAGGAGTGATGCTAAATATAGACAAAATAATCTGTTCTACAGTGGTAGTACTGATGTTAAATATAGACAAATAATCTGTTCCACAGTGGGAGTACTGATGTTAAATATAGACAAATAATCTGTTCTACAGTGGGAGTACTAATGTTAAATATAGACAAATAATCTGTTCCACAGTGGAAATACTGATGTTAAATATACACAAAATAATCTGTTCTACAGTGGGAGTACTAATGTTAAATATAGACAAATAATCTGTTCCATAGTGGGAGTACTGATGTTAAATATACACAAAATAATCTGTTCTACAGTGGGAGTACTGATGTTAAATATAGACAAATAATCTGTTCTACAGTGGGAGTACTGATGTTAAATATACACAAAATAATCTGTTCTACAGAGGGAGTTCTGATGTTAAATATAAGCAGATAATCTGTTCTACAGAGGGAGTACTAATGTTAAATATAGACAATCTGTTCTACAGTAGGAGTACTAATGTTAAATATAGACAAATAATCTGTTCCACAGTGGGAGTACTGATGTTAAATATAGACAAATAATCTGTTCTGCAGTGGGAGTATTAATGTTAAATATAGACAAATAATCTGTTCCACAGTGGGAGTACTGATGTTAAATATACACAAAATAATCTGTTCTACATTGGGAGTACTGATGTTATAGACAAATAATCTGTTCCACAGTGGGAGTACTGATGTTAAATATAGACAAATAATCTGTTCTACAGTGGGAGTACTAATGTTAAATATAGACAAATAATCTGTTCCACAGTGGGAGTACTGATGTTAAATATAGACAAATAATCTGTTCTGCAGTGGGAGTATTAATGTTAAATATAGACAAATAATCTGTTCCACAGTGGGAGTACTGATGTTAAATATACACAAAATAATCTGTTCTACAGAGGGAGTTCTGATGTTAAATATAAGCAGATAATCTGTTCTACAGAGGGAGTACTGATATTAAATATAGAGAAAATAATCTGTTCTACAGTGGGAGTACTGATGTTAAATATAGACAAATAATCTGTTCTACAGTGGGAGTACTGATGTTAAATATACACAAAATAATCTGTTCTACAGTGGGAGTACTGATGTTAAATATAGACAAATAATCTGTTCTACAGTGGGAGTACTGATGTTAAATATAGACAAAACAATCTGTTCTACAGTGGTAGTACTGATGTTAAATATAGACAAATAATCTGTTCCACAGTGGGAGTACTGATGTTAAATATAGACAAATAATCTGTTCCACAGTGGGAGTACTGATGTTAAATATAGACAAATAATCTGTTCTGCAGTGGGAGTACTAATGTTAAATATAGACAAATAATCTGTTCCACAGTGGGAGTACTGATGTTAAATATACACAAAATAATATGTTCTACAGAGGGAGTACTGATGTTAAATATAGACAAAATAATCTGTTCTACAGTGGGAGTACTGATGTTAAATATAGATGAATAATCTGTTCTACAGTGGGAGTACTGATGTTAAATATAGACAAATAATCTGTTCTACATTGGGAGTACTGATGTTAAATATAGACAAAATAATCTGCTCTACAGTGGGAGTACTGATGTTAAATATAGACAGATAATCTGTTCTACAGTGGGAGTACTGATGTTAAATATAGACAAAATAATCTGTTCAACAGTGGGAGTACTGATGTTAAATATAGACAGATAATCTGTTCTACAGTGGGAGTACTGATATTAAATATAGACAAAATAATCTGTTCTACAGTGGGAGTACTGATGTTAAATAGACAAATAATCTGTTCTACAGTGGGAGTATTGATGTTAAATATAGACAAATAATCTTTTCTACAGTGGGAGTACTGGTGTTAAATATAGACAAAATAATCTGTTCTACAGTGGGAGTACTGATGTTAAATATAGACAAATAATCTGTTCTACAGTGGGAGTACTGATGTTAAATATAGACAAATAATCTGTTCTACAGTGGGAGTACTGATGTTAAATACAGACAAATAATCTGTTCTACAGTGGGAGTACTGATGTTAAATATAGACAAATAATCTGTTCTACAGTGGGAGTACTGATGTTAAATATAGACAAATAATCTGTTCTACAGTGGGAGTACTGATGTTAAATATAGACAAAATAATCTGTTCTACAGTGGGAGTACTGATGTTAAATATAGACAAATAATATGTTCTACAGTGGGAGTACTGATGTTAAATATAGATAAAATAATCTGATCTGCAGTGGGAGAACTGATGTGAAAAATACAGACAAAATAATGTGTTCAACAGTTTTAGTGCTGATGTTAAATATAAACAAAATAATCTGTTCTACAGTGGGAGTACTGATGTTAAATATAGACAAATAATCTGTTCTACAGTGGGAGTACTGATGTTAAATATAGACAAAATAATCTGTTCTACAGTGGGAGTACTGATGTTAAATATAGACAAAATAATCTGTTGCCACACAGCAATATAGTTTCCAGAAAAACAGATCTGATGATGAATATCTTTGTCTTCATTTTCCTTTATTCCATCAGCTGACAAACCAGAAGGAATTTACAGCACGGTCTACATCACCATCTGCACAAGGTAAGCACAGCCGTCTCTTCCCTCACAGTAATTTAAACCAGGAAATAAAAACATGTCTGTATTCTTCTGTCCTGTTATACATTATTGGTACTCATTTCCTGATAACACACCACACAGCATTACCAGCATGCCAAACATGATTCAACAGCTGAAAGTCTCCCAGACTGGCTTTTGGTTACCCATGTAGAATGATAATGACTTTGTGTATGATGTCATCCAAAGCAGCTTTGGTTATAATGGTGCAATTCAGACAGTCTGTGATGTGACAGCAGCCAGATTTGATTTTTTGGTTACATTATAGTAGCTCAGCCATCTAAACTACACTACATCATAATCTCTTTTGCAGGATTGTAATACTGGCAGGTAACCAATATCAAATATCAAAATGCAATGCAAGATCAGAAGTATAGAGTCCATAATTAACCAACATTCCAGCTATACACAAAGTAACCAAAAACAAATCAGCATTTGTTTTATTATGTAGTCTTAACTGTCTGTCATCTCCGCAGTTTTAACTGTCTGTCACCATCTCCGCAGTCTTAACTGTCTATCATTATCTCCGCAGTCTTAACTGTCTGTCATCATCTCCGCAGTCTTAACTGTCTGTCATCATGTCCGCAGTCTTAACTGTCTGTCATCATCTCCCCATCCTAGCTTTAATCCTCAGGCTCTCACCCTATTACTATTACTCAATAAACTCTGTAGAAGTTTCCCCTCTCAACCTACTTAGCTCTCTTCCTTGGTTCTTCTAAGTGTCTTTACATATCCTTATTTTATTTTTATTTATTTTATTTAACATTTTTTACTGGGAAAGTCCAACTTGGACAGAGACAATTTTCAGCAGAGGCCCAGGGAGAAATGCTCCAGATGCATGTCTTTTGAATGTGGTAGGAAACCAAATCACCTGGCGGAAGCCCACATAAACACTGGGAGGACATGCAGACTCCACACACCAGGCACCCCAGCTGAGAATTGAACCAAATAACTTCTTGCTCTGAGGTGACAATGCTAACCACTGCACCACTGCTCTAGCATGAATTATTTAATAAAGCAGGAAATAATAAAGTAAACTAAAATGAGAGATGAAACCATGCAGATATACTATAATTATTACATCCATTTATTAATAGGTATCCATAACATTTCATAGGATGATACTAGGCTAATGGCCCGGAGGCCCTTATAAACCTTGCCAAAAATTTCACCCATATTCCCATAAAGTCAGCACCTGCTTCTCCTGTCTAGCAGGGACACAGGTGGAATCCCAGGGGTGTATTTTCTGTTTTTCATCCAGTCGTCCAGGTTCCTCTTAAAAGGACTAGAGAGGTACTTTGTTTAACATGGAGAGGGAGTCTCTTCCACAGACGGGGGAGTCTCTGGGACAAGAATCTATCTTGTCAATGAGTTCTGTTAATGTCACAGACCAGGTTTTAGGCCTTATATGTGGGTTGCTTGAGTGGACCTATGGATATGCAGCAACTCCATCAAGGTCGGGTCTGAGATGTCCTTGTATGCCAGACACAGGTCACATCTGAGCAGTCTGTACCAGGCTGAGTAGTGGGACAGGGCTTTTAGCCTATCTGTATAGGACAGATGTTTAAGACCCTGGATTTGCCTAGTTAGGAACCTCTGTGGTCTCTCCAGCTGCTGCATGTGCTTGGCAAGGTACATGCTAAAGGGGGCACTGTACTCAATAATGGGTATGATAAGGGAGGAATACAGGGATGTTATGACCTCCTTGTTCCTGGATGAAATACCCTTACTTATGAGGTGAGCCATGTAGAAAGCCTTCTGAAACAATGTAGGCAACATGGTGGAAAAAATCAGGTTGCTGTCAACCTGGGTGCCCAAGTCCCTCACAACTGCTTGCATGCTTAGTACATTGTACATGCATCTGCTATGGTTTAGTGGTAAATCACTTTGTGTATGGAATGCAGGTTCCTGGGTTCGAGCCTTGCAGAGGCAGTTTATTTAGGGTTGGAAGGGTGGCCTAATGGTTAAGGTGTTTGCCTTACAAACACAAGGTACAGGGTTTGAATCTCACAGGGGATAACTGGCTAGGCTTAAAATGGCTCACAAAGGCAGTTAGCCTAGTACTAATTTATGAACCTATGAGCCTATTGTTATTAATGTGATAATTAGTGGGGATGCCATTTTCCCCCAAAAGGGATAATAATGCATTTCTTGGCATTCAGTTTGAGGCCATGCGCCTGGCACCAGTCATTAGTTTGGGTAAGGCCCTCTTGGAGGATGTTCACATCACTAGGGAAATTTAAGACAGCACCCAGCTTGTAGTCATCTGTAAACTTGGTCAGCCACAGACCACTGGTTTTGGCTTGTATCTCAGAAAAGTATATCCCAAACAGTAGAGGCCTCAAGATCAGTCCTTGGGGTACATCGCTTGTTATGGGTCTACTACTAGAGGTGGCTTCCCCTATTTTGACTGAGTGGGTTCTATCAGTGAGCCAGTTAACTACCCATCTGGTAACATACAGGTTGATGCCAAGCTGGGAGAGTTTATCCATTATGCCCAAATGGGGAATAGTGTCAAAGGGTTTGGATAGGTCAAGGTAGGTGGTGTGCATCATCATCCCCTCATCTATGGCTCTGGTGACTGTTCTGAAGAAGTTGACCAAGTTTAACAGGCATGATCTCCCTTTGATAAAACCAAACTGTGTGGGGTCAAGCGTTTGGAGGTTGCCAATGTCTTTGTTTATAAGGCTCATAATAATGTGTTCCATGGCCTTGCAGATCAGGCTAGTTAGGCTGATGGGCCTATAATTGCCTGGGTCAGTGGATGCTCCACCTTTGTGTAGAGAGACAATGGTGGCTGTCCTCCATTTGGCTGGGACAAAGCTAGTGCTCAGGCTTTGGTTGAATAGGGTGCCTAATGGAGCTGAGAGGTCATGCGTGAATTCATGTAGGATGCAGCTAGGGATGTTGTCGGGTCCCATAGAGACTATATTTTTTGCCTTTGAGAGGGCATTAAAGACCTGCTCCCTAGTGATGAGGGAACGGGCCAGGTGCTGGGGATGTTCCGGTTTACTGATGGGGGGACAGGGGGGTGAAGTTTTCACTGAACCTGTCTTCCAGCTGGTTGGCTATATCTACGGCATTTATGTTTGTGGTGTTCTTGACCACCAGTTCAGAGCAGATTTGGGTGTTACCTTTGAGATTGCGTACATATGTGAAGAAGGCCTTGTGATTGTCCTTAGTGGATGTGGCCAATTTGGACTCGAAGTTAGTCTTAGAGGATTTCACCAGGGACCTTATTTGCTTGTTCAGACAAAGGAGAGATTGCTTCCAACTTGGCACCTGCTCCTTCTTGGAGTGTGTGAGAGAGAAGTTTTACCCTATACCTGTTTTTTATACAGTATTTTGCTCCAGTTGTGAAGCATTTTATATTGGTAGGATGATTAGAATGTTTATCATGAAAAAATTAGGAGTATAATTAGTCTTTAAAAGAAGCCTGAGCACTAGCTTTGTTCCCCATTGGCCCTTTTTTCAATTATAAAGGAATTCCCAATACTATTCTAGCATGTCCAAAGGTCAGTTGTCAATCTCCTCTCCAGTCCAGCTGGTGAATCTGGGAATCTTGAGGCAATGTTACAACTGCCTCATGTACACAGACAACCCTCTCCTCCTCCCAACAAATTCCAACACATGTGAGAGATGCAACCATATAGCCAAACTGGAGGCTAAGTTCTCTCAACTCAGTACTGGCGCAACCAGTCAGGATGAGAAGGAAACCACACTCACTACAATTCCAGTCTCACATAGACCTACCACGACAACAAATCAAACACATAAACACACAAAAACATACTCGGAGGCTCTAAATAAATATCTGCCTAAGCAGCAGAGACCTCCAAAGCAGACACCCAAGCAACTGCTACCCCAAAACAAAACACGTCCAACACATAGCTCACAAAGCCAGTGTGCTGAACAGTCACAGCCCTTAAGGCTAAACAACACACCTGATACACTTGTAATAGGTGACTCCATCGTCAGGCACACTGACGTCCCGCTCACCAGGCTGAACAAGGAGAAGGTCACAGTGAGCTGCCTGTCGGGCGCTAGGATCTGCCACATAACACAAGCACTCAGGTCACTCCAAGGCAAGTACAAATATGACTCAGTCATTGTCCATGCTGGTGTGAATGACCTGAGACGTACCTCCCTGGACTACATGAAAAGAGACATAGAGGAGCTCTCTGAGCATGTAGCCCAGGCCAGTATGACCCTGACCTTGAGTAGCATCTTACCCTCACCAAGAATGATTCCACAATATGAAGACAAGATGATCAATTTCAACAATTGGCTTAAGTGTTGGTGTCATTCAAAGGGGATTTAATGCCTGTCAGCCTGGGATGACATGCTCGACAAGCCACGATTCTTCGCTTGGGACGGCTTGCACCTGTCACCCCTGGGCTTTTGGATATTGGCAAAGGCTCTTGCTACCCCCATAGTGCCTTTTTTAGGCAAGGCTCAAAAGACAAACCCACCTCCATAGGTATCACAAGAGATAAGAAACTAAGAGTAATGCTACTCAATGCCAGAAGTCTAAACCTCAAGATGCACACACTCAAAACTCTCCTTAGCATGGAGAACATCGATATCTGTGCAGTAACAGAAACCTGGTTCAAGGCTCCCGAGAGCACCCCTGCACTACCAGGTTATACCTCATACCATGCTTTTCGGCCCCAAAACTTGGACAGAACCACAAAAGGAGGGGGAGTATCAATATTCGTCAAAGATACCCACACCTCCAGGTTGGTGGCACAGCACAAAGCATCAGAAACTATCCATGGGCAACTAACTGTGGGTAAAACTGCCTTCCGGTTTATAGCCTGCTACAGACCACCCTCCCAAACACAGGAACCCCACTCGGCCTTCCTGAGAATACTGGAAAATATGAAGGTCTCTCCAAACACCATTATATTGGGTGACTTCAACTACCCAAACATAGACTGGGAGCATTACTCTAGCTCCAACACCCTAGCCCAAAGGTTCCTAGAATTTATAAACTCAAATGCTATGGAACAACTTGTTACCACTCCCACAAGAGGGGAAAACATACTGGACCTGATCATCACCAACATGGGGACACTATGCTCCAGACCAGAAGTGTAGGCTAAGTTCTCTCAACTCAGTACTGGCGCAACCAGTCAGGAGGAGAAGGAAACCACCAGCTCTCACTGGTGAGATCAAACCATAAACTAATCTCACTGGATATTCACATCCCGACCCCACCCCCTGCCCAGAAAACCACAGTGAAAAACTTCTCTAAAGCAAATTTCACACACCTCAAAACCGAGGCGAAATCCTTCAAAGCCCCCAGGCCTGTGGAAAATACGGCCCAGACCGCAGAATCCCTTTATAAACGCATTCTATGAACACCTTCAGGAATGCATGGATCATGCAATCCCAAATAAAACCAAGACCCAATCCTCCAAAGGCAGACGTCCTGTCTGGTGGATCCCAGCCATAAACAAACTATACAATAGAAGGAGGAAGCTACTACATGATAGAGCAAAATCCCAAAAAGGGAAGGCATCTCTGATCAGTATTAGCAAAAACTATGGGCACTCATAAAATCATCTAAGGCCAGCTTCGAGAGAAAAATTGCACAGGACACTAAGGATAATCACAAGGCTTTCTTTAGTTATGTTAGGAACCTGGGTGGGAATTCCCAGATATGCTCAGAATTAGTCCAAAATGACAAAAAATACACCGAGCCCACAGACATTGCCAACATCCTAGCTGACAGGTTCAGTGCAAACCTCTCCCCACCAAAAGGGCAAATATCTATCCCAACAGAGTGCTGCCTCCTTGACATCTCAGATGCTCAGGTAAGAGCCGCCCTCTCCAAAGCAAAAAACACAGCATCAATGGGACCAGATGATGTCCCGGGCTGCGTCCTACATGAACTCCAAGAAGAGCTAAACCCAAACATAAAACTACTGTTCAATCTTAGCCTTACTACAGGATATGTACCCAAAGAGTGGCGTACAGAAACAGTGGTCCCTCTCCACAAAGGTGGTGCCTCAACGGATCCTGGAAACTATTGCCCCATAAGCCTGACTAGCTTGGTCTGCAAAGCTATGGAAAGGATCATCATGGACCTCATAAATAAAGATATTGGGGACCTACAGACACTGGATCCTACCCAGTTTGGCTTTGTTAAGGGCAGATCCTGCCTCTTAAACCTGGTCAATTTCTTTGAAACAGTCACTAAGGCCATTGACGAGGGGAAGGTGGTCCACACAGCCTACTTGGACCTCGCAAAAGCCTTCGATACAATAGGTTCATAGGTTCATAGGTTCATAGGTTAGTACTA
This sequence comes from Protopterus annectens, assembly GCF_019279795.1. NCBI lineage: Eukaryota > Metazoa > Chordata > Ceratodontiformes > Protopteridae > Protopterus > Protopterus annectens. The sequence continues at coordinate 1,890,537,361 of NC_056743.1, read as the reverse complement.
GGCTAACTGCCCTTGCGAGCCATTGTAAGCCCTAGTTATCCCTTCTTGTGAGAATCAAACCCTGCACCTTGTGTTTGTAAGGCAACCACCTTAACCATTGAGCTACCCTTCCCCCATTACCCCAATACCCCACTCGGGCATTATAGATAAGCTCACCAGCTTAAATATAAACCCCTATGTCACTAGATGGGTTGCAAACTGGCTCAAGGACAGAACCCACATGGTTAGAATTGCTGGAGCCATGTCAGACTCCAAACCAGTTACAAGTGGCATCCCACAAGGCTCAGTCCTGGGACCTCTCTTGTTCGGTATATATTTCTCGGTGGTACAGGCCAACACGGAAGGATTGTGGCTGACCAAGTTCACAGATGACTGAAAACTGGGCGCCATAATCAACTCTCCAGCCGACACAAGCATCCTCCAAAAGGGCCTCATAGAAACAGACAACTGGTGCCAGAGCCATGGCCTCAAGCTAAACGCCAAAAAGTGTATAGTCATCCCTTTGGCAAAAACAAAGTGCCCACAAATTACCACATAGGTGGTAATCCATTAAGTACAGAAGAAGTCATTAGGGACCTGGGGACCCAAGTTGATAGCAATCTCTCATTTGACAACCACGTGGCCAAAGTGGTTAGAAAAACATTTTATATAGCCCACCTAATCATGAAGGGATTCACATCTAGATCAGGGAGGTCATCGTGCCTCTTTACTCATCCCTCATCAGGCCCATAATTGAGTACAATGCCCCTTTTGGGATGTACCTTACCAGACACCTGCAGCAACTGGAAAGACCCCAAAGTACCTCACCAAGAGGATCAAAGGGCTCAAACAGATGCCATATGCTGCCCGGTTAAAGAAACTCCAGCTCTACTCAGTGGCATACCGCCTGCTCAGAGGCGATCTGTGCCTGATGTATAAAGCCATGTCCAACCCGGAATTAATGGACATGCTGCACCTCAGAAAATCCAAATCCCATCGAGCTACGCACTCAAGAGACTTGAACCTCAGCACTGAAATAAATAGGACATGCTGGAGGGACAGATTCAAACCCAGAGGCTCCCTTCACTCTGGAATAAAATCCCAGTCCAGGTTAGGCAGAGTCCCACATTGACTCTCTTCAAGAGGAATCTTGATGAGTGGATGGGAGATTGTAGGTTTACCCCGGCTATCACTTCTGTGTCACTGTTAGACAGAGGCACAGTATACTAACCTCAAAAAAAGGCATAGCAAAATTAATTTAAAATGGGTGGCGAAAGTCAAACACACTCTGGCTAGGCTTATAAATGCCCTAGGGCAGATAGCCTAGTATGAACCTATGAACCTATGAATGGATAGAACTAATGCTATATATAGGCAGGCATACTAACATTTGCATGGGGAATCCCTTCAAATTCGCTGTTAAAAACATCTGTTCTGTTTAAGGAAAGGAGATGACAGAGGAGTTGTTGAATCAAAGGGAGCATTTTTTGCAGGTTTTACTGAATGCCTCCGGGTTGTAATGACATGGAAAACTTCATTTTTTTTTTTAAAGAAGGAATTTTTAAATATTAGTCAGCTGATTGATCATCTGACTTATTAGCTATTTAAATAGTTGTAACAGCAGATAAAGAAGTTATGTTCTTACCATGTCATTCCATCTGTGTTGTCCGTCTTCATTTTCATTAATCATCCCTCTCCCCTTGCAGTCTTTGAGAGACCCGGTGGTACGTTCCTTCCAGTTGAGCTCCTGATTGCTTTTCTCATAGTCCTGGATAATTGTTTTTATATAGGATAGAACTTTTTGGTCCTTATGCTATAGGCAAACATGATTAGAGGCAGTGTGAGGCAGCGGGGCATTGTGGATAGAAGGGATGAGCTCAACTCTGGAATCTCAAGCTTGCAGAGTAGCTGGTCGGGTCTGAGGGTAAGAATGAAGACCTACAGGTTAATGAAAGTTAAGATGACTGCATCAGATCCAATGTTACTGCACTTTTAACCTGGGGAAAGGAAGACATATTCCCAAAGATTATGATTTCTTGTTTGCATCACTTCTTGTCTTCCTTACAGCTCTCTCGTTGAAGAATGTCTTTTCATGTTGATCGGTATTCTTTGGCTCGTCTTTCTGCCTTCTTTCTTTTGCTGGACCTCCAGGCAACGATATCTCCTTTATTGTCAGAAGCATGTCTGTATATTGACAATGTCTACCAAGACTCTCTCTTTGGCCATATGTGAACTAGAAGGCCCATTTACTCTTACACAACAACTTACTGGAGCTGTTGTATCAGTCTGCCTGGTGTCAGGTTATTTATTTATTTTTTTTACATTCTTTTTTTGGCTGGCCACAATGACCTCTGGATTCTGAATTTTACTTATTCTGGTCTTCCTTCACATTGTTGCTATCAAGTCTAGTTATTCCTCTGGACACTAAGCCCTTGTGTTAGCTTGGAACTCTGACAGCTCCTGTAGATACAAGGTCTGCAATATTATGTACAAATGTTAAGGGAATTTAAATTTAATGATAAATTTGTGAACAGAGTTCCATCTGCAGGTATTTAACCATACTCAGACATTTATGAATACAGTTCAATTTGTGGGTATTTAGCTATCTGCAGATACTGAACCATAACAGCGAGTCTGGGAATAGTGTTCTGTCTGCAGGCATTTAATCACATGGACAAATCTATGAATACAGCTCCTTGTGATAATGATAAATCTCTGACTATAGACCGATCTGCAGATATTTAGCCACATTTACATGCCTGTGAATATAACCCCATCTGTGGGTAATTAACTATAAAGATAAATCATCTGGACTAAAAGATAGTTAACCATATTCACATATCTGTGGGTAATTAGCCACGGTGATGAAGGTAGCACTTCTCCATCCATTCCACCACACATGTAGCTGCATTTGTTAATCATTTAATTATCGCAGGTTTTGCTCATTCATGATCTAGAGGGTATGGTGGGATGCATTATGTGCATAGGCACAAATCCATGCCATCCTCTTGCCTCAAGGGACCATATATTGAGCAATTTTGGGGTATATTAGCTAGCCTTGTAAGGGCTGTCAGGCCATTAGCCTAGTAATCCCTTATGAACATACTAACCTAGACAGGTTTACTTAGCAGCCTGGGCTGTCAGGCCATTAGCCTAGTAATCTCCTATGAACATGTTAACCTAGACAGGTTTACTTAGCAGCCTGGGAATGCTTTAGTTCTGGGAGCTCTTAATGCTTTTAGATGTCAATCTTGCCACTACCACCAGATGTGGCAGTACTCACAGAAAGGTATGTAAGGAATGTACCCATAACTTTGTTCCTCAGCTATGACACCTCTTTCCTGCCACTTTTTGAATTCTTTAATTCTTATGGACAATACAGTACCTTGTACTAGTCCCATACCAGTTTTATAACTGCTGTTCCAAGAGTAAAGCTTTACCTCCTGTAACGTTCAGACTGATGGATGCCCCCTACCATGGCTGACTACGTTATTTGACTCAGCCATTGTCTTCTTAGATGTTTGGAAGCTATTACTGCTTTTTTGGCTACGGTTCTGCTCTGCATTGGACCCTTACAAGCCAGGTGTTAACCTGAGGTGCAGGACCTAAATTGGGGCTTTTTGAGCACATTCACTTTGCCACTGCAGGCAGATTGACTGCAGAAGAGCATGTCCTCTGTGGGCACATCACATGCACATATGTTGTAAGGCATTGGAGAGTTAGGGACTTATAGTAGAAACATTATTGGGCCCTTGGTAATACTGGCTGCCTGATCTCTGATCCTCCTCCATTCTCACTCACGCAAGTTGTGTCACAAATAAGGCTAATCTCCATGTAGGCCCCTAATAGAATGGTTTGGGCAAATCACAGGGATCATGTGTGGTGGGTCCCTAAGGGGGGGTGCAGACAAAAGACAGGGATCATGGGTATATGCACCATGTGGGCCCCTCATGCAGGTTAACTACAGGGATCCCTGGTAGTTGTACTGGACTTCATGGTGATTGTCAGTGCAGGAAACAAAAATAAAAGCTAACAAGAGACAGAGGTAGTAACAGTGTATTGATTCCTCCAGTTTAATTATTTGGCAGAGTCAAAAGATGATATGCTGAGAGTTGTTTCCATAAACCATATTCATTACTTGTAACATTTTACTGTATGAGAAGGAACTGGATTTAGAACTTTGAAAATGTTGAAGCATAAATTGACAGCTAGTTACAGTGCAGAGCATTTCAGAAGTACACTTACAGCTTTTATATACCTTAAACCAGTGATAAGGGATGCGTACTTGAATTAAGTTTTTTGTAAGGGTAATTTGTGTAAAACGGTACAATGGATGCTGCACTGGTGCAGCAGTATTATCCTCCCTTCATTGTCGCCTAACATGTAAGGCTTGTACTTACCTGTTCTGTCTTGTTTGGTAATAGAGAGTTCTTTGTTAACCTTCTCCTCAGCCTAACCTCGCTTGAGAAACATAACTTTCAATTTATGCATTTTTTTGGGGGGGGGGGTAGTACTTTAAGAGAGCTTAGAGATCATTTGAACTTAAGAGTCATTTGGAGTCACCAATTAATAATTTAGCTATTTATCTTAATGATGTTAATTTTACAACAGACTTCATATTTACATTGTCATTAGCATCCAGAAGTGTGCAGGTATTTAGGCTCACTCTCTATTGTAGCACACATTTTTCTAACCTCTGCTGTAGATTAACTTACCTAGGATCTTCTGGCACATAATTAATGATCCAAAAAGTGAACCCCTTAAAATGACGACACTCACTAGAGAATCTAAATGAATCATTACTGGACCTCCTTTTCTTTATGCTAATTTGTATTCATTCATAGACCTATTATATGATTCTTCTCACAGATTTACCCAGATAAAAGACATCATAGTTGCTACACTGCGCAAACTACACTTATTATCAGTGAGCTGCATTAAAGAAACCCTTGGCCTCCTAGTGTTTCTGTCATTGCATCTAGCAAGCCTCTGGGATTTCTGCTGTATAGTATTTCAAAAAAGAGTCTGGCAGTTAGTGTAGAGGATTAAGATTCTGAAATATTAATGAGCCCTTTCCTGTAGTGAAGACTACAAGGTTTGATTCCCTCTATTTCCATGTACCTATTGTGTGACTATACTTTAATTATTAACCAGATAATGTTCCTGGGTCACCCATAAGAAACTCCACTTCTGTCCATTGGGCTTTCCTCTTTAACAAATGTATAAAATAAAGTAAAAAAAGTCAATCCAATTATATTGGGTACCTCTTTCACAGCAAAATTGAGACATGGGAACAGTTGGTCTCAATGTTTCAGTTCTGTTCTGTGGTTTTCATTAACATATACTTTAAGGTTTTAGAAAATATTTAATTAGTCCATCTGTTTGCTAGTGGTATATACAAGTCCTTAAGTGCTTTACCATTACAAATCTGAGAGAATCCATGTATTACTATGGACATGAATGCGGTACCTTTCTCCATAAGAATTTATTGTGGATACATACACCTGAAAAAAGCTATACAAGTGCTTTAGGCTTTGCATTAACTCTTCATCAGGGAAATTGGGTTCTTTAATCAAGTATTTTTACTATATACTGCTGCCCCTCACTCAGCTTCAAAGGTGGATCTACAATGTCAACTGCTATTCACTCAGAGTATTTCTGCTATAGACAATGGCATCAGATAGCTCATTTTGTTTGGGTTATGTGATGTTTTTGAAAATCAGAACAAGTTGCAAAAATGTTTTCGATTTCCTTCATAATAATAGGTCAGTAAAATCTGTTTAAAATCCTAACAGTTGTCTTATCTGTCCTTACATAAACACTTAATATGTGTGTATGACCAACTTCATTGCAAGTATGTAAGAGCCTTTACACCAATCCATGGCGGAATATCTGTGCTTTCTTTGGCCTACCTGCGGATTATTTTATAGTTCAGATATGGATATGAAGTAGAGCTCTGTTTTCGATTTGTATTTCAGTAGTTTTCGTATCTGTTATCTTCTTATTCTTTTTTGTTTATGTCTAGGATAGCAGGAAGACGCTTATGACTCTGTTCCATTTCCCTTTCTCGGTTTCTTCAGTATAATATTCATATTTTCCTAATTTTGATACCTACTTCTCTTAGGCTGCTTATATCTATGAGGACACTGATTTCAGTTTCTGTATTGATGTTTTCTGTTGTCGTCTCTATTAGAGTCTTTTGATAGGAATCGATGCCAGATTCATCATCCACCCAAATTTTAGTTCCTTTCAATGTTTCTAGTTTCAAACTATTTTCTTAACTGGCTCTTTGTATCTCTTTACAACATATCTGACGTACGCTCCCCCCCAGACACACATTATAGAGATCTCTTTGAATTGAGAACGGTCTTGGTCAGTTATCACATCATGTGTTGGGTTAGGTGCTAAAGTTACTGGGTGAGCTTGCATTTCTGCTTAGGTTATAAGTTACTCTTTTTTGTTCCAATCTGCACACACTGTTTCAATTGACTGCTTACTAACAATTTTTTTTCTTGCTTACATAAATATTGTGATTTATCTAACGTATTCAAACTCCTTAGGTCTTATAATCCTTACAACTCTTTTCCTTTTACTAAAAGAATACACACGTTTTGTTTCAGCACAATTACAAAACTCAGATTCAAAACTCTCTTAGCATCTACAAATTCATTAATGTCACCCTGTCCAATGCAGTCTGCTTGTTAAGCTGTGTACTAACGTGACTATTCTTTACAGGTGCAACACTGTTAACATTAGTCGTGTAATGCTTTGCTATGCATAAATTAATGAATTTTGCTTCTTTACATTTAGAGACACACTTTTAGTGCGTGGTGCATGCAAGTCAGATTTAGAGTTTGCTACTTCAATAAATGAAAACCATTCTCCTGGAACTAACATTTCGGAAGATTTAGAGTCTCTCTGAAACAACCCATTTTTAAATTCTTTTCTTGCAGCATTTGGATCAACATCTAAGCGCAGCTGCTAAATGTGCATTAAATCTTCCATTTGTGACCTGTGCTGATTTGCCCATAATATATACCAGTTTAACAGCTGTAAGTCTTTGCCTTATGTGAAGCACCATCTAACTGCTATTTCTTTGTTCACTGTTTTAATAGTTACATCCATAAGCACATTCTTTATATAGGCTTTTAGGGAGCCCCCAGTCATGTGTGAAGACTGAATCCTGGTCCTCTCCACCTGAACCCAGTTTTCCCTCCACATATTTTTCAAATGCTACTAAGTGGGACTCAGCATCATCCTCCTCCAATCTGAGCTTCTTCAGTTGTTACTGATGTCTGCAATCCCAAATTAGCTGATCTGTGGATTTACTGGGACACTTAGATGTTGTTGCCATTTTAGCATATGTTGATAAATTACCACATGTCTCTCTTAGAGAGCTGTGATAGTGCCTACCAAAGTCTCAACTCATTTTTCAATTTTTGGAGACCAGCAGAGAGAACTGTAGTACGTGTAAAGGTGCAGGTGATTGTCTAACCAAGTCCCTTTCCTATGCTGTGAGAAACCTGCTCCCAGTGTGAATTCCCAGTGTGAATTCCTATATGGACATCAGGTTTGTTCTGGTCCATCTCATTCCCTTTTTGGTGCCATTACAATCTCCTGAAGTACACATGTCTGTACTGGCACAAGGATAACTCAAAGATGACTTGTTAATTTCCTGCACAGGACTAGAGGGATCTACCAATGTAGGCCTCATTTCTACACTCAGTAAGTAAGATGACTTGTTAATTTCCTGCACAGGACTAGAGGGAGCTACCAATGTAGGCCTCATTTCTACACTCAGTAAGTAAGATGACTTGTTAATTTCCTGCACAGGACTAGAGGGATCTACCAATGTAGGCCTCATTTCTACACTCAGTAAGTATCTGACTAACTGAAGTACACATGTCTGTACTGGCACAAGGATAACTCAAAGATGACTTGTTAATTTCCTGCACAGGACTAGAGGGATCTACCAATGTAGGCCTCATTTCTACACTCAGTAAGTATCTGACTAAGCAGTAGCAGTAACAGTGCATTCAGTTCTTAGGGGCAACAGGGGTGATAGGTGCTGGGCAGGGGTGATACGTACTGATCATGAAATAAGGGTAAAACTTGGCTAGGCTTGTAAAGGCCCTAGTGTCATTAGCCGAATAATCTCCTATGATCCTATGAACGTCTGCACAGAACTATTCAGGTAGAGTGCAGGTAGCAAAATAATCAGTCTGCCGTGTCACAGAAAAGTGTATTTTGTTGCTCACTGAAAAAACACTCATGTGATATCTTTGTTCAGCATGTTGTAGAAAATCATCCTGAGAGGTAACTTTACAAACTTCAAAACCCAGGTTTATTTACAGGAGTAGAAAAAATATGCTTCCCTTCAGCTTGGGGAACAATGTAAATCATTAGACACATTTATTGTGAATAATTATTCCAGGAAGAGGAACCAAACAGTCTAAGAATTAATACAAAAACTTTTACAATTCAGGGTAATGCTTTCTGAAATGTTCTCATATTGTTTTCTAAAAAACAATTCAGTACTTATAAAAAGAAAAATGTATTCTATTTCCTACAGCCTTCAACAGAATTTTTCTCACATGTAATTCATTTTCTTAACCAGTATAGCAGCTTCTCAAACACAGGATACCAATTTCTCCAGCACAGCTCGCATAAATAGCTTCAGGCAAATAGCGTTCCTTCTCTATCACTGGAGA